>NW_006296222.1:2346985-2357076 GCF_000327345.1 Myotis davidii
CGAGTGAAGAGCAAAGAGTGAAGCCCGCTGCGCTGGCCCCACCCCCGGGGCCTGAGCGGTGAGCGAAGACAGAAGCCCACTGTGCCAGCCCCGCCCCCGGGGCCTGAGCAGTGAGTGAAGAGCAAAGAGCGAAGAGCGAAGGCCTGGGTTCCGGGCGCCGGAGGAAAACTGGTGCCAGCGCCAGGGGAAGGGGCCCCCGAGGGGCCCCAGACTGCGAGAGGGCACAGGCCGGGCTGAGGGACCCACCTGAGTGCGCAAATTTTTGTGCACCAGGCCTCTAGTATATATAAAAGCCAAGCGACTGGAATGACCAGAATGACTGGAACGACCGGTAACTTTGATGCATACTGTGGGGGTCAACCAGCCTGATTGGGGTCCCAATCGCCCCCCCAACCTCCTGTAGCCCCTTCCCCTGGTCAGCCCCATCCCTGATCAGCCCCCCACACCCTGATCGGGGGCTAGGCCCCTCCTCCCAGCCGGCCCGGCCCCGATGGCCCCCATTGGGGTGAACCAGTCAGACCCCACCCGTGCATGAATTCGTGCATTAGGCCTCTAGTAGAAATATAAGTAATGAGATAAAACTCTTTGAAAAGATAAATATGTGTCCCAAATATGTGGATTAATGTAGAAAGCAGTTTAGGATTTTGTCAGTTTCAAACCAATTGCAAATTTTCTTCTTGAGCAATCACTGTTTTTAATTGCCAATGTCTTCTATAGCCTATAAAATATAATAATTATACCTTATATAATTATTATACCTGGTCCAGTTTTTGTGTTCCTCCTGTAGAAAAATATATAGTAAAAAGTGAGGGCAGTATGTTTTTCTCAGTTCAACTTAGATACTTCAGATCACTGCAGAATGTTCTGTTATTGGACATGATGACAGTAGCACATTTAGGAACATTAACAAGTAATCATTCTGAAGTAAAGCCAATTGGCAAAAGCTACTGCCATATCAAACATGAAATTAGCAAGCTCTTATATTTCCTCTTGCATTGAAAGTGGGAAATCTTCACAATTTCAATTACATTACATGACACACAATTACATTATTTTTAATGTTTATATGCACAAAGTATACATTTACAAAATACCTGATTTTTAATTAAAATTCAGAAATTGCTTTGAGGCACTAGTGAATGAATATGTTGTTATTTGCCACGTGGTTATTCAAATGGAGAATTGGGGACATTTTTCATAAACAAATGCCTTTTCCAAAGATGTAATGCAAATCAAGTTATCCCCATGTTGAGATACTGGAGCTCCTAATATTCTCATGAAAGAAGATCTATTCTCAGCAGAGCTGTTTGTTTTGTGTGTGTGGTTTTGTTTTTTAAAAAATCAATACTCTTGAAATTTTTAAATAGGTACACAGAGTTAAAATTTTCAAAGATGGCCTTTCTTCTGATAGCAATAGTACTATTTTTAAAAAAGAACAAAAATAAATTGGCATATGGCTTATCAAATACTCCCATCTTTCTCCAACTATTCCATTCTTATGTAACACCACCTCACCATACTTTACAAGTTTAGTTTCTTTTATTATTCACCTGGTAAAAGATAAGTTATTTGGCCTAAGTCTATATTGACCAACATAACTTAAGCTTAATAATAAAAGTTAAATATTATTATTATAATTTATTGAGTGCCCATTATAGAATGGGCCCTATCCCTGGCACTTTACAAGGCTCTATATGACAGGCATTATTGGGGGTAAGACCCCTGACTTCTTGAACAATGCAGGAATTAGGGGTGCCTACCGCCCATGCAGAATAATCTGAATATAATTTAAGTCAGCCTTCCACGTACTCAGATTCCCAACCATCAATCTTAAGGATTTCCAGAATGATCTTTACATTATATTTTCTAAGATCAAAGAAAACTTTATTTTTAGTAATAGGTAATTCTATCTCATGAATATTACTAGTATAAGAAATGATATTTAAATGATTTTCAAACATAGTTTTCTTTTAGCTGGCATGCTTATAAAAGATAAACGATGGCAGATTAATCTTTGTTTATATTTGAAAGATTTTGTAAACAAAGTCAGAGCCCTTATTTCTACAAAAATAATTTTTTATAGAAACTAAATTAACAAAAAAAATTATTAGCAGAGAAACAGGGAAAACTGAAGAGCATCAGGAAGGCAAAATAATTTACACTCAACCAGGATACTTTTAAGAGTAAACGGGGGAGCCACTAATAATTACCCTGGAAATATAGTGTAAACCAGGACTGTTTTGAGCAAATTGGGGTTTAAAGTCACTCTATGAAGGGCAGAAGTAGAGAAGTAGTAATAATTCTTAATATGTTGTACATGTATTTCAGAGAATATGAGTATACTCATAATGGATATAAAGATCACTGCCTGGAGCAGAACCTCCTTAAGAAAGTTTCCCAGGTCCTAGGAGTGGTGTCAGTAGGCAGCCTTCACTGTCAGCTCCTTCATAAATGCCTCAGCCAAAGAGAGCTGTCTTGCCCAAGATCATGCCCAGGCCATTTTGGTACAACATGAGACAACTCTCTCAGGCCACTTTTGCCCCAGAGCTCCCCATGGGTTGAGTTCTCTGCCTAATCCTGCTTCCTTTCCCACAGGTGCTTATCTCAAGGGTACTCCCAAATGAGCATCTTGCATACTGAACTCCATCTCTGCCAGGTTCTGCTTCCCAGAAATCCCAGAAATCCCAGAAATCCCAACCTGGCACAGTGCTTCACATGGACATGGTAAGTAGTTCTGTAATCACCCCATGGCAAAGTGGTCAGGACTACAGGCTCTGAAACCAGATTGCCTGGTTACAACCTGGGCTTTGCCACTGCCCAGTTAAATGGCTGTGGGTCAGTTACTTGGCCTTAATGTATTTTTCTGTAAAATGTAGATCAAGACAGAACCTACCTCATAGGCTGGTTGTGAGATTTAAATGAGGTAATACATGTGAAGAACAGCGTTTAGAACAGAGAAAGTCCTCAATAGTTTCAGTGATAGTATGTTTAGTCAGAGTTGGGAATCATCCAACATCTGCGTCAGGGCATAGGAAGCCCATAGCAGTTTGGGATTCACTGAGCCCCTATGACTGAGCCCTTCATCATATCCAGTGCAATGTGAGCTTCCTGACTAGTGAACAGGACCCCAGTGACTTGACTCTTGCATTGCCCAGATTCTGGCATGAACCGAAGTCCTTCCAATGATAAACTTTCCTGCCTGGAGTCCAGATCTTCCAGAAGTCTAGATTCCTAATATTCCCACAACCAGGTCTCTATAGTCACTCCTGGATCTCCCCAACATCAGTAAATCTGCTTTCTAGACCTCTAACTATACCTAGTTGAACAGATACCTGGGACTCCTCTCAGTCTGACCTTTTCTGATAGCACGCTCATGGTACCTTCGAGACCAAATTTCCCAGGTTCAAACACAGCTTTGATTCACAGCCAAAACAACAGTCTCCTATGGCTTGCTCTTTTGTTTACATACCTAACCCTGTCAGGCTGCAGAACCTCAGTCCTCTTCTTCTATAATCTAGCCTTTGCTGATGCCTCCAAAATCCCAGTCCTAATCAGTGTGACAGCAAAGAAATCTCCCCTGGCAATAAACCTCAAGTGACACAAAGATGTTATAAATATGGTCTATATGCCCTAGCCGGTGTGGCTCAATTGGAGCAATGTCCCATATACTATTAGGTCATGGGTTTGATTCCCAGTTAGGGCACATACCCAGGTTGCAGGTTCAATCCCTGGAGGCAATCAATTGATGTTTCTTTCTCCCTGATAAGGCAAAAGTCTAATTCTTTCTATAATATCTAGTTTTCTCTAAGGGAACTTTCCTCAAGTGGAACAGTGTAACCCAGATGGGAAAATATAACCTATTGCCCCTTTTCCTGCAGTCTGGGCTAGCAATATTTGTTGCCTGTTTGCTCACATGTTACAGAGGCCATAAATTGTAAAACAATACACACCCCTCAGAGAGGGCCGTCAGTGCTGGCGCCAGATCAGGACATTAGGTATAGTCTCATGACCCCCATCCCCACACACAGGGCTTTTTGCAAAGCCCCCGAAAGGTCCCGAAACTCCATTTCATATCTGGGGGACAAAGAAGCCAAAATGATATAAAGGAAATCTTCCACCAGATTGCTTTGCTCAGAATTTGAGAGACAACCACTCTTAGTACGCCGGCATAATAAAGCTGTGTAACTCCATTTCTCTAAGTGTTGCTTGGTTTTTCTCCAGTCTTCTATAACATCCCTATCTTTATCTCTTTCTTCCTTCCTTCCTTCCTTCCTTCCTTCCTTCCTTCCTTCCTTCCTTCCTTCCTTCCTTTCTTTCTTTCTTTCTTTCTTTCTTTTTCTTTCTTTCTTTCTTTCTTTCTTTCTCTCTCTCTCTCTTTCTTTCTTTCTTTCTCTCTCTCTCTCTCTCTCTCTCTCTCTCTCTCTCTTTCTCTCTCTCTCCCCTTTCTTCCCTCCCTCCTTCTGTCTCTCTAAAATCAATAAAAACATATCCTCAGGGAGGATTAAAAATCATGGATACTACAAAGACCCCAAATAGCCAAAGCAACCCTGAGAAAGAACAACAAAGCTGGAGGCATCATACTTCCTGATTATGACAGTTTTGGTAATCTGTCATAACCAAAACAGTATGGTACTGGAATAAAAACAGACAGAACAATGGAATAGAATCAAGAGCCCAGAAATAAACCCTTGCATCTGGGATAAACTAATATTTGTCAAGGAAGCCAAGAATATTCAATGGAGAAAAGACAGTTTCTTCAATAAATGGTGTTGGGAAAATTGGATATTCACATGTAAAGGAATGCAACAAGACCCCTATCTTATACCACTCACAAAAATTAAATTGAAATAGATTAAAGACTTAAATATAAGACCTGAAACCATAAAACTCTTAGAAAAAAAAGGGGGGGAAGGCCTTTGACATTGATTGTAGCAAGAATTTGCTGCAGGGGGTGGGGCTATGACACCTAAAGCACAAGCAACAAAGTAAAAATTAAATGAATACTTTAAGTATTCCAGCTTGGTTTATGCCATCATTCCTGTGACAGAGGATATGATAGGATAACTGGTTAAATGGAAGAAGTGCAGCTTCCCAAAAGAAAGGAAAACTGATACCAGAAGGGAAGAAACAAAACATTATAAAAACACCACTTTTGCAACGTCAGTTTTCAACAAGTTACTGCTGCAGGTCAATGCCTACAAGACATTGCTATGACTGCTATTCAAAAATCAGTAAAGCTGATCCTTTTGTTCCTGGCCATGCAAGGTTTAGATGTACTTAGTCTTGATCCTAGAAATTCTGACATGCGTATCCACTACCAACCTAGACTTATGTCCCAAATGATCTTCAGAATCTAAACTATATATGTAATGACATTCTTGGCTTGCTCTTAAACAGAGTTCATCACTCAATAAGAGATATTTCCCTTATCAGGCCTGTTCATCATTGATGTTTAAGTAATCTTGAGAAACACAACAGTTTTTCCTTAGAACTTCAGGAATCCTTTTTTGTCAGAAGCCAAATCTATGCCCGGTCCATATTTTTGGCATGGTTTCCCTACTCTCCATTGTGGATCTAAGAGTTGGAAATGGGCTGCTGAAAGGGAAGAAGAAGACCACAAAGAGATGGGGTTCATTAAAAAAAAAATTGCCTAGCCAGCATGGCTCAGTGGTTGAGCACTGACTTATGAACCAAGAGGTCACAGTTCAATTCCCAGTAAGGGCACATGCCCAGGTTGCAGTTTCAATCCCAAGTCAGGGATGTGCAGGAAGCAGCCAATCAATGATTCTCTCTCATCACTGATGTTTCTATCTCTCTCTCTTCCTCTCTGAAATCAATAAAAATATATTTTTAAAAAATCAAGTAGCTGGAGATATAAGGCTATATATATATATCACAAAACAAAGAGAAAGGCACAGGCTGAGATAGATGTGGGTCCTTTACATTCTAAAAGCAATGAGTCATTGGCCATTATTCCAAAGTGGCCAAATGCCTGGAGGGATAGAAGAAAAATGAAAAAGCAATCCAGGGTGCAGCAGCGCACCATTCATCGGGTAGGTCCTGCTAATTGCTCTTTATATAAACTTCCCAGGTGAATAGTCATTCTGGCAACAGTAGAAGAGAGCCCTGAGGTGATAGCCCATCTCATTTCTAAAATAGTAAAATTCCTATGAAGATGATAAATCCCAATGTTTCTAAAGTATGACTCATTCACTGTCAAGCAGGTGAATAATCACTGGGTGAAGTCCTAACAATATTAGAGATGTAATAATGTATTATAGCTCTTTTAAATAATAGGTCAAGCATTCTTAGCTTTTAATCTATATTGCTTTTAAAAGCTATTATAATCTAAGTACATGAAAATTAAATTGGCTTTTCTGAGAGACCAGTAGAGAATTTATTATTGAATTTAGTTCCAAAAATATGGCCATAATGATAACTCAAAACAAACAAAATGCCATCAGGACCAATAGCCACTCAAAAAAATAGTTTGAATTATAATATTCCCAAACCAAGGCCCTCATCAATTTAAATTTACTTTTCTAATAGCCTAGAAAAATCACTTACTTAGTGCCTGACTAAGGAATTAGACTGTGTGAAGACCACATTAAAATCTATACTATTTACCTTAGATTCCATAGACAAAATAGAACAAAACAATATAAATTTATTATTAAATTTATATAGATGACAGTTTGATGGCTGGACTCAACATTATCAATAAAATGACTCTATAAAACAGTTGTTGTTTTATCAATGATGAATTGGTGGATTTCTCTCTGGGTTGTTAAATTTAATAGCCGTAATCTAAACCAACCTTGACTTGCTAATCTGTCCAGGGTTGTTTATTAAAGGCTCTTCCCATCCTGGTGGGTTAGGTTTCTCCTCAGCCAATGACTTCACCTGTGCAGATGAAGCCGATCGGTATGCCAGCTTACTCCCTTTCCTTTTAAATAGCTTAGACTTTTTATGAAGCAAGAAACAGAAGCTGCTATGAGATTAAATCAAAGGCAGGTTCAAGGCTCTTAGTGAAGAGAAACTGAGATTTTCAGTCATAGCAGGGAGAGCTGATAAAGGTGGAGAGGTTTTTCCCATCTCAGGGGGACAGCTGAGAGATTGTTTCAGTGCAGGTGATATGTCGGTGTGTTACTTACTCATCACACCTGCCAACCTTGAGAGGGACTCTTTGTCATTACTTATAACTGCCAATTTACAAGATGGTCCAGTAGGGAATGGAAAAACCTACTGGAACAAATAGAGGTTTTACCATAGCTGCAGTCTGTCTACTCCAGTCAGCACAAGTAGTGAATCTTAAATAGGAAGCAGCAACCCAATTACTTTCCTTGCAGGTCACCAGACAACACCGGCCCGAGAGATGGGCCCTGGGCTCAGCAGTCAGCTATTCCGGAGTGATGTGGGCAAGGGGTTTGCATGGATAGCTGGGAGAAAAAGCTTGATTTGATCACGTAATGATTTTCTTTCCAAATTAATTGGTTCAGATATATAAGGTTTCTCCTAATAACTTCACCTTGAGTTCAAATTCTGGGGGAGACACAACCGATTGAGCGGAAGCATCAGTGAACAGACTCTGTGCAGCAATATGGGGAACACACGAGGGCAGCCCTGGCAATCAAACTGAACTGAAATGAGACCAGCTGAAATGGAGAAAAGGCTCCTGACTGCCTAGACTATTTCTGCTGTGTCATCTACTCCCTGTGGTCACATTTGTGTAGGTAGGCATTGCAAGATAGAGGCTGACCTGGGCTCATCTGTTCACCCTGATCTTTGATTTGATCTTTTGGTTAACTCGGCATTTTGTAGTTGTTTGGGAACCATGTCTGGGGGGAGAGGGGGGAGTTTGCAGTGCTGAGCAGGGAGGGTACTGAAGCAACAGAACACAATTTATAACCATTTGGGGTTATCCATTGGCAGTAGAAGGTGTTTGAATGCATTTCTGGGGACTATGTCAGCACCCTAATGTTAAGCAAGTTAAAACTTAGCTTGGATTTGCTTTTAAAGAATGATAGAAGGACCTAGGGAGCATTTTTTAAAGTGTCCACGCCTGGATCTCATCCCAGACATCCTGATTTAATTAGACAAGGATGGGACCTAATCATCCGATTTTTCAAAAAGATCTTTCAGTATGTATAATGTGCATATATTTCTAATGTGCACCCAGGACTCAGAACCCCTGCTTTATATCAAGAAAAGCAGGAGAAAAGCCAGGTGCAAAGAAAAGGTGTGCTCTGGTCCATAAGGGCATGTCTGCTGCTATTTGGAAAGATCCCATCAAATCCTCGGTGGCACTGAATCCGATTTGCTGAGATGCATCAGCCTCAGAGATGCATGCCTCTGGTGTTTCTTTGCCAGCTACCTCACCTATCAGAAATCCTTAAATGGAGTTATGCAGGTTGGAATCTTATATGCTCTCCCCCAATGGTGTATATATTCATATTTATATATAAATAGCCTGGTATGCATGTGGTTTGTAAACTCATTAACAATTTAAATTAACGGCAGTGTCCAGTGACAATTCAAACTTAAGGAAATCCTGCTGCAAGAATGCCACAACAATCACTATAACATGAAGGACCTTTCAAAAATATAAATCTTCTCTCATTTGGCCTTAAATTCTCCTTTAAATTTGGAATTAAAGAGATCCTTCTGTATCTAAAATGTGATATTCAACCACAGTGAAGAATGCTACCATTTTTAAATGGACACAATTTCTTTGATGAGGTAAAGGCTGTCCCAATTTAAAAGTAGAAGCCCCAAGGCAGGAGGAAATATACTTTCCATCTCCGGGTAAATAAAGTTCTTGACGAAGCCTGAGCAAAGGAAGAGAGCGGTCCAGTGGGCAGTCTCCTGATGGAGGTGGGCATGATGGAAGACGGTGAGGCAGGGGGACATAATTAGCTTTCAGCACAGTGTCATGACAGAACCTTCCCCTCTGTGGGACTCGCCTTATGGAAAAGATTATTTATTATACACACTGCCATTCCCTAAGTGGGCTGCATTATGCAACCTATGATAAAAAATGTTTGACAATCCATGAAGCTCAATCGAGAAAGCACAGCATGTGAATGATAATTTAAGTGGGAAAGCAACCGCGTGGGAAGAGAGCGGTCTAGCCCATGACAAGCAATTCAGGCTTCGCAATTCCTCGGTGTCCCAAGTTTCAATAGACGGATAAATAGGAAGTGGTGAATGATTAGCTTTGTTGCAGGGTATGTAGCTCCATGTGAAAATTAGGATTGATACTGGATATGGATTCAATATTCCCAGTGGTATCTGCTTTACAATGTAGTGGAGCAAACAAAAAACGCGGTACTGGGAGTCCTATGTTCTGATCCCAGTTTTTCAAGTAAATAACTGTGAGAAATTCATTATCTCTGAATCTTGCTTTTTATCACCAGTAAACAATAGGATTCTATTCATTCATTTGTTCATTCAAGAAATACTCACTGTTGCTTACTATACACTAGGACGTAAGCACCTGGCTAGGGACTAAGGATAGCGATTAATGATACCTGGGCATTGTTCTAAAACAGTGAAATTATGGATAAACCAGTATGTTTTGTTTTCTTAAACATCTATAATCTACCAGAACAACCATTATTTTTAATGACTATCCTTCTCTATTGTTTCTTTCTTTATATATAAAAAACAAGGTCCTACTTTAAGTCTATTTTATAAAAGGTTATGATGAAATATAGGTCCATGTCATAAATATACTTTAACATCATTTTATATGATTTAATTTTACTTTCCTGTATTGATAAACAAATTTAATCAATTTCTTGCTTTCGGGTATTTAGATAACTTACAATGTTATATTATTATAAAGACAATTTTGAGGAACATTCTTATAACTAAGTCGTAGTGCATATTTACACCATTTTCTTATAATACATTCTTAAAACTGGTATTTTTAAGATTTTGAGATATTTTGCCAGATTTTATACCAATTTGTGTGAATAAACAAGTATATTGTCATTATTTATTGATTTTTTACAGAGAGAAAGGGAGAGAGATAGAGAGTTAGAAACATCAATGAGAGAGAAACATCGATCAGCTGCCTCCTGCACACT
>NW_006296222.1:2358993-2360205 GCF_000327345.1 Myotis davidii
AGTCCAGGCTGAGGGACCCCCACCAGTGCACGATTGGGGCTGCGGAGGGACACAGAGGTTGGCCAGCTGGGGAGGGACCATGGGAGGGCTCCAGGACATATCTGGCCCATCTCGTTCAGTCCTGATCGGCCAGACCCCAGCAGCAAGCTAACCTACCGGTCAGAGCATCTGCCCCCTTGTGGTCAGTGCACATCATAGCAACTGGTCAACCCATCTACTATCTGCCCCCTGGTGGTCAGTGCACATCACATTGAGCAGTTGAGTGGTCTTTGCATACATATCATTAGCATATTTACACTTTGATTGGTTGAAGGGACAACCGGACACTTAGCATATTAGGCTTTTATTATATAGGATATATTTTAAAATACTTATTTATCCAATAGATACAGGAAGGGGTGCTCAATATAATTCATCAGGGAAATGCAAATTAAACCACAATGCAATATTACCTCACATTAGAATGGCTATTATTGAGAGCTGGATGTATCATGTTTATAAAAGGCCTTATGATAACACCTCAAAGCTGCATGAGGCTGTCGAATTCACAAGTTCTAACATCATCAGAAATAGAATAGATATAATCACCTTTCCTTAATGTTACACACACACACAGTCAAGTTGTACTTCAGAGAGTTTGCTCTGTCAAAAAAATTATATCTAGTCTATGCCTAAAAATGAAGAGGCTTTTTTTCTGTTTTGTCTTCACATTAGCTAATTATTCTACACAGGCCTAAAAGACCTTAGATGGCACAAGTGGCAAAATATTGTCATTATTTAAAAGAAATACAATAGCCCTGACAAGATAGCTCAGTTGGTTAGAGCATCATCCCCATACACCAACCTGGTGGGTTCTATCTCCAATAAGGGAATATAGACAGAGCAACCAATGAATGCATAAATAAGTGGAACAACAAACTGATGTTTATTTGTTTTTCTTTCTTTCTTTCTCTCTCTCTTTCTCTCTTTCTCTCACTCTCTCATCAATAAAATTAAAAATACATATGGCAATATGATAGGTAGCTGGCATTTCCAATTTGCCCTGCCAGATCCACACTCTACCCATTTCCATCCTGTTCTATGCCCCAAGAGGCTTTCCCGGGAGGATCATATCAACCAATTCCCTTGCCTCTGGCTTCTGGTTGGGTTTGGCCAATGTGAGACAACAGCAGGATATTGAAACTTTGTTGGGAAGACAATGTTTATTTCCCT
>NW_006296222.1:2360237-2361210 GCF_000327345.1 Myotis davidii
TGGCTGCCAGCCAGGGTCTCTCTTCCCTGGCTGCTGGCCAGGGCCTTCCTTCATTCTGCGCCACCCCCTGGTGGTCAGCACATGTCATAGCTAGTGATCAGTCTCTCAGTAAACTCCCACAGGGACAATTTGCATATTAGGTTTTTATGTATATAGACTAGAGGCCTGGTGCACAAAAATCATGCACTTGGGGGGTGGGGTCCCTCTGCTCAGCCTGTGCTCTCTCGCAGTCTGGGAGCCCTCGGGGTATGTCCAACTGATGCCTTAGGCCCATTCTTTACTCAATCCTGATCGGCCAGACCCCAGCAGCAAGCTAACCTACCGGTCAGAGCATCTGCCCCCTTGTGGTCAGTGCACATCATAGCAACTGGTCAACCCATCTACTATCTGCCCCCTGGTGGTCAGTGCACATCACATTGAGCAGTTGAGTGGTCTTTGCATACATATCATTAGCATATTTACACTTTGATTGGTTGAAGGGACAACCGGACACTTAGCATATTAGGCTTTTAGGTATTTTTAAGATTTTGAGATATTTTGCCAGATTTTATACCAATTTGTGTGAATAAACAAGTATATTGTCATTATTTATTGATTTTTTACAGAGAGAAAGGGAGAGAGATAGAGAGTTAGAAACATCGATGAGAGAGAAACATCGATCAGCTGCCTCCTGCACACCCCCCACCGGGGATGTGCCCGCAACCCAGGCACATGCCCCTGACCGGAATCGAACCCGGGACCCCTCAGTCCACAGGCTGACGCTCGAACCTGGGACCCCTCAGTCCACAGGCCGACGCTCCATCCACTGAGCCAAACCGGTTATGGCTAAGATTATCTGTTCTATAAATGTTTGGAGCCCTGACAAGATAGCTCAGTTGGTTAGAGCATCATCCCCATACACCAACCTGGTGGGTTCTATCTCCAATAAGGGAATATAGACAGAGCAACCAATGAATGCATAAATAAGTGGAAC
>NW_006296222.1:2361277-2390031 GCF_000327345.1 Myotis davidii
TCTCTCATCAATACATTTAGAAATACATATGGCAATATGATAGGTAGCTGGCATTTCCAATTTGCCCTGCCAGATCCACACTCTACCCATTTCCATCCTGTTCTATGCCCCAAGAGGCTTTCCCGGGAGGATCATATCAACCAATTCCCTTGCCTCTGGCTTCTGGTTGGGTTTGGCCAATGTGAGACAACAGCAGGATATTGAAACTTTGTTGGGAAGACAATGTTTATTCCCCTGGCTCCCTCTGTACCAGCATGGTTGACAGTAGCTGTATATCTCTTCTGTTGGGTGTCCCTTCCCTGAAGGCATAGCTCTCCCAGCCTTCTAGTAAAAGCTCCTTTTGTTGCTCCATCTGACCAAAGATAGTAATGACCTCCCATATTACTAGTATAACTACAAAATGCTTCACTGTTTCTTATCAGTTACCTTAAGCTACGCACAACTTTAAAGTAGTCCCTTCATTAAACTCTCTTTAATTACCCCATAGGGAATGTCACCTGTTTCTTGCTAGGACTCTGATAAAAAATATGGTTAAGCACAAAGTTGTAAACATAGAACCAGACCAGTGTGGTCTATATAAAATGCTTGTGAATAAAAATAACAAAGTAAACACTTTTCACCCACCGCTAATCCTGTGAGATGCTTCTCTCCAAAACATCAGGTTTTTCCATTAACAGGTTGATTTGGGTCACAAAAAAATGACCAAGTTGCTTTTTAAATGCTTTAAAAGATAGTTTTCTCATAAGAAAATAAAAATTAAGAGATAGTTTCCAGTACATTGAAACATTGTCAATTATGTATTTTACCACTTTATAAAATTGAGATAAATAGCTGATTTTAAACAAACTAGAGTCCCGGTGCACAAAATTTGTGCACGGGTAGGGTCCCTGGGCCTGGATGGCAATCAGGGCTAATCAGAGCCTTCTGGCTGCCAGCCAGGGTCTCCCTTCCCTGGCTGCTGGCCAGGGCCTTCCTTCATTCTGCGCCACCCCCTGGTGGTCAGCACATGTCATAGCAAGTGACAGAACTACTGGTGGGTCGAACTCCCTAGGGGATACTTTGCATATTAGGAATATATATTAGTAAAACTCAGCTTTGTTCAGAGTAGCATTGGTGAAGCAAAACCAGTCTAAATTGTCTACACATGGTGAAGCAAACCAGGTTAAGCGGTCATGACAATCTTGCATTTCTTTGTCAGATAAGGAATTTACCAGCTTGCCATTGTAGCCAGCTATGGCCCTGTGTCCCTGTTCTGACAAATGGAACTTAGCACTTGACTTCTATGTGATTGGAGTTGTTTCTAGGGAAATTTACCTTCTATCAAAAAGAAACATACAGATGGAAGCAGCTTTCTTGTTTGAATGTGAATGTAATGCCTGAAACAACTCATGTTACAGCACATGAAAGGGTCCTCATACTCCTTAGTCATCAGGGAAATGCAAATTAAACCACAATGCAATATTACCTCACATTAGAATGGCTATTATTGAGAGCTGGATGTATCATGTTTATAAAAGGCCTTAGATAACACCTCAAAGCTGCA
Source organism: Myotis davidii (assembly GCF_000327345.1). Taxonomy (NCBI): domain Eukaryota; kingdom Metazoa; phylum Chordata; class Mammalia; order Chiroptera; family Vespertilionidae; genus Myotis; species Myotis davidii. Next base: position 2,362,821 of record NW_006296222.1, read on the forward strand.
CGAGGCTGGCGAATTCACAAGTTCTAACATCATCAGAAATAGAATAGATATAATCACCTTTCCTTAATGTTACACACACACACACACACACATACACACACAGTCAAGTTGTAGTTCAGAGAGTTTGCTCTGTCAAAAAAATTATATCTAGTCTATGCCTAAAAATGAAGAGGCTTTTTTTCTGTTTTGTCTTCACATTAGCTAATTATTCTACACAGGCCTAAAAGACCTTAGATGGCACAAGTGGCAAAATAAGTTTCCATCACAGGGAATACAAGGAAATTTAAAATTTGGTATAATTATTTATTTTTTGAGTCTTTATAGGTACAAGACAATAGACCATATTATATATTCAAGAGCTTATGTGGAAAGCTTTAATTATTGTTTTTAAGCTGCCAGAATAATATTTTGAACTGTAGCTTAGAATTTATGGTTAATTTCAATTTGTGATTCTGCTTGAAATGACATAGTAGCTCTGAGATGTTTATAAACTTCAGGTATGCGAACCTGAAAGAACAAGATATAATTGCAGAGCCCAATGATTACTTAGAGAACTATTGTCCTGTGCATCCCTAAAGAAGCATGATAGCCTCTAAGATTAATTTTCTTTCAATTTAGTATGGAATGCTACAGGTCTTAAGTAAAGTCTCAGTATAGTTACAAAGCACCATAATTCACAGTTGTCAGTTTTGTCTCAGGAAGTACTTGAAATGCCAGAGGAGAATGTTGATAATTAAAACAACAACCAATTAAATGTAAAAAGACTACTGGGTACAATCTCCATTTTCTAGTTCCTGCCAGAGTAAATGTATGTAAAATTACATGAAAATTAGCTTTATTTATCATCTTCAACAAAACACAGTGTTTAACTAGTTTTGTAGAATGCCAAGTAGTTTGGAGTCTTATAAGTAATTAAACGCTGCAGAGGGCTAATTCGTTTGATGACACAAAGAATTAAAAGTAGGGGGAAATTCAGGCAAAATGTAAGCTTTTTCCCATGAGCTTTAACCCAATTCCTTTCAACATCAGAAATGGATCATGTTCAATAGGCATCAGTATTTCAAATAGTATTTAAAGAATTCACAGGTGCTATATTATCACCAATGACACTTACTATTCCCTAAGTGGAAATGAAACAAGTGCTGGCTTAGAAGAAATTAAATCAGCCTTAGTAGCAAGACTTCAATAAATTTTGACTAAGATCCTACTGTATATAAAAGAAAGATAAGACATGTTCCCTAACCTTATGCTACTTACAACTCGAGTAGAGGATAATAACAGGTCAGGCAAAAGTAGGTTTACAGTTGGTATGGACAATAATACAATAATTATTAAATAATAATACAAGAAAAAACTCTGTTTCATGTATTCACAACTATAAACCAACTTTTTTCCCACTCTGTATAAGTTTATAAATAGCAATAGAGATAGGATAAATAAAGAATAAAAATAAAGAGTGAGGATAATTAACATGAGAGGTGCTATGCACTATGGAAGTTTGAAGGGAAAAAAATAATGATACCTGTGTGAGGGCATCAGAAAATTCCATGAAAAAAGATAGCCTTTGAGATGGAAAGAAGGTCCACAAGATGGGGATGACTTTCAGGAAACAGTAAAAACATGGAAAAAATAAAGAATAAAAAAATACATTGCACAGAGAGAAAAGAGCTAGATTTCACTGAAAAACAGGGACATGTGTGGGACTAATAATTGGGAGATTGTGTTGGGATAAGATTTTAGATTTCAGTCTATTGGCAATACGGAACCATATAAATTATATCTGCAGAACAGGTGTCATGGACAGAGTTGCAATTCGTATCTCAGCAATACGTAGGAAGAATTGGCGTGAGAGGAGCGAGAGTTGGGAAGATCAGGGACAGTACAGTCTCGATAGTTGCAGGGAGAGGTATGTACTAAATACCAATACTTCAGCCAAGATGGTGGCGAGAAGTTGTTCAAGGACTTTGTTGCTCCACGTGCAGTCACCAGATCTAATCCTATAAAAACAAGTCTTTTGCTAGAACACAATAGTATGCAGTCAACTGGCTGTAATGTACTCAGAAAAGGAATCAGGCAGGGCATGTCATCGCCCCTCACTGTAACAATATGTAAAATAGCAGGGTCCAAGCACCTCCAGGAGACTGACTCAAGTAATCTGCATTGCTGTGAGTAGGTATTTTTGCTATCTCATCTCATTACCGTGAACTCTGGATAGAAACACTATACTACTGAGTAGCTCAGAATTGGGCCAAGGCATAATAATCTATAATGGCAGCTGAGACCAAAAATGCTGGTCTTCATTCTTAACCCTATATTTATGATGTCAACATTTAAAAACATTTTATTTATTTTTTTATTTATCTAGAAGGTGATGCAATGATAACTGGTACCTACGCTGCTGGGATCTTCCTTATCTTCCAAAGCTGGCTTCCCCTGCTGACAGGGATGCCTGAGCCTAAATAAGATAAATAGGTGTCCTCTGGGGCTTATCGCAGAGAAGCCTCTGGGCATTACTGAATACACTCAATTAGGAGGTGTCGTTCCCAGGTGGTGGCAGTGACAAGGAATTAAATCCTAAAAAAGTGCAAACCGGGCACTTGAATACCGAGAGACTAATTTGGTTGACTCCACTTGCAAGGTTTGACTGACCACTGCAGGTGAAAGACTTTGATTGAGCGTAGATCAAAAATCTCCCAGAGCTGCGTGACCTTGTTAAGCAACTTTGCTACATCTTTTATGCAGTGAGTTATGCTCAGCAAAGCACAAATATTTTCCATTAACCTTTGAGGCAACAACAAATTTATCCATTTCCTTTTCCTGCTTACCTCACTCAAATCCTTCAGCATAATGTCCCTCATTTCTCCCATTTGCCAACTTGTCCGGTGGGCTGTGTGAACTACGTCCTGAATAAAACTGATGTCTCTACCAAATCTAGAGGGCTTTTGAGTTTTAAACCGGGTTCCTGGAATTCTGACTTCTCGAAAAGAATTCCAAATATAACTTAAAGTGCCTAGAGAAATGGGGGAGAAACCTTTTACTTCCACAATCTTTTTTTCTTATATACTTTTGATTTTAGAAAGGAAGGGAGAGGCAGAGATAGAAACATCAATGATGAAACAGAATCATTGATTGGCTACCTCTTTTTTTTTTTTTCAAATTTTATTTTTTATTACAAAGGGTATTACATATGTGTCCATTTTTTTCCCCGCCCTAGACAGTCCCCTAGCCTCCCCTATTCCCCAGTGTCTTATGTCCATTGGTTAGGCTTATATGCATGCCACCAAGTCCTTTGGTTGATCTCTTACCCCCCTATTCATAGCAGCACAATTCACCATAGCTAAGATCTGGAAACAGCCTAAGTGCCCATCAGTAGATGAATGGATTAGAAAACTGTGGTACATCTACACGATGGAATACTATGCTGCTCTAAAAAGGAAGGAACTCTTACCATTTGCAACGGCATGGATGATTGGCTACCTCTTGCACGCCACCTATGGGTACGGAGCCCATAACTCAGGCATGTGCCCTGACCAGGAATCAAACTGTGACCTCCTGGTTCATAGGTTGATGACCAACCACTGAACCACACCAGCCACGCTACTTCCACAATCTTATAAACAGACTAGCCTAGTATCTTTGTCTAGCTGGATCAAATAGTCCAAACACATTCACTGTCTGCCTAAAGTGTCATGGCCTGTGCTAGGCACTGGATATACATTGACAAACCATAGTCCCTGGAGAAAGAGAGGGAGTGACTTACAGAAAGGTTTTGGAAGCTGACAGGCCTGGGCTCACATCCCATTTCTAACTTACTCTGTGATTTTGATAGAATACTTAATTTCTCTGAGCCTTAGTTTCTGAATCTGCGAAATGGGAATAATGACACCTCATAGAGTTTGAGAGTATCATATGATATTAGTGAAATATTTAATTTTGTTTGCACAAATAGTGAGGATCCCCAAGTGTTATTTGTTTGTGTTGCTGTATTAGGTTTTTATTTTGTCTTATTTCGGTTTGGGTTGGGTATGTTTTGTTTTGTTTTCAAAAATTACTGTAGATTTATCACAGTAATCATTCACAATATATGCTTTTATTGAATCATTATGTTATACACCTGAAACTAATATAATGTTATATGTCAACTAGAGGCCTGGCACACAAAATTCATGTGCAGGTATGGTTCCTAGGCCTGGCCTGTGATCATGGCCATCTTCCCCAGCTGCCTGCAGCCAGCCCTGCCCCCCGCCACCACCCACCCTTGGTTCCCTGTTCGCCATTGGGCGATCGGAGCCTGACAGCCAGGGTAAAGGACCAAGAGGTTGGCTGTTCCTGCCCACTTGCCTGCCCCACCCCCGCCATGGGTTGCCCTCTGTGTGTGGTGTGACCGGCAGGACAGGGGCCTTGGCCTGGCACAGCCCGCGTCCCCCACCACCCACACCTGGTTCCCTGTTCACCATCAGGTGATTGGAGCCTGCAGGCCAGGGAAAGGGACCAAGAGGTAGTCAGTGCGCCTCACAGTGACTGGTTGAGCAGTTGTTCTGGTCGTTCTGTCGTTAGGGCAAAAAGAACAGAGGCCCAGTGCACAGGTGGGGGCCAGCCAGCCTGCCCAGATGGGGGCCACAGATTGAGGTGGGGGTCCCTGCTGGGGGTGGGGCCGGCAGGGGCAAGAGGCCGTGGGGGTTTTTCAGGCTGGCCAGCTCCTGATCAGGGTGGGGGTCCTGCTGGGGGGAGGGGCTGGCAGAGGTGAGGGGCTGCATGAGGTTTGCAGACCAGCCAGGCTCCCGAACAGATGGGGGTGCCCACTGGGGGCGTGGGGCTGAGGTTGTTCTGGTCTCTGGTTGTTCTGGTCTTTCCACCGTTTCAGTCGCTGGGCTTTTATTATATAGGACTAGAGGCCCGGTGCATGAAATTTGTGCACTGGGTGTTCCTCATTCCAGCCTGCACCCTCTCCAATATGAGACCCCTTGGGGGATGTCTGACTGCCAGTGTAGGCCCTGAACTGGCAGTTGAACATCCCTCTCACAATCCGGGACTGCTGGCTCCTAACCCCTCGCCTGCCTGATTGCCCCTAACTGCTTCTGCCTGCCAGCTGATCCCCCCTAACCACTCCCCTGCCAGCCTGATCACCCCCAATTGCCCTCACCTGCCAGCCCAATTGCCCCCAATTGCCCTCCCCTGCCAGCCCGATTGCCCCCAACTGCCCTCCCCTGCCGGCCATGTTGTGGCTATGGGCGTCACCACCTTTGAGGGTGGGGCAGTCAATTAGCATATTCCCTCCTTGTTGGCTGTGAGCACTGCCATCTTTGCAATGTTGTGAGGGTCAATTAGCATATTCCCTCTTTATTAGATAGGATTATATCTCAATAAAAAGAAGAAGAAAAAGAACTAGAGAACAGTTTTCTCTCTTTTTTAAAAATGATAAAGAAAAAGAGAAGGAAAATCGCTGTTGAGGGGTGGGAAGCAAATTAAACCAGTATCTGTCAGATAATGCCCAAACCACTCTCCTTCCTCAGTAAACATTTATATCCTTTATGAAATTAACACCTTAAATGAAATATAAGAGGACACCTTTTATCTTAACATCATAAGGCATGTTGCATGTGCGCATACATAAATAATAACAAAAACCCTTAAACACACTTTATTTTTAAGTCAGCAAGAAAGGAATGCTTTGAATCAGTGTTGTTACTCTCCAAGTTATCAGCACCTCCCATCATGTGATTGGTTAAGGCCTGACTTTGGCTCAGCCACTATAGAATTATAGGAAAGCAGTGAGCATGCTGCTTTGCTGAGTGCATTGAGGAACAGTCATGCTTGGAATTGTTGCTAAGCTACCAAAAATACTGCAAGCTCATGATACTCCCACAGCAACCCATGTAACATGCAGAAAAACCTGTTGGGGTTTCTATTAGAACTCCTAACAGCCAAAGGGCCATTTGGAAAATGTGTTATTCTGTTTATAGCCTAGACCTTGGAACACACAGTTTTAAAGCAGTCCCTTCATTAAACTCTCTTTAAATACCCCATAGGGAATGTCATCTGTTTCTTGCTAGAAGTCTGACCAAAATATGGATGGATAAGCACAAATTTCTAAACATAGAACTGACCTGGGGTGGTCTACATAAAATGCCTGGGAATAAAAATAAATGCTTTTCACTCACCCTTTTATACTGTGACATGCTTGTCTCTTTTTTCCCATTAACAGGTTGGTTTGGGTCACAAGAGTAATCAAATTACTCTAAAATGCTTTCAAAGAGAAATTCGTTTCCTCATCAGAAATATTTTAAAATGTTAAAGATCTTGTTAGATTCGGCCCTTGAGTTATCTCATTAGCATTGGTCCATCATGCCATGGCCCATCACCAAAGGCTCAAATCCAGCAAAACTTCATAAGATGGACAGAGGTCATTAGAAGCACAAAAAATAACAGGAACCTACAGGATCTACAATCCTATAGACCCAACAAATGCAAGTGTTTGATGGCCTTCCTGGTTTCACTCACAGGAACTGTCCTACCTGTGAGCTACAGGCCAGGGAGGTGATCATACTCCAAACTGCCCTTCCACCCCCAAACCCAGCCTCCATGTCCACTTACGAAAGGCTTCCTTGGAGGCCTGCCCCACAACACGCCAGATGATCACAAAAATCTAGTTTAACATAAAGAAAAAAGAAAAAAGCTAAGGGATTTGATTGTTGGATGTCTTGTTCTTTGGTATATTCTGAATGCAGAATTTTAACTTAGATTCCACTTTTTATTCTTCCTCCCTTGATCTGACAGACCATTCTGAAGACATCAAGCATCCTGGGTTTATTCTCAGTGGGCTTCTAGCTCTCGCCTATGCGATTTCTATTGCTTGCTGCTTTTATTTTCTCTTACTGTGAATTTTCCACTGATGTTAATTAAGCTCCCTTTAGTGTTATGAGCTTCTTAGTATCTGATCTAAAGCCTTTCACACATTAAAAAAAAAAGTTGGAAAGAAAGCAGTTCAGCCATAAAAGAGATGTGGAATCTGTTCAAGTTGCTACATTATAAAAAGGTTAGCCTTTGAAATAGTCAAGTTAAATAGGATAAAATGTGGGTTAAACCATCCCTCTGTGAGAGTCACGAACCATCCATAGGCACACTAATGCCTGGAAAGGATCCACAGGGCGTCCCCTCTGTGGTGCAGGTTACATTTCAGCAGTTGAACCTGCTTTGAAAGGAAACAGTACTGGGACTCTCACAAAGTCAAAACCAACCCAAACAAAACCACATCTTAGAACCCAAAAAAGCAGATAGTCCGTGGTAAGAGCCCAATAGCACATATGAAAGGCAAGACTTTAAAAAGGCTTTTTAATCATTATAATCTTAATTTTTTTATAACAGGTTTGAATCCTCTTATTTTCATTTCTGTTTTGTGTTTTAATGTAACATATCAGATCTTAAAGGTTAAGGGTCGCCTAGGGTAAGACACTCAGAGGCACGCTAGGACTTGTATTCTATTGCTAACTACAACATAATACTTTTCTCTGGTAGTATTCAGGTCTGCCAGGATGTGAAGCAGAATCCTAACTCCACCACTTCTATCACACCGTCTTCCACGATGCTAACCACACCACCCAGTTCCCCAAGGAGAACTTACAACAAAGATGACATCAGAGAGAATGACTATCTTCTTAGTAGCCAGGATTCCAGTCCCGGAATTTCACAAATGCCATCAGGACTCTCCCTGCTCTTTTCTACTCTAACTCAAGATCAGCCCTAGAAGAAAGGCCACTTAGATATTACTTTCTGCCTCCTTTCCCCTGAGCCCTGGCCTCATCTTAGCACATCCTCACAAACTGGTCTCACTTTAACACCCCAAACCCAGAGAAATAGCCTATAAAAGAGACTAACTCAACAAAAGGGATAGTCACACACAAAGACACAAATGTGATCTCTTCACCACCCACATAAAAAATTTCTCTTGCCTGAACACCTGACCCAACAGATAACTTTGAGGACTTACTTACCTCATCTTTCTGCCTCTATAATTTCTGATGTAGCCTCTTGTAGACTACATTTGGGAACCACTCTTTATAATAAAACACAATACCATCTCTATAAAGTGACTTACTTGAAAAACAGCAAAGAGGATTTAACCACCAAAGTAAGATAGTTAACAGAACTAGCCATGTAAATAGCAAAAAATATTCACACTGTTCAGAGAGAAAAAAGCTAGTTTATAGAAAAGGAATGCACAGTGATATTATGTGATATTTGAGGGCATATATTATAAAGGAGAGGTTCAAGTATCCACATATATGATCTTCTCAAATGATCACAGGAGTTTAGTCTTTCCCCAAATATGAAATATTCAAGTCAAATAATTTTCACCAGACATTGTCTGGAGACGATGAAAATGCCGGTGTTCATTTTTCTATAATGCAAGAACACAAATTCCAGGAACCATTGGAACTGTCTTCCATTCCCCCATGTACTAGCTGCCTACCTGCAAAGTGGACACAAAAGTCTCAGGCATACTCTAACCCTCAGGGAGTTCTCCAATTCTAAAAGGCAAGAAAAATTCTATACTAACCACTAATAATATGAATTATTATTTGTCTCTTAAAAAAAAAGAATGGCTAAAAACCACTGAGTCCCTTCTAATCAGCACTGGAGGAGTTTGGAACTAAAATATCCAAGATGCTTTTAAAAAATAACTTAAAACATAGCTAGCCTGTACATTAACAGTAAGCAGTAGCCCAAAAAGTATGTATTTAAAAAAACACCATCCTCACCAAGAAGCTAGTGATAAATTTTTAGTGAAGGCTATATGTAAATGATTTATATAAAGAATTCAAAAATAACCATAAATATTGTATATATCCTTTTTAATATATTAAAAACCTATCATTGTCAGAAGACCTTCAAAATAGCTTTTCTGTTAACATAAGCACTGTACACTGCTTGATAAAAATTTGCCTTCCAGTTAGCTGGTTTGCTAAGAAACAGCAACACAGGTCTTCCTCACATAGTAGACATATTGCTAGGAAATTGTAACCACAATTCAATTTTAGTAAATCAGATACAAACTTGCAAGTGCTTTTCATTATACATTTTAGATAAACAGTCAATGGATAGTTTGCAGTGTTAACACTATCCTTCCTCTGGCCCTTTAAACGGAGTAAACAAAGGAAGAACTATGGGAGTCATGTCAAAGCCATTCATTTAATAATACCCAGCGTCTGGGCAGGACGAAGAGGCCAGGAAAGAGGATGAAGCAAAGAACTGGGAAATTGAATGAGCAAAGAACTCCTCAGGGCTCGACTACAAACCTGTGAGTGAAGATGTTACCAATGCTCATCTTCAGAATCCCTCTTACCTGATTTCCATACCATAACCAAATTAACTGCAGCCATTTCTGCATCCTAACATGTATGGAACCGAGTTCCCGCATACAAATCTTTTTTCCCCTCAGAAGTGTTTCGTTTCTTGCACACTCTTATGATTTAAGGGTTATTGATTTGGCAGCACTCAAAACACATTTCAGGAAGCAAAACAGAACATTAACTAACAAAGACACACGGCTAGGTAGAGTGCCCCGATTTCCCCCTCCTGTTTAGCCCCTGAGCCAAACAGCTTTTCTCATCTACAAGCTAAAATAATGTATTATTTCTAAAATTTGTTATTTACAAATAATAATAATGAGTCTGGTTCTAATTGTTTGCAATCATGGCCAGACAGTGAATATATTTACCTGATGTTTTCATAAGAACTGAATGAAATCAGAAGATCGTTACAATTATAGAAATGGTCATCTGCCTTTTGTTTATTCACAGTCATGGTAATGCACAAAGATCTGTTATTCTCAGTGGACTATGTTCTTTACCTTTAAGTAGAAATCCATTGACATAAGCTGGTTTCTCAATTTTGCACAGCAAAGAAATCATAATAAAAAAATCCATTTGCATGTAAAACATTTGAAATCTAAGTCCATTTCCCCAAGAATAAAGAATGCAGACACTTGGTCCCTATGCTCTTTGATGGCTTAGTTTCTCTGGGCAGTACACAAATTAGCTACATTTATCATGGGGCACCTATCTACAGAGATATCCACACCTGCATCCTTTAAGGAATAAAAAGTAGTGTTTAAGAGCACATCTGTTCCTGCAGCTTAAAGTATTGATTTGACTGTACTGAGGAGTGATGTAAATGGATGAATGCAGGTAGTCACTTGTAGAAATCACAAGACTGCAAAACCAAGGGACAGGGAAGGAGCCATAACAGTAGCCTAAGCATCTCAGTCTAAGGCAGCGGTTCTCAACCTGTGGGTTGCGACCCCTTTGGAGGTCGAATGACCCTTTCACAGGGGTCGCCTAAGACCATCAGAAAACACATACATAATTACATATTGTTTTGTGATTAATCACTATGCTTTAATTATGTTCAATTTGTAACAATGAAAATACACCCTGCATATCAGATATTTACATTACGATTCAGTAGCAAAATTACAGTTATGAAGTAGCAACGAAAATAATTTTATGGTTGGGGTCACCACAACATGAGGAACTGTAATAAAGGGTCATGGCATTAGGAAGGTTCAGAACCACTGGCCTAAGGTGACAGTGAAAATGACTGAGAGTACTGGACAGACTATATTTTGGAATAGAACCAAAAACCTTTCTAATGAATATACGGGATATGGAGAAGGAAGCAAAGAAATGAAGCTGATCTTAGAGAAAAAGTTTTCAGAGGTTCACCACTGAGCATGATGTTAGCTGTGGGCTTGTCATATATGGCCTTTATTATGTTGAGGTATGTTCCCTCAGATCCAGTTTGTTGAGAGTTTTTTTTATCATGAAAGGATATTGAATTTTGTCAAGTTATTTTTCTGCTTCTATTGAGTTCTTATGACTTCTATCCTTCATTTCGTTGATGTGGTATATGTATCACGTTTACTGATTTGCAGATGTCAAACTATACTTGCATCCCTAGAGTAAATCCAACTTGATCACAGTATGTGGTACTTTTAATGTGCTACTGAATTCAGTTTGTTAAAATTTTGTTGAGGATTTTTGCATCTATGTTTTTCAGAGATATTGGCCTGTAATTTTCTTTTCTTATAAGTATCCTTGTCTTGTTTTGCTTTATCAGGGTACTGCTGGCTTGTAGAATGAGTTTAAGAGTATTCTCTCCTCTTCTGTTTTCTGGAAGATTTTGAGAACATTAATTTTTCTTTAAAAGCTTTGTAGAATGCACCAGTTTCCCAATCACAATGTTTCCCTATTAAAACCGTTGTCCAATGTGGTATACAGCACCAAGAGGAGCCTAGAGAAGAAAGCGCCATGTGGGCCTTTGAAGCAAGCAAAATTTTTGTCTGCCAATTCCCTTACCTACAGGCAACCACTATTTATAGTTCCTTATGTATCTTCCTAGAATTTCTGCAACTGCAACAACACACAGACACACACAGAGGGATATTTCCCTTATATTATTTATATAGATGATAGTACACATAGGATTTTATACCTTGCTTTTTTCACATAATAGTGAGTCTTGTATGCTATTTGCATATACATAAAACTGCCTCCTTCTTTTTAACAGCTCTGTAAGCATTCTGTTGTTTGCACATACCATAAACTATTTAACCCATTACCCATAGGTGGCCATTTAGATTGTTTCTAATATTTAATTAACATTAACAATGAATAGGAGGATTTCTTTTCCCTCATACTTAGTTCTTCAAAGTAAATTTTTTTTAAAGTTAATTTATTTAAATTAAAAAAACAAACAGTTCCCTCATTACTACCACCCCCACCCTCTGGCAACCACCAATCTGTTTTCTGTATCTATGAGCTATATATATATATATCTATATATAAAATCTATATCTATATCTATCTATATCTGGGTATAGATAGATATATAGATACCTTTAGTATCTATATTACATATAGATATATATAATCTTTAGATTCCACATATAAGTGAGATCATATGGTATTTGCCTTTCTCTATCTGACTTATTTCACTTAGCATAATGCCATCGAACTTCTTCCATGTTGCTGCAAATAGCAAGATTTCATTCTGATTTTATGGCTGAATAATATATATAATCACATCTTCTTTATCCATTCATCCATCAATGAACGCTTAGATTGTTTATATTTCTTGGCTATCATAAATAATGTTGTAGCAAACATGGAATACACATATAATTGTTTGTTTGTTCTTTGGATAAATATCCAGAAGCTGGCTCATAAGGCAGTTCAATTTTTAATTTTTTGAGAAACCTCCATCCTATTTCCCATAGTGGCTGCACTAATTTACATTCCGACCAACAGTGCACAAGGCTACCCTTTTCTCTACATCAGTGGTTCTCAACCTTCCTAACGCCGAGACCCTTTAATATTGTTCCTCATGTTGTGGTGAACCCCAACCATAAAGTTATTTTCGTTGCTACTTCATAACTGTAATTTTGCTACTGTTATGAATCGTAATGTAAATATCTGATATGCAGGATGTATTTTCATTGTTACAAATTGAACATAATTAAAGCATAGTGATTAATCACAAAAACAATATGTAATTATATATGTGTTTTCCGATGGTCGTAGGCGACCCCTGTGAAAGGGTCGTTCAACCCCCAAAGGGGTCGCGGCTCACAGGTTGAGAACTGCTGCTCTACATCTTTCAACGCTTGTTATTTCTAGTCTTTTTGATAATAGTCATTCTAATAGGTGTGAGGTGATACCTTATTGTGGTTTTATTTTGCATTTCCCTGATGATTAGAGCATCTTTTCCTGCACCTGTTGGCCATCTGTACATCTTCTTTGGAAAAATGTCTACTCAGATCTTCTGCCCATTTTAATCAGATTGGTTTTGTTTTTTATTTTTATTTTTTTACTACTGAGTTCCATGAGTTCTTTGAATATATTTGGATATTAGCCCCTTATCAGATATATATATGATCTGCTAATATGTTCCCCAAGTCAGTAGGTTGTTTTTTTTATTTTTTTGATGGTTTCCTTTCCTTTTTCAGTTTGATATAATCCCATTGTTTATTTATTTTTGCTTTTGTAGCTTTTGCGTTTGGTTTCAGATTTGAAAATCATAGCCAAGACCTATGTCAAGAAGCTTACTGCCTGTATTTTTCTCTACAAGTTGCATGGTTTCAGGTATTAAGTTTCAAGTCCTTAATCCATTTTGAGTGATTTTATGTCTGGTGTAAGACAGTAGTCCAGTTTCATTCTTTTGCATGTAGCTATCCAATTTTCCTAATATCATTTATTGGCGAGGCTGTCCTTTCCCCATTATGCATCTTGGCTCCTTTGTTGTAAATTAATTAACCACATTTGCATGCATGGGTTTTATTTCTGAGTTCTCTATTCTGTCCCTTTGATCTATGTCTGTTTTTTGCCAATATCATACTGTTTTAATTACTATCGCTTTGTAATGTTCACAAGAAAGCTATGAATACATTTTTTACATTTGTTTGATATATTTGGAGCATGTTACACGGCATGATTCTATTTCCTAGCCCAACCATTCCTATATGAATGGCCATTGTGACTGAACAGTTTTTGCAATGGCATGTGTGTGTTTTTAATTATCCTTGGTAAAATTAAGAAAAAATATGGACCTGTATCTCTATTGTCCCCATGATTTAGCCACTTAGTCTGTTTTTGCTTATTTCATTACAATTTTTAAGAACTAAACCTACCATTAAGATAATTTTTATGTTAATAGCTTATTATGCAAGAGCCAAAGGACCAGGACAGCATTTTCTTAAGGGACAATTTAAATCGTAAAGTAACTGAACAACACCTGACACTCAGTAAATTGACTTGTTACAATTTGCTTCCTCGTTATCAAGTGCTCTGCTGTGTGAGATATGTGTACCTCCAAAATTTGTACAATAATGCACTTTAGATAGACATACCAAACCCACAAGACAATCTTTTAGAAAGAACTACATTTTATAGCTTATTATTTTTGAGGTTTTCAAAGATGCCATAAAGTAAGTCAGAAGAAGAAAGAAATGTTCTATATATTTCTACTAAATTGCCATTAACTGAATATAGTGGATGTGCCCAACTCTTATTTTAAAGACACATTACAGTCTCCTTTAGTAAATCTTCATGCTGCAACCAGATTTAACTAGAGAGAGTAATTCTGTCAGACCTTAATAAATGGGATGGTAACTGAAAAACCCATGCATTTTCTAATTTAGGACTTTCTGCTCAGTATTTTTTAAAAAGGGAGGAAATTGGGTTGGAATGTTTCAGAAGGCCAACTCTGTGCCTCAGTCACATCTTAACTAAAGGGAGCTTTCGCCTGCTCAGGGGGTATTGGGCTGGAGACAAAGAAACAGAAAAGCAGCAATGCAAAGCTTAGCTTGAGTTCATGACAAATGGAGATGTGTTCACGATTTAAAATAAGCTCTCTTCCCGTTCCTGCTAGTGAATTTGTCAAAGGAGCTGCATTAATCGTAAGCCAGGAAGATGCTCTGTGGGAGGGTTTGGGGAAACCTTTGTTGCACAGCAATTAATCATTATGAAAAGCAATTGAAGATGCGGTTCTCACAGGTGACTCCATATGTATAAATTTGGGGGGGCGGGGAACTAACTGAAGGCATTTAAACTTACATACGTAATAAACAGCCAAGCGGGGTCTCCAAATTCCTCCTCTCCAAATCAGGTGGAAGATTTAGAAGCATGACAGCAGCTGTCTGATTTAGGATATGAAATAGCTTTTGACTAAAGTCTATATTGTCCATTTGGATATGATTATCATACCCTATGTCGAAATAAAGCCAACTTCCTCTACCAGAAAATGCCAAAAATCACCAAAAAGATGTGATTGAGCTTTAAATAATCAGCTTTAAAGCATTAGGTGAGATGGTTAGAAGAAATACTTTTAAAAATATGAAAATGGCAGTTCCAGCCTGGGCTGGCACAGTGAAATCATACTAGAGAGGTATGGTATCTCAATGAAGGTAGGAATAGATTAGAATAAATTCTTTACCCTTTATTCATTTTTTAAACATAAAGTTCTGAACTACAGAGGAATGCAAGAAAAATGCAAATGCCACATTATCACCAGTGTCTATGTAAGGAACCATTCCCTGCTAATTAATTATGCCCAGATGATAATGATACATTTTCTGAAAAAATTTTATTCTCCCCCATTAAAAAAGAAGATTTGGATTCTGGTTAAAATATTTTAAAGAGAAGTTAATATCTATTGTATCTATTGTGCTTAATATCACTTTTCAGTACAACCATTCACAGTGATTTTTCCCTAGTGGAAAGAAATAATGTGTCTTTGTTCAAACTGTATAGCACTTCCAGCTTCAAATAAGCTTGTTAAAGCCACATTTTTCCAAGGGTATAATAGGTGGCCTGGTTATAAAGAGACGCTTGCTATCCAGGCGGAACAATCGGGTAGGTGTGCCTCTTCCAGCTACTGCTCAATGGTCTTAGAGTTTATTAAGAAATATAATGAAAAGAAATAGTATAGAGCAAATGAAAAGTTTATTCTATACAATAATGACAACTTAGAGTTTAGAATACATCAAAATCAAGGATGCAGATGGGCACGTGCTTGCATGCACACACACACGAACACTATGTGGGATTCTAGTTCCTGGGACTGTAAGCTCTTTGATGATATACTGTATGTCTCAATTCACCAGACTTCCTAGCATGTGTTTGGCAACTACTTGGTGCTTAATGATATCATGGAGCATGTTAAGTAAACATCTGGTCCCTAGCAAATGGTGAAAACTTGATTAGGTATAGTCAATGATTGATCTTCCAGTGGTCGGCAAACTGCGGCTCGCGAGAGCCACACTCAAGGGGCCAAAGAGCCACATGTGGCTGGCGAGCCACAGTTTGCCGACCACTGTTCTAGGCTAATCTGGGATCCTCCTTTTTTTAATGCTGATAGTTCTATTTTGGGTTTCTTTAATTTTCCCATGGAAATCTATAATTATTAGACTATATTATTAATATAGTTGCCTAGTGTTAATAGAACAAACAACAAAATCCTCTTTAACTGATTTATCATAAACTTCAGCCTTTATTCAATAGGGTCTATTGAACTATCAGATGTACTTAAACTGAGGAATGACTTCCCTCTTGAGTTTTGTGGTCTATGACTTTGTCACCTGTGCTGTACTAGTGGTTTCCTACTTTATTAGTAATAATACTGTTAAATCTATTCCCTAGATAGAATTACATTAAAAAAATCACAGATTCACAGATTAAAAACAATCCCTATCAATATTCCAATGCTATGTTTCACACAAAAAATTTTTAATCCAAAAATTTGTATGGAACTAAAAGTGATCCCAAATAGCCAATGCATACTGAGAAAGAAAAAAACTGGATACATTACTGGTATATTACATATATTATATTTAAACTATTAAATACAAAGCCATAGTAATAAAATCAGTATGGTACTGGCATAAAAATAGACACATAGACCAATGGAACAGAATCCAGAGCCCATAAATAAACCCTCACATATATAGTCAACTAATAATTGACAACGGAACCAAGAATACTTAATGGAGAAAGCATAGCCTCTTCATTAAATGGTGTTGGAAAACTGGGTAATCACATGCAGAAAAAAATGAAATTGGACCCCTATCTCACATAACTCACAAATATCAACTCAAAAAGAATTAAAGGCTTAAATGTAAGATCAAAGCTGCATAAACTTCCAGAAGGAAACACAAGGAACAAAGCTCTTTGATGCTGGTCTTAGCAATGGATTTTTGGGATTTGACACCAAAAACAAAGGAAACAAAAGCAAAAATAAACAACTGTGACTACATCAAACTAAAAAGCTTCTGCACAACAAAAGAAATTATTAACAAATTGACAAGGCAACCTACAGAATACAATAGAATATTTGCAAATCATAACACTAAGGGGCTAATATCCAAAATATAGAAAGAATTCATACAATTCAATAATAATAATAAAAATAAAACAACCCAATTTTTTAAATGGGCAAAGGATCTGAATAGACGTTTTTCAAAGAAGACATAGAGATTGCCAACAGGTACATCAGGCACATAAAAAGGTCTTTAACATCACTAATCATAATATATCCAAAAAGAAGAAAAGAATGTATATATCAAAGAGATATCTGTACTTCCACATTCACTGCAGTATTATTTGCAAATCCAATTTATAAAAACAGCCCAAGTTTCTGTTAAGATTGTATATATATAATCTTCTTGACAGAATATATAGTGTTGGTTACTAGGGCCTGGTGGTCAGAGTACAAACTTGCAGTTATAAAAGAAATAGTTTTGAAATCTAATGTACAGCATGGTGATTATAGTTAACAGTACTGTATTATATACTTCAAAGTTACTAAGAGAGTAGATCTTAAATGTTCTCACCACAAAAAATAAATGTCAATAATGTGACATGGAGGTGTTAGCTAAAGCTATGGTGGCAATCATTTTGCAATATTTGAATGTATCAAATCAACATGTTGTCTATCTTAAATGTATACAATGTTATATGTCAACTAGAGGCCTGGTGCATGAAATTCATGCAGGGGGGGGGGGCGGGGGGGGGGGGTGTCTCTCTACCTAGCCTGCACCCTCTCCAATCTGGGACCACTTGGGAGATGTCTAACTGCCGGCGCCGGCCTGATCACCCCCTAACCAATCCCCTGCCAGTCTGATTGACACCTAACTGCTCCCCTAACGACCTGATCTCCTCCAACTGCCCTCCCCTGCTGGCCTTATGGGCCCCAACTGCCTCCCCTGGCAGCCTGGTTGCCCCTAACTCCCCTCCCCTGCTGGCCTGATTGCCCACTACTGCCCTTCCCTGCCGGCCATCTTGTGGTGGCCATCTTGTGACAGCCATCTTGTGATGACATTGTGTGAGGCCATTGCGCAATGCCACCTAGGCTTTTATTATATAGCATTACATCTCAATAAAGCTGGGAGTGGGGACCACATCAACTGATTTATAAGAAAGGATTATTTTCTTGTCTGATGCCAATAATTTAACTACTACTGATTATTTCTCATTTTAGTGATTCAGCACTAGATCAACCACCATGCAATAAATGTGGTAATAAACTGCAAATAGTTACTGTATAAAGCTGTAAGTCCGAGCCAGTTTTGCTCAGTAGTTAGAGCTTTGGCCTGCGGACTGAAGGGTCCTGGGTTTGATTCTGGTCAAGGGCACATACCTCAGTTGCAGGCTTGAGATCCCTGACCCTGGTCAGGGCACATGTGGGAGGCAACCAATCGATGTGTCTCTCTCGCATTGATGCTTCTCTCTCTGTGTGTCTCCCCCTCCTTTCCACTTTCTCTAAAAATCAATGGAAAAAATATCCTCAGGGGAGGATTAACAACAATAACCAAAATAAAAAAAAGCTGTAAAAATAAAACTCATCTTTGACAATCATCAGTCTTTCTAATGTCCAAATGCTCACTTTCAAAAATTGAGAACAAAGGGGATTCTTAAGCTCCATCCTTAAGGAAGCCCTTTGTTATTTTATTATAGTTCAACCACAACTTGCTTTCTATCTTAATCAGGGCCTAATGCATGGCATTTATTTCCTCATAGAAGCAAATAGGAAACTGCACCAATTTGCTAAGACACTGAACACAAATTTTTTACCTGTCATTTCTTTTCCTCTCACTTCAGGTCTTCTCGTCATGCTCCGCTGGGATTTAATCACATACACAGCAAAAACTAGATGTCCGTTCATCTCCTACTTCCTTGGAGCTATAATTTTAGTTTCTTTGTTATCTGCAGCATTTATTTTTTTCTAGCCCATCAAATTTAGTTAAGATGACTTCTTTTTATGCCTTAGGAAGTTACACTTTTCCTTTGCAGTCATGTTCTGTTGTAAAGTGATAAAGAGTTTGCATTATTCTACTGTGTCCCTGCAACAAACGTTAGTTCCTCCTTGGCCATGAATTTCTTATAGGATCATGTATGTCCTCTATGGATATGGTATCGGTAATGACTGGACTGAATTAGGGGACCTGTTTACAAACTGTGTTCTTCAAATGGGAACCTTTGTGCTTCCCAACAGTTTTCTGAGATTTGCACAATTTAATGACAGTAAAATATCCTCCACAGGGCTCAATGATTGTAGATTCAACTTATCAGATACCTTATTTATGTCAGGATCTTCACAGAAATTATCATTATTCATGACCACAATCTTATTTGCATTTACAGAAAGGAAGACAAAGAATCAGGAAAATTAAATGACTTGCCCAAGGCATCATCTAGTCAACTCCTGATCCGTTTTACAATAAAGCTCATTTCACTGCCACACCAACCTGCTTATCTAGTTACCAACAAATACTCCCTTGTCATTTTCCCTGTACCCTATAATATTAATCAAAGCCATCAACTTGCCAACCACAGTGAAATCTGTATTCTAGGGCTGTGGTTGCAAACATCAGAAATTACCTGGGGTGCATATTAAAAATGCAGTTTTTGAGCTCTCTCTCCCAGAAACTCTGACTTAGCATTTTATAGTGGGGCTCATACATTTGCATTTTAACAAGCACATCATCCTACCTAGTAATAGACAAACGATGGTAACTGACCGCACCTTCGCTATGCCTCCCATTGGCTAATCAGTGCAATATGCAAATTAACCGCCAACAAAGATGGCGGCTAATTTGCAGACTGCAGGCAGGGCGGGACAGCGCCATCCCGCCTGCCTTGCCGCCATACGGGCCTGCTATCTGCGAGCCAGGGCAGCGGTGTCCCGTGTGCGACCGGACCCAGGGGGCTGGGTGGGGCAGCAGCAATCGGCCGGCCCGCCCTGGTGTCCTGTGTGCGACCTGACCCAGGGGGGCGGGGCGGGATAGCGTGGCTCCTCTGTCACCCCAGCTTCCTCATCGCAGCTCCCTTGGGGGCCTATGCCTTTAGTCAGACATCCCCCGAGGGCTCCCTGGCTGCCAGAACGATGTCTGACTGCAAGCTTAGGCTTGATCCCCCAGGGAGTGGGCCTACGTCGACAGGTGGACATCCTCCAAAGGGTCCTGGACTGCAAATGGGTGCAGGCTGGGCTGAGGGGACCCCCCTCAAGTGTACAAATTTTTGTGCACTGGGCCTCTAGTGTAATTATAATACAAGTTTTCATTTATACCTCACTGGATCACACCTAAGCTAGGCTCACCTTAAAATGCTTCTCTTGCCCATCTGGTGTGGCTTAGTGGTTGAGCCTCAGAAGGTCATGGCTCCATTCCCGGTCAGGGCAGGTTGCTGGCTCAATCCTCAGTAGGGGGCCTGCAGGAGGCAGCTGATCAGATCATCATTGATGTTTCTATCTCTTTCTCCCTCTCCCTTCCTTTCTGAGATCAATAAAAAAAATTTTTAATTTTTAAATGCTTCCCTTTTTCCATTGAATTAAGCCATATTTCTTGGAATTTTCTTTAATTTTGTTTTTTGCTTGACTAATGACATGAATTACTTATTGAAACTTAGATGACATATCATAATGTGGGTCAAAAGCAAGATATTTACTCGCATGTTTATGAATTCCATTGTGTAGAGCTAGAGTAAATCAATAACCTTTCATTTCTACCAATTCCTTTATTTCATTTTTCCAATTCTCTTGTCATTGCCTGAGTCCCTTCCATATTTAGGTTCAGTCATGTCAACAGGAACCTACTATTGCTTTCATTCAGTTAGTGATACAATCAGTGACATTAACTGACTACCTTTAAACTCTACCAGATTCTGTGAGAAGTTGCAAGAATGAAAAACCTAGTAGATCTCTGCCCAGAAATATCAATTTAAACTAATAAGAGTAACTTTAAAGAAAACACATATTTTTACATTACATGAAGAAAAATGACAGAAACACCTGTCCATATGGTAGCTACAAATTTATGCCTCCCTGTAGTAAAAACCATTTACAAGTACATGAACAATATTTCCGTTTAGTATTTCACTTTTGCACTAACTCTGGTTTAAATGAAACCTAAGAATCATTTTGGAACTCTTTTTCCCTTAAAAATGTAGGTAAATTTGGATCAAACAGCCCATATTATGGCCTGGAAAAGCCAGAAACCTCCTTGGTCTGATTTCTGCAAATTCCTAAACTTATTTCCTTGTGTTCCATCTCAGAAATAAAATTTAGTCTCATCCTTATTTTCACAAAATATGTGCACCCACAGCTTTAGGAGTGTTAGACGTTTACTGGGGATTATAGACGTTATGGAGAGAAATTAGAGCATGAACCTCACAGCCTTCCGCTGTGTCAGTGGCTCCAGCCCTCTTCTTCTCTTATGTCTGGCTATATGCCAGAGCCTGCACTCCCTCCACATCACCTTGTCACTGCCCACAATGCCTGGGAAGTACAATACTATTCAATCTCAGGAAACTATTTGTTATCTAAGTAAGACCAACCTCCCTGAAATTCTAATAAAATTTTCTCCATCTTGGCTACATGAGGAAAACCATCAGCTATACCCAATAAATGAAAGAACACTAAAAAAAAATGTGAAGTTTGGAGTGTAAAACCCAGAAATTATTACTTAATAAAGATTGTTTATACATCTACAATCCTAATGAAAACAAGAAGCAGTAGCAACTACATAATAATCAATTATAATGTATACTCCCTTAAACAATCTATTTCTATCCTACACATCTTTGTGACCCTCTCAGAATCTAAAATTGATGACAGGTGGGTGCTCTAAAATTATGCACTTACTCAAAGGAGAGCCTGGAGGACTCTCCACAGATTTATATTTAATTTATAAATGCACTTTACATATTAATTTTTATTATGTATACAAAAAATTTAACAATGTATTTAGAGGTGGAGAAGGATGTTACTTAGAGGTGATTCCACTCTCAAAAACAGTTCAGCCAAAGGCCCGCTGACAAGGTTGTCTAAGACAGAAAGTCTGAAATCAGAGCAAGATCTGGCCAAGTGCAAAAAAGCCCATGCCTCCCTGCAGTATAATATACGACAATCTCAGAACCTAGCTTGGTTTTTTACAGCTACGAGGGGCTCCATAAAATGAATGAGTAATTCAATAAATATAATACTGATCTTATGATGTTAATTCCAAATAAGCAAAATGTCACATTTGTATTTAGCATTTTCATTTTAAGAAAGAAATTGAATGTATAATACATTTCAGAAAGATAAAGCAGTTTATATATGCAAAAAAAAAAGTAAGTCTTTTGCTATTTGAAAAACAGTTACCTGGAATAGCTCCATCTTTAAGAATTCTGAAGTGGTGGTAATATGTACACCTAGCAGAAATAGAGAGCATTCAAGACTATCCCTGATAAACCAACTAATACATATAAATAGATGGAAAATATGAATCACATCCCCATTGTTGCACCTTCCTCATTATTACTATTTATATATTTGAATGTGGCTTTTTCCTCATGTAAAACCATGACATATAAAAAAAACTTTTAATCTTATAAAATAATCACATTTCTCTATTTGTTCTTTGTTTGCAAAGTCAAATTTTATTAAGTTTTTAATGGACTTAGGGGTTGCTGATATAAGACAGCAGTTGCCAGTCAAATTAGCAAACCACTCAAACATAAGCACATATGTGTTTTCTGCCATCCTAACAGGCAGTGACTGTAACCTGGGGGTTTGCACAGGCACCAATAGGAGAGTAGGCTAGAATAACTGCTGTAATAGGAAGTGGATGAAGGCTAATCTAAGAATGTGTCAAGGAGAAGGAAACTTAGAACCAGTCAGAAAAGTGAGCACTGCAGTCAACTGGGTGTGGTGTGTGAAAAATGGGCTGGATCTCAATGAGAGTTTCTTGGTAGCACAAGTTAAGGTTTAATAGGAAGAGAGAGTAAATAGAAAAAGAAGAGAATTATAAAGCAAGTCAAGAGGCCTGTAATCTAGAGTTTTAATGTAATTCAAATTACAATTGTCAGCCATTATAAGTAAAAGATTATAAATAAATGGAGTCTCATGTTAAAAAGACTTTCAACCCCTTAAAATTGAAGGAAGACTTTCCTTTCCAGTGTTTTAATAAGTAGCGATTCAGATCCTTTTTTAACATGTCTTGGAGTAATGAGTTTCCTTCCTTACTAAGAAGAACATTCCTGTGTCAGGAAGCTCCTAATTGTTAGCATAATCTTTGTCTTCGTAATATCCACTCACCATTGATGGCAGTGACATTGGAACCTCACAGAACAACCTACATCCCACCTGTTGACCCTTAGAATATTTAAAAGATAAAAAGTCCTTACTCCATGACATTAAATATTTTTACCCTGTCATGATCTGGGCTGTGCTAAAATTTCACTTCATTTCTTTTTTTCCTTGCTTTCCATTTGTCCCTTAACCCAGTAACATCAGATTACTGATCATTTTACCTCACCAATGTAGTATGCTCATGCCTACATTTGGCATTATACTAACAAGACATTAAAGAAAATATAAATAATTTTGACAATATGTTCAGAGAAAATATCTGACCATTGCGATTTTCATAATAAATTAAAATATTAAACAGGGGTCCTCAAACTTTTTAAACAAGGGGCCAGTTCACTGTCCCTCAGACTGTTGGAGGGCCGGACGATAGTTTAAAAAAAAAACTATGAACAAATTCCTATGCACACTGCACATATCTTATTTTGAAGTAAAGAAAACAAAACGGGAACAAATATAATATTTATATTTGCATGTGGCCTGCGGGCCATGGTTTGAGGACCCCTGATCTAGAGACATAAAATAAATAAAAAGACATTAAGATATATTCATCCTCAAACCAGTAGACAAGACTAAATCCTTACTTATCTATTATTCACATTTATCACCCTTTTCCTTGAATTTCTGCTTCACTACTTCTCTTGGTTCTTCTCTACCTCTCTTGACTTTTTATACTATTACTAGAAGCCCAGTGCACAAATTTGTGCACCAGTGGGGTCCCTCAGCCTGGCCTGTGGGATTGGGCAGAAACCAGATCTCCGACATCCCCCAAGGGATCGCAGATTCTGAGAGGGCGCAGGCCAGGCTGAGGGACACTACCAGTGCACGATTGGGCCGGGGAGGGAGGTGGGAAGTTGGCCAGCTGGGGAGGGATTGCGGGAGGGCTCCAGGGTGTGTCAGGCTCGTCTTGCTCAGTCCCAATCGGCCAGACCCCAGCAGCAAACTAACCTATTGGTTGGAGCATCTTCCCCCTGGTGGTCAGTTCATGTCATGTCATAGCAAGTGGTTGAGCAGCCTTAGCATATTATTAGCATATTACGCTTTGATTGGTTGAACAGTTGACCAGACACTTAGCATATTAGGCTTTTATTATATAGGAGAATATTTGCCTTTTCTTCTACTAGACCCTTAAGTACTACTATTTGTCAGGGTTCCATGTTTTATTCTCTTCCTTTTTTTTACTCTCACCTCTTCCTAGACAACCTCATTTGTTCTCATAATTTTAATTAGTACTCTCAGGTTAAAAAAAAAATTACAATTTTTGCCCTAGTTGATTTGGCCCAGTGGATAGAACATTGATCCTCAGACTGAAGGGTCCCAGGTTCAATTCTGGTCAAGGGCACATATCTCAGTTGCAGGCTCGACCTCTGGCCCTGGTCAGGATGGGTGTGGGAGGCAACCAATCTCTCTCACATTGATGTTTCTCTCTGTCTCTCCCCTTCCCTTCCACTCTCTCTAAACATCAATGAAGAAATAACCTCAGGCAAAGATTAAAAAAAAAACACACACACACAACACAGTTCTTTATTATCTACATAGACCTCTTTTCTAACCTCTGTAAATCAACCTGTATGTTCTGGAGACTCTTTCAAATGAAAATGTCTACAGTGGATCTTTTGCTCTCGTCTAGCCTGTTTTTCACCTAGAACTCAGAATCATCATTGGTGGTGTCACCACACAACCAGCCACACAGGCCAGAAATCTGGGAGTCACTTTCAGTCTTTGTTCTCACTCTTTTCTGTGTCAATCACAAGACTGGTTGGTTCCATCTGCTCATAGATCTTGAATCTATGCTTTCCTCTGCAATCATACGCCCACAGCCTAGTTCAAGATGTTTTTATCTCACCTAAACTCTTAACTGATTTTCTAAGCGTAGCTCCTTCTAAGCTATCTTCCATATTACCACCAGCATGATTGTGCTAAAAGGCACTTACATCATGTCATTCCAACGGCTTAAAGCTCTTCACTTGTTTTCTGTCACCTATAAAATAAAGCCCAAACACTTAGCATGGATAAAAGGACTTTCACAACCTGGCTGCTGCCTATTTTCTTCTTTTTCTCCTGATAACCTCCCCCACGCTTTCTAGGCCCACTCAGTGCTAATAGTTCCATCTGCTTATAAGGTGCTAATCCCACTCACCTATCTCCATCTTCTCATCCCCGGTAAACAAGTCAACATTCACAGTCATTTCAAATGTTACTCTCACCAAAAGCATTCCCTGACTAACCCAGTCTTCTGTGTTAACGCTTTTCTCCTGCATATGTATTTTGTGACCTTAGTCACACTGTAGTATAATTATATGTTCACCTACATATTTACCCTGTGGGACTCTAAGCTCCTTGGAAAAAAACAATGTGTCTCTATATCCTTCCTTCTCCCTCTGGTGCATAGTAATTCACAGGCACACAATAATTCAGTAAATATTTATTACCAGGTAAATAAGCAAATGTAAAATCTAGAAATTATCATAAAACATGGTAGTCTAGTAAGGAGAATATATAAATAAACCATTAACATGTGACCTATTCTATCCCAGGCTT
The DNA here is from genome assembly GCF_000327345.1 of Myotis davidii. NCBI lineage: Eukaryota > Metazoa > Chordata > Mammalia > Chiroptera > Vespertilionidae > Myotis > Myotis davidii. The sequence goes on from NW_006296222.1 coordinate 2,388,543, forward strand.
GTATGGGTATCAGAGTAACACAAGCTTCACTGACCACTCACACCCCACCTAATTGTGGGTCCTAATGAATGTCACCTCCAGACTTGATCTATTCATCGTCTGTGAATAAAAGCTATTATAGTCTGGGAAAATATTGATAACTCCTACTTACCCAACCTAAAATAGAGAAACAAAGAACAAGCCAGGCAGGTGTGGCTCAGTGGTTGAGTGTTGATCTATGAACCAGGAGGTCACAGTTCAATTCCCAGTCAGGGTACATTCCCGGGTTGCAGGCTCAATCCCCAGTGTGGGGCATGCAGGAGGCAGCCGATCAATAATCATCTCTTGTTACTGATGTTTCTCTCTCTCTCTCTCTCTCTCTCTCTCTCTCTCTCTCTCTTTCTTCCTTGCTGAAAGAGAAAGAGAGAGAGAGAGAGAGAGAGAGAGAGAGAGAGAGAGAGAAAGTAAAAAGGTAACAGGCAAAGAGGTGGGGGCAGGGCAATAGGTAATGGTTGAAGTGGTGGAGAGCCTGGCACACAGGTACCAAACAAATATTTCTGAATCAATAAATGAATACTAAGTGGTGCTGGATAAAAGCAGAGTAGAAAAGGCAAAATAGGTCTAATAATACAAAAAGTTGTGATTTGAACTACTAGCTCTCTCTTGAGTGTGATTAACCTACCATTAAGTCAGTGGTTCTCAACCTTCTGGCCCTTTAAATACAGTTCCTCATGTTGTGACCCAACCATAAAATTATTTTTGTTGCTACTTCATAACTGAAATGTTGCTACTGTTATGAATCATAATGTAAATATCTGATATGCAGGATGGTCTTAGGCAACCCCTGTGAAAGGGTCATTTGACCACCAAAGGGGTCGCAACCCACAGGTTGAGAACCGCTGTATTAAGTAGATTTTCCTTGCTATACATTGGTTCGCTCCTTGTTGCCTTAAAACTGCTAATTAGATTGGTTCAAATCACATGCTCAAGGCTATGGACTACGATGGGAGGGAAGCAACCAATTTTTAAGGAGTTTAAAAATTGTCACACCATAGAAAGTGACAATAAATATCTGACTGTTGATTTATTCCACTATAAATTCAAAATCACAACCTCAAATAAGCCTACAATCTTGCCCAGAAGTCCCACTAAGTTCCACTGGCTAACACACCCACCCACATCCATGATGACATTTTCAAACCTTCTCTACTCTCCTCAACCTCTGGTCTCCTTACCTTCTCCACCAAGGTCAGAAGACGACCTTACATCTGCTTCACAGAGAAAATAGAGGTCTATAAGTAGATATTCTCTCATCTTTCAAATATAAAGGCACCTGCACCCATTGAGGATGGTATCTACTTTATCTCCTCCCTTGATACTGTAGGATTGTTTCTCTGTCTAAGGTCTGGTCTACCATCATGTGTGGGAGCCCATATCACTTGTTCCAGATCTCTCCCTCATAACTATATCATTCAGATTTTTAGATTCCTTACAGCTTTCCTTGACCACA
>NW_006296222.1:2390137-2392217 GCF_000327345.1 Myotis davidii
TCCCAAACTTATTTAAAAGATTGTTGCTGTTATTTACATTTTCTATCTTCATCTCACCTCCTCCATCCACTCCAATAAGGTTTGTATCCTTATCACTCCACCAAAATACCATTTGCTAAGGTCCCCAATGGACTTCATATCCACAAATTTAAGAGATAATTTTCAGTCACCTTCTTTGATCCTGTTATGCAAGTCTCCAACCTATCAGTCACCACTTTCCCTGTCAAACCCAAGTTAATGCTCATATGTAGTCACTTCCCTCTAGCCCAGCTACCACCATTCTGTGCAAGCTTCCATGATTTCTCATCTGGATCACTGCAAGAGCTTTCTCATATCTGTCCATACCCAATTGCCCTGCCCAACCCACTTTAATTCATTCTCTGATTTTATTCAGAACTATTCATCAAAACATAAATGTGGGTGGATGACCTGCCTTTTCTTCATACCCTGTCCCAGTTTAAAAACCTTCAAAGGATTTAAAGACAAAAATCCTTAACTTGACATACAAGGACCTGCCAGGACAGGTTCCATCCTCTCTCTAGCTTCATTTCACACCACACCCCTACTCACTTCCCATGCCCCATCTCCACTTGCCTCCTTTTGGTTCCTAGAATACTCATATTTCTCCTTTGCCTACACCACTCACACTGTCTTAAGAAATTTCACCCCTTCCTTTGCCATCTTAAATCTTACACTTCTCTCATATCTCAGCTTCTCAGTTCCCTGACCTCTCTGACTAGGTTAATTACATGTTCTTACAGCATAGTGCTAATTTCTCCATCCTATCCCCATTATAATTGTACAGATATTTGTCTCCTTTTGGTTAGTTACTATCTTTTCTACTAAACAGTTATCTCTATATGGGACTAAACCTTGTTTTTGTTGTGTTGTTATTGGCTGCTGTTTTGCTATACTGAAATGCCTAACACAGCATCTGGACCACCATCATAGGTCCTTAACAAGTATTATGTAATTCAGAATTAGCTATAGGAGAAATGTTTCATTTTACTTAGGAGAATTTCTGTGCTCCCTTCAGAGCCTCTCAGAGGCAGGACTGGCCAGGCTGAGGGAAGGGGTGGTTGAAACCTGCCAGGGCCAGGCTTCCCTAGACATTGAACTGGTTTCTAAAGACGTTGGTTAACTGGAGATTTTGTTTGGCGAAATAGGGCATACAGAGACCACATGGTTGGACATACAAAGATGATCTGGAAAATGTAGCTATAACTGGGGAGACTGAGGAGTGGCAGGGGTGGGGAGAGAGGAAAGATATAAAGAGCTAAGAGTGAGGGAAGTGTGGAGGGAAGGACATCTAAGGACTAAACCTTAAGTAAAATTTAATGAACTTGCTGATGAGCGGTGGAATTGTATCTGGTTTGGGCAAGGACATGTGGGAAGAGGATAAAGCAAGTTCCTGAGTTCTACTTTAAGGAGGATGCAAGATAAGAATAAAGCACTTCATAACCAATGGACACAGTCAGTAGGGGGGTTGAAGGCACGTGCTGGGGGGTGGGAGCGGCTGGGGAGAGGCCAATAAGGGAAAAAGGAGACATGCAATACTTTCAACAATAAAGAATTTAAATTTTAAAAAAAGGAATAAAGCACTTCTGTCTGATGCTGTAATGGTGGATACATGGCATCTGCCAAAATCCACAGCACAAAGAGTTAATTCTAATGTAAACCATGAACTTTAGCTAATAATAATGTGTTATACACTAATATATAAGCTTCACAAAAGGCTTTTTCCACTGATGTATTCATTAAACACAGCAATATGCATCATCCTCTGGGCTTGACATGTTTGGAAAGCTGGATTCTAGACTGGGGCAAGGAGGAATGGTTATAAAGGATATTACTGAAATAACTGACAAAATTGGAGTATGAACTGTAATTTCTAATGATTTTTAATTTCCTGATTTCAGTAACAGTGTGGTGATTTTTGTAGAATATTGTTGCTCTTAGGAAATACATAATGATGTAGGAAGTAAAGAGGAATAATGTTTGCAATTTAATTTCCAGAAAAAATAATAAGCATACACATATGTATAATCAGAGACAGAAAGAGAGGAATAACAGAGGGAAA
>NW_006296222.1:2392246-2399173 GCF_000327345.1 Myotis davidii
GAAAATGAATGATCAAGCAGATGTGGCAAAGTTAAAAACTGGGAAGTCTGGGTAAAAGTTAAATAGAAGTTCTGTGTAGTATTTTTTTGTAAATTTCCATAAATTTAAAATTATCTGCAAATCAAAACTTTAAAAACCACATTTAAAAAAAGGGAATAAAGCACTTCACTGTTATTCAAACACATCCAAGAATTCCACCAAAAGTCTGAATGATACCATCCCCTACCCAGTTCTTTTGGAGATTTAGAATGGAGGCCTGTGCCTCTCTTTGGCTTTCCAATTACCTCAGGTTACCTCAGACTGGTACTTGGCTATGCCAAAAGTAAAGTGTTTCAAACAAAGTGACTTCATAATGTACGATTTTGTTTTCCACCCCAAGATCAGAGGGCATTTTCAAGAACATTCTCTAAACACCATTTAGCTTGTGTGTGTGTGTGTGTGTGTGTGTGTGTGTGTGTGTGTGTGTGTTATCTTTTGTTCCTAGAACTAGGGACTACAGGTTCATGAATCCTGTAGGCTTATGAAAATAGTAAGCAATGGACTTTACACCTACACAATAAAGATGTGATTATTATCAATCCTGGAAAAGAAGCATGAGCAATTTATCCCATTCTGATGGGATAAATAAATGGGCAGGAAAATTACACTTGCTTACTCTGTGCTAAAACCAGTGTACTATTTGGATGCATGAACACATTAATCCCAAGGGCTATGCTGGAATGGTAGAATTATAACACTCTTGTGTAACATTTATGAGGTCTTTGGTGCATTTTCCAAATGGAGAAATTTTTTCTCATTGCTTATGTCTCACAGTAGTACTGTAAAGATGAGTCAATCCCCTTATCTTAACAGTATATTTGAATCCACTGGCAAATAGCCAGGTGAAATAAACTGCTAATATCACTAACAAGTGAGGGAGTAAGTGCTTTTGTGTCTGGGTTACCAGACAGTTTTAATTTATTTTCAACCGCATCACATGGGCCCAGAAGGGCTATCGTGTGAAGATTTACAAAGTTAAAGACAATTCTTGCATTGGGAAAGAAAAAATGGAAAGAATCACATACTACAAAGTATTTTTATTGGTCACCTCATCTTATATTCAAAACCCTGTAAATGAAGGCAAGTATGGTCTCCAGTTCTATCAACAGAGAAAATGCAACCTAGAGAAGCAAAATAAGGCCCAGGGTGTGCAGCTGAAGTCGCTAGGGCTTGAATGTCACTATCCAGTTTTACTGAATTATAATTTTATGTGTATTATTTACACTGAAGATTGTATGTGTCTAAAGACATAACACTGGCTCTACAGCATGACGTTCAAAGAGACAGAATTGTTTCTTTTTGCACTGTGTACACTGAAAGATGAATTAAGCTAGGTTTCCTGGTCCTAATAATGAAAACAGAGCTTTCTCTCATACAGGCACAGTATCAATTTTTTATACTGCCTAACTGTAGAATGGAAACTATACAAAATGATTTAGAAAACCTATCGATTTTTCTAATACCCAATTGTGTAATGGAAACAAAAGAATACAAAAACTATTTACAAAGTTTTTTAATACAGTGTACCAAAGAAAAGAATTAAATATTTAATTTTTATATTCCATTATCTTTAAATACATAGGCAATGAGCTAGCTTCCTGTGATTTGGATTTTGTAAGTACAGTCAAAAATATAAGACAGGGAGAAAGGAAATGGACCAGTTCATAAAACCGGTAAAAAACATACCAGTATGTTCTCAAGCACAGGATCTCTCTGTTCAATAAAAATGTTTCCTAAAAGAAAACAAACTTTTGGAAAGAATCACAAAGCCTAGAGCAGAAGATGTTTTCCGCAAAGCAAAATAAACGTTTCAACAAATATTTAGCAAAGAAATAGCACACTTATTTTTAAATACTCCAAATGTTTGCATTTTTAAATTCTGAGGGGAAAAATCCTATACCTGGAGGGAAATATGTCTAATTGGTTCCAAGACATTAAAGTTATTTTTGTGCTTTCACTTTCAATGAAAAATTGGTTGTGTGTATGATTATATATTTGCAGAGACAAAACTGTTGCCTTTCCTTCAACTTTATAATGTCACCGTGGATTCAGGGCCCATTGAAGATTTCCATCAAGACTAATCTAAAAAAAAAAAAGACTAATCTCAAAGCTTTCAAATCCATTAAAATGAAAAATGACATGAAAATGTATAATTCTTGACACTGAAAATGTTTTACAGTTATCACTCATCCAAAGAGAGGGCAGGCAAAATTGTTTAAAGAAGCTGCAGTTACTTCTCAGGTACAGCAGAGTGACAGCTGATATAAATAGCTCCGTTATTTACATATCTCTCCTACACTGCTCTAGAAAAGAATAGGTAAAAATTCCATGTTGTTTTGTTTGCTTTTCTCCCCTGCATTGGAGGTTTTTCATCTACCACATTTAGGTCTGTCACCCAAAGAATAAATCCACATCCCAAATCAATTAGTAGGTAAATCTTTAGCAATGTAATTGAAACCACAAATCAGGCTTTCGATCAAGAACAATGTCAGCAGGGCAATAACAGCAAAGCAGGATCCTGTGGCATTTCCTGAGACAGACAAAGTCTCAAAGGAGAGAGGGAAACTAATTCTAAATAAATAAAAGGAGTACTTACGAGGCTAGAGGCAAAAAAGAGATAACAGAATAGGTAGGAGCAGATAAAGTTTATTGGAATAAAAGGAGGAGAGATAAAAGGTAATGGAGTCAGATTGTGAAGAGAGCAATAAACCAAGTGGAAAATACTAGAATATATTCTTATTCTTTTCACTATCTAGTAGTGCTACAAAAACATTATTTTCTTGACTGCATTTGCTTCTACCAGCAGCATTAATGGGTGAATTGTATACGATGGTGAAGCCTTGCAAGATTAACACACACACAAAAGAACAAGCCTTGTGCATGGAACATTCCATAGAGGAAATTGCTTACCTGTTACCTTTTTCTGGACATTAGAAACATGACTACAAATATCACTTTGGTCTTGGCTGGTTTGGCTCAGTGGGTAGAGTGTCGGTCTGCAGACTCAAGGGTCCCAGGTTTGATTCTGGTCAAGGGCATGTACCTTGGTTGTGGGCACATCCCCAGTGGGGAGTGTGCAGGAGGCAGCTGATCAATGTTTCTTTCTCATCAATGTTCTAACTCTCTATCCCTCTCCCTTCCTCTCTGTAAAAAAATCAATAAAATATATTTAAGAATATATATATATATATCACTTTGGCCAACAAGTTCACTCTGTCTCCTTGGCCAAAGCTGAATGAGAAGTTTTGAACCAGGGCTTTCCAAAGACCCACAAAGGGTGGGAAGGTGTGGAGTGTGTAGTTGAGGATGCCATTGTCCTGTGGCCTCAGAACCACACTGAGTTCCCTTAAGCAATAGAGCATGATGTTCAGCTTGCATTTCTTTTTCAATTTGCTAACACACCTTGATGGCAAAAGTTCAAAAAGTGTGGTTTATCGCCAATTGTATGGCCCTAACTGCCTATGCTCTCCTGGGAATGCATTCTTTCTTCTGCTCTGCTGCCTCCCTGGCCTTTGAAAGGAAGAATACACCTGCAGGTAAATGCAACTAGGAAGTCAACCAGTGTCTCCACACACACCCCAAACCTATCAATGTTTATAAGCAGTCTGACCAGTCGCTTCAAGAACATTATTTTCTGTCACAAAATGAGGGAGTTTGGTCCTCTGCCTCTTATTTAAACTACTTTCTATATTTCAAAGGAAAAAAGAAGTAATGTTCCCAAACTTATAAACCTCTCACCCTCCTCTCACCAGAGCTCCCAGGCTCAAGCAGAAAGACAACCGCTACAGCAGTGGTTCTCAACCTGTGGGTCGTGACCCGTTTGGGTGTTGAATGACCCTTTCACAGGGGTCGCCTAAGACCATCGGAAAACACATATATAATTACATATTGTTTTTGTGATTAATCACTATGCTTTAATTATGTTCAGTTTGTCACAATGAAAATACATCTTGCATATCAGACATTTACATTACGATTCCTAACAGATTCAAAATTAGTTATGAAGTAGCAACAAAAATAATTTTATGGTTGGGGGTCACCACAACATGAGGAACTGTATTAAAGGGTCACGGCATTAGGAAGGTTGAAAACCACTGCTGTGCAGGAACATCATTATTCTGTTGGCAGAATAAGCCCCATCCCATCTACTCACTCTGCTTCTCTTCCAGGTGACAGTGGAGCAAATGCACAGCCAGGAGGAACTGCATCCTTCTTAGCCAGACTTAGTTCCTTACGCAGACGCCTTTAAACAAACCTAGCTCATGATCAAGGCTACTTAAGACTTCACAGATTATCCGGAACCTGTCAGCTTGGTAACTTGCTTGATTTAGATTTCTGGCTCACATATGGTATTTCCCGTGTCAAATTATTCAATGTAGTCTCTCTCCCACTCTGAACGAAGGCCACACCAACTGCTCTGGCTGAAAATTCTAAACTACTTGTTTTGATATTTAATTCTCACTACTTTTAGTCAATAGATGAGCATACTTAGCGAATAAACATCAAGTAAAGAAGAACTCTGAGCCATTTATATCAGATCATAAATCCTCATCTTTCAAGTTTCCATCTCCTTCATGAAGCATTCCACGATTTTGACATTGAGTTTTTCCTTCAACTAACTTGTGCACCTGAAAGAATCCATAAATCAATGAAATATACCAGACACTCCAATATCTCTGTTCCTAAAGCATGTATCTAGCATGTTTCTTGTACCTTGAAATACAACAATTATATGTAAATAATGTTCAACTCCATTGATTATAAAAGAAGTAAAATTAAAACAAGATGTTATTGTTGACCTATGAAACAGAAAAGAATTAACAGTAAAGTAGTAAGTTAAATGTAAAAATACCAAAACTAGTGATTAAATGGTAAAATGTGCGTCCTTCTTGCCCTTATTTGCCAATAAAAGAAATCTATTCAAAAGGCACACGCCTCCTTTCTTTCTTTGCCTATTCATCTTAATTAAATCCAAATGCTGCTAACTTGTTTAGTCTTGTCCCCTCAAAGAGTGTGGACTGATTATCTTCTAAAGTTAGCAAAAACAAAAGGAAAGAACCCTACTTTGTTGTCTTTTTAAGGAGAGAGTAGAGTTATATTAAATTTACCACCACACACACACACACACACACACACACACACACACACAGAAGGCCATTAGTTAGAACTCTTTGCATATGTTGATGACAGGTAATACACTAATCCTAATTCTCCAGGAGTTTCCAAAACTTTTTTAAAAAATCTTTTATCAATGTACAGTTGCCCATGATTACAAATACAGAGAAGATCCTACTAACCTAACTTAATGGCACACAAAGAGATGACACCTTGTCATTCAAAGGTGCTCCTGCCTCTAATTCATTGACCTTCCTGGGCAGGTGAGATAGATAATACCCCTTTTAATCTGAGCAAGCAAAGAAGTCAATAAACTTCACTGTAGCTAGGAGTACAGAAATAATCAAAATTGGGTAAGTATGGGACTGAGAGCTACTAAAAATATGACAGCAGATCATATTTTTACAAAATGAAACAGGATAGATATAAAAGTATTTGCAGTCTCTTGTTGTCTAAATTTCTTAATATGAAGACTTGGAAACATCCATCAAGAGGAGTAAGCAGCCAGGTCATTGTGGCTCAGTGGTTGAGCATCAACCTGTGAATCAAGAGGTCACAGTTCAATTCCAGGTTAGGGCATATGCGTAGGTGCAGGCTTGATCCCCATTAAGGGGAGTGCAGGAGACAGTTGATCAATGTCTCTCTCTCCCTTCCTCTCTAAAATCAATAAAAACATATTAATATGTATGCACATGGAAACAGTGAGCAATCACTACATGAGAGAGATATGAAAAGTAGTGTGAACACAGCTGACCTACTTTAAATTTGAGCTCCATAGGGAGAAGAGAAAGAATAGAGCAAATATTTGAAGAAATAATGATTGAGAAATATCCAGAACTGATCAAACACTTCAAGTCACAGACTGAAGAAATTAAACAAACTCTTAGCAGAACATTTTTTATAACGACACATAACAAAGATGCAGATATCGTAATGTCAACTCAAGAGAAAAAAGAAATTACCTAGGAAGTTATGCATCTTTTAAAAATATATCAATCAAAATATCAAAACTTTTTACCTTCTTAAGTTGGAAAGGTCATATTTCTAGTTTATTATATCCTTAGTAGGATAGATTGACTTAATTCCCTCATTTTAAATTAAATTTGAGCTTATTCAAAGTTCATTACTGACAAAATGGTACAATTTATTGTTTTATAGGGAAGAATAAAATACGCAAGTTCGTCTTCAGTGACACTATACTCTATTTAGTATTTAGGTATTATCTCACTTTTCAGTAATAATTTCCCACAGACATTTAGAGCCTAATTCACCAAGCAACTCAGCTGTGAGGGAAAAGGTCATATTCTCATTCTCTACAGCCTTCCTGGCTTGCATGGAGAACATATTATTTTTTAGCCATTTCATGACAGTCCGGGAACATCTCAACTTATTCTAAATATAAAGAGCATTTAATGAGGATCATCAAGACATTTGAATAAGTAGTTTAAAAGTGCTAATATCTTGCTGTCTCCCGGAAGTCCCTTTTCCTGTTTCATACATTCCACTTTGCCTTTGACCCTAACTCTCTCTTGGTCATAATTGAGCCCTTATACTTTTACTAAAAAATTACTTATTTTTTTCTAAACTATCTGACTTTGCTCCTCTCTGGGGTACTTTAATTTGTAATTCTTTATTTTGTAATTCAAGTTAGATTGTTCATTTAGTAATAACTTTTGACATTATTCAAAATGTATTAAGACTTGAAAAATATCCTAGTTTGGGGTGGGGGTTTTTTATTATTATTATTATTTTTAGAGAGAGGTGAAGGAGAGG
>NW_006296222.1:2413383-2431329 GCF_000327345.1 Myotis davidii
GAGAGAGATATGAAAAGTAGTGTGAACACAGCTGACCTACTTTAAATTTGAGCTCCATAGGGAGAAGAGAAAGAATAGAGCAAATATTTGAAGAAATAATGATTGAGAAATATCCAGAACTGATCAAACACTTCAAGTCACAGACTGAAGAAATTAAACAAACTCTTAGCAGAACATTTTTTATAACGACACATAACAAAGATGCAGATATCGTAATGTCAATTCAAGAGAAAAAAGAAATTACATAGGAAGTTACGCATCTTTTAAAAACATATCAATCAAAATATCAAAACTTTTTACCTTTTTAAGTTGGAAAGGTCATATTTCTAGTTTATTATATCCTTAGTAGGATAGATTGACTTAATTCCCTCATTTTAAATTAAATTTGAGCTTATTCAAAGTTCATTACTGACAAAATGGTACAATTTATTGTTTTATAGGGAAGAATAAAATACGCAAGTTCGTCTTCAGTGACACTATACTCTATTTAGTATTTAGGTATTATCTCACTTTTCAGTAATAATTTCCCACAGACATTTAGAGCCTAATTCACCAAGCAACTCAGCTGTGCTAATATTTGCTGTCTCCCGGAAGTCCCTTTTCCTGTTTCATACATTCCACTTTGCCTTTGACCCTAACTCTCTCTTGGTCATAATTGAACCCTTATACTTTTACTAAAAAATTATTTATTTTTTTCTAAACTATCTGACTTTGCTCATCTCTGGGGTACTTTAATTTGTAATTCTTTACTTTGTAATTCAAGTTAGATTGTTCATTTAGTAATAACTTTTGACATTATTCAAAATGTATTAAGACTTGAAAAATATCCTAGTTTGGGGTGGGGGTTTTTTATTATTATTATTATTTTTAGAGAGAGGTGAAGGAGAGGGAGATAGAGAAGCATCAATATGAGAGCGGAACACTGATGGGCTGCCTGGACATGTGCCCTAACCAGAAATCAAACCGGCAACCTTTCAGTGCACGGATGACACCCAACTAACTGAGCCACACCAGCCAGAGCGATCCTAGTTTTAATACATACAATTTCTTTAAGTCAATACTCTAAGTTAGAAAGCAGTAAACTAAGATACTAACACTTTCTAACTCTAGCAACTAGACTATGGCCTGATCTTCCGTTTATGTGATATAAAGAATGGAAAGGGCAGGACAGAAGAGCTCCAGATTTCAACGCCACAACTTTTGAAGGCAGGTAGACCACTTTGCCTGGTTCATACTTACACACACCCTTGAAGGAGAAAAAATATCCTTCAAGCACTGTCTCCATAGAAGGCATACCATCCTGTGAAATAATAATTGTTGAGCTCACTTTGCCTTATAACTATGGGAACAAAGTCTGTGGTTCATTGTCATTGTATGTGCAAACAAGATGATAACGTTTCCATTGCAGCGTAGTTAGCACAATCAAGATTTTCCACACATAGTAGCAAGGATCTTTGTAAAATGTCAGTTCTAGATTCAAACCCTCCAATGTCTTTCTATTTCAGTAGAATAAAATCCAAAATCCTTACTAGGCCATATACTATGATTGGTCATGAGCTGGCCCCTGAAGACCTCTCAGAAGTCATCTACTTCCATGTTACCACCGTCTTCATCTCTAGCTACATGTGTCTCCTAGCGCTTCCTCACACAGGCCAGGAGCACGCCTGCCTCCAGGCCATTGTAGATTGGCACCTCTTCCTGGAACATTCGGGTGGAGGTCCACATGGCTCCACCCACTGTTTGTTTCAGGTCTTTGCTCAAATGTCACCTCCCTTGCCCGAGCACATCTCCTACCCTGCTTTTGTTCTCTCCATAATAGACCGAGAATATAGCGGTTGATTTCTTTTTGATCTGCATTCCTTCGCTGGAGTGTAAACTTTGTAAGAATGGGAGCTTTGTTATATTTTGTTTTCAAAGATGTGCTCCCAGCACCTAGAAGAGTACCTGGTACAAAGCAAGCTCTCAATAAATATTAGTCTTAAATGAAGAAATGCAAAAGCTAGCATAGGACACTACTCAACTCACATTAGGTATTCAGACAATACTAGTACTTCTGACTCCCTATTTAACGAGGTCAAGGCTGCTGATGTGATCACCATAGAAATTAGGCAGTTCGAAGCTGAAATGAAAGCTGTCCTCTGCCAACGCTGGTATCCCCTAATCATAACCTGTATGCAGCTACTCACAAGGGTATTGGGACAATACAGAGTGGAGAGATTAAAGTAAACACAAGAAATGTAACAGGAAAAATTGTTCAGAGAATATTCATGGCGTGTATGAATGGAAATATCAAATGTGTGCTACTTGAAGTTTGCTATGGTTTAAAATTTGGTGTATTACTGTACCTCCCACCCCTGCACAGCCCAAAAAACTTATTCTGCCTGTTGCTGTATGTTCAATCACATCCAACAAAATTTCCCTCACTTATGATTTAAAATGTCATCTCCTAAGGATAATCAAGTTCATGTATCCCTATCATAATTTAGTAACTACCTCTCCCACAGCTCTCTTCACCTTCCTGCTGGTGACCCCTTTTATCACAGAGCTCATGTGCGAGAGAGTGGGAACGGGGCATCAGTGGAAAAGGGATGAATCTGGCCACCCTTCATTCGGACACGCAGCTGCTCTAAGGCTGCAGGAACCTCTCAAGGCTGAGAAACTCAGACTCTGTTCTCATGGAGGAATCTGGCGCTGGCCCTTCTGGGCGGCACGTTGGAGGGTCCCAGGTGCACAGCTGAGCCCTCTCATGTGCCGCATGACTTGTTGATCACATTTATAGAGACCCACCTTACCCCCAGACCCTGAGCAGCAGTTCACTCCATAATCTCTGGGTGGGGTGTCATTCAAAAAACTCAAGAAAAGAAGAAGGTACCATCCCTGGAATCGACAAGAGTAAGGGAAAGGGGAAAGAAAAAACAAACGGTAAAAGTGTGAGTTTGAATTTAGTAGCTAAAGCATGTAGGCAACCTTGTTCTCAGCTGGGAGCAATCTCCGTTTGACATTTTCAGCTTAGCCTTAGACAAGGGGCCAATCAATAGCCTTGTCAAGGGAGAGAGACGTTACCTCTACATCACATTTCACATCACCAAATACATATCTTAGTGCTAGAGATAACTGTCTTCTTCAGAATACTTCCAGTATTTTCTGCCACATGAAATTAATTAAGGGACTTTGGTTAGTGCCAGCTATGCATCAAGTGTTGTGTAAAGTTTACAAGCATTATCTCATTTAAACCAAAAGACAATCTCCTATCCATTTCACACAGGAAACAGAAGCTCAGAGGAGCGTTTGTAGCTTATTCAAGGGCATGTGGGTAGTAGTACTTGATGTGGCTTTCATATAGTCTCATTCTCTGCCCACCCCCCATTTTATTTTTTAACTATCAGACTACAGGTAACCCATTGATTTGATTTAACTTTTTTTTTTTCAGAATGGAAGGGAGAGGGACAGAGAGATAAGAACATAACAATGAGAGGGAATCATCAGTCAGCTGCTTCCTGTACACCCCACACTGGGGATCGAGCCCACAGCACGGGCATGTGCACTGACTGGAATAAAACCACAACGTCTTGGTTCATGGGTCAATGCTCAACCACTGAGCCACACCAGCCGGGTCTGCCCCCCTTTCTTGCTTTCCCAATCTATCCAAGAGTTTCTGTGTGTGTTGTATCATATTGTGTTCGAATGTGCACACATTTTTTATTGTAGAGTCACTAAAATAGTGTCACCATGAATTCATAACCAACTAAAAGACAGGCTATAAGTTGACCAATGGAAGACTTTAAGCCAAGAGCCCAGACATATGCCCGCAGTCAGAATTTAGACTGAACGCCTGTTCTAACATAGTGCATTTTTATTTTCTTTTTTTAACATCAATGTGAGAGTGAAATATTGATCAGTTGCCTTCCGAACATGCCCAGACTAGGGAAGTGAACCACAATCTAGGTATGCGCCCTGACTGGGAATCAAAGCTGTGACCTTTTGGTATATAGGATAACACTCCAACCAACTGAGACACACTGGCCAGAGTTCATTTTAATTTTTTATTTTCTTTTATTTTATTTTTTGGCAGGTTATTCACCTGTCAGTTTGAGGTTTCTTTGACTCATTTCTGACTGATGCCCCTGTCCCACACATACAGCTTTTGAAGGCATTTGAGTTTGGACCCTCTGATTAAGGTCAATCGTAAATTCATGGGAACTAGTATTCTTTAGGTTGCCTGATTTGAAATTATTGTCTATTCCTACTGAGAAAATAAACTTTCATTTGGAAGACAATGGAAGAAAAGAAGACTCAGAGAACGTGTTAAAATGCAGGCTTGGGTATATAGAATTTAGACCTCAAACCAAAATACTAGTAACTTCTTAAATATAAAAACTGAGTAAAAGTGAGCAGTATACCAGCTGTCAAAAGTTAAGTCTGGATCCAAGTCACAAATGTCAAAGGAAAGCAGCCTAACTAAAGTAAAACTATTGATTTGACCTTAACTTTGTTTGGTGTAAGATGTGGGGGATCCTGATATTTACGTCTCTCTCCATGAGATCTTGGATTAACGTGCAAGGATGATTCAAATCTTCCAGGCAGGCAGATTAAAGCAGATGGAAAAAGCATCTGCTGTCTAGAACTGGAGTGCAGCAACCCTGCTTACCTGTGATGCTCTGGGGAAGCCTTTGAGCCACTAGACTGAGATAACTCTCCACGTGTTGGCTACCCCTCAACATGCAGCAGGCAGAGTAGCTGCAGAAAAATCGTTTGCTAAAATATAGACTTCTAACCACTCCTCTCCCTACACTGCCACAGGACTTCTCAACTGGAATTTCAACGTGAGATCTTGGAATCTGTTTTAAACATGATCATATCAATTTATGATCACTCAAACTTAGGAACCACTGCCTTAGATTAAGCCATAGGACAGTGATGGTGAATCTTTTGAGCTCGGCGTGTCAGCATTTTGAAAAACCCTAACTTAACTCTGGTGCCGTGTCACATATAGAAATTTTTGATATTTGCGACCATAGTAAAACAAAGACTTACATTTTTGATATTTATTTTATATATTTAAATGCCATTTAACAAAGAAAAATCAACCAAAAAAAATGAGTTCGCATGTCACCTCTGACACGCGTGTCATAGGTTCGCCGTCACTGCCATAGGTCCTCCTGCTTCACTTCATTTGGACTGACTCCTGTCCTTCCTGGAACTCTACTCCTCGCCAGTTTGCTCTTGTTGACCTGAAGTCCAGATACGATGCCTTCTGGCTGGCTCTGCTCTATTGCTGCCCAATCTCCAGCACAACAAGGTGATTATATTTTTAATTGCTTCTTCTCTCCATTCTCTGGCTTGGTACTGAAATAACTAACTGCCCTGTTAAGTTGTCACAAGCAGTACCTATGTGTCTGGAAGCTACAAAGTGGGGTGCCTTAAATAGCTAGCTATTCCCTATAACATGGTAGAAGAAAACCATTTCCAAAGTAAACAGGGGACTCATTTGACAGATAAAATAGATCAGGCAATGACACCTAATAAATAGTTTGCTTACCTCTAGGAAAACAAAACAACAACTTCTCTGGTTTTTGTTCTTGCCAACCTTTAAATCTTTAAAAAAAGAAGTCATTTATTTTATAGTTCATTCCACTATATGCTTGCAATCAATGAGCAAACTATTGCATTGCATTTGCCCAACTTTCCTATCAAGACCACAGAATAAAGGAGTTGTTGGATTACATGTATATATCCCATTAAGAGAGAGGAAAATATATATAAATAATTGTGTCTCCTGAGCATAGGCAGCATGCAAAGATGTTTAAGGATGATCACAATAATGTCAAATTTATGACAACTCATTTGCTATAATAGCAACTCTGAGTCACAATGAAGAATTGAGGACACATATGGGAAATAATTGCAGTAGGAAGGTAGTCTGTGTATACAAAATTTTAAAAGAAGCAAAGTTCTCTGTTAACTTCAGTAGCATAAGTGCTATGCTGTCACTTCCTCCCAGGCCAGTGGTTCTCAACCTTGGCTGCACATTAGAATCACCTGGGAATCTTTTTAAAATCCTGATTTCTGGGCCTCATCCTCCACAAATTCTGTTTCTTTGTTACTAATGTTGTGGCCCTACCCAATAACAAAGAAACAGAATTTCCGGAGAATGGGGCCCAGAAATCAGGATTTTAAAAAGATTCCCAGGTGATTCTAATGTGCAGCCGAGGTTGAGAACCACTGTCCTAGGCAGCCAATCATAATGCAGGTCTCTCTAGGGATCTGAAATACACTGCGTTTGCTACCATGGCATTTTAGAAGCCTCAGAATTGTGGGGAATCCCCAGTGGCAGTGGAAAGGTTGTTTCTTTACCCAATGTCACAGCCCATTAGAACACGTACCATTCCACATCAGTTGCACAAATACTGATTCTGCAAACAAAACAAGAAATAATGATAAAGGACAAAAGTATGTGGAGAAGCAAAATATCTAATTTAAAGAATAACATTCAACCTTTTTAGAGGGTAATTTGACAAGACCTATCAAAATTTTAGAGGCACATACCTTTTGACTGTTAGGAACACGTTGACATTAGTACTAACAAATAAAGATGCATACACAAAACCATTACTTGCAACATTGTTTGTGAATAAAATCCTTAAGTTGTGTTCAACCTTTAGCTATACAAACTAGGTTAAATAAACCACAATACATAGTCTACTGTGAGGCTATAAAAAAACAATGAATCGGCATTATATGTAATAAACAAATTATCTGTAATATGCTGTCAAATGAAAAAAGTTGCAAATTATTATATTATCTTTATGCTTTTATATAATTATATATGTGTATATAGTGCTTATATATTGAAATTTTCTAAAAATATATGCAAGATGTTGTAAACCATTATTATCTTTGGAGGTTGCAAATGAGGGAGCTGAAAAACCTGAGCACTTTCACTCAGCACTTTATACTTTCTGTACTATTTTAGTGGTTTTATTTTTACTATTAGCCTGTATTAATTTGAAATAAAGACCAAAATGTTTGATAAAACCCACTGTGAGTAATAGTATCTAAGTCGTCATACATTGTTGGAAAAAGTGTTCACTGGTAACATATCCATGGAGGAAAATTTGGCATATTTTAAAACTAAAATGTATATATTATTTGACCCAGCACTTCCTTCTCCAGAACTTTATTCTATAGCTATGGTGACATATGCACAATATTGACATTGCAGTATTGTATATGAGAGCAAAAAGTGCAGCATTGCATATGAGACAGAGAGAGAGAGAGACATCGATGTGAGAGAGAAACATTAAATGGTTGCCTCCCGCACACACCCTGACTGGAAATCGAACCCAAAACTTAGGTATGTGCCCTGACGGGGAATGGAACCTGCAGTCTTTTGATGTAAAGGAAGGACCATGCTCCAACCAACTAAGCCACTCAAACAAAGCTCAAAACTTAGTTCTAGGTCCTAAAACTCTCTGACCTTATGAAGCTTATATTTGGGGGAAGGGAGCAGAGACTAGTCAATATAATCAAGAATATGTAGTATGGTATATAGCATGGTAGAAGGTGATAGGTGCCATGCTGGGGGAAAGAGCAGATTCAGGTCACCTCAGGGATATAGAAAATGCAGAAGTGGAGGATGGAGGGTAAATAAAAATACTAAGTAAGGTGCCAATGGAGGCCTCACTAAGAAGGTGAGATTGAACCAAGGTTTGAAGAAGGCAGATATGTGGGTAGGTGTCTGCAGAAAGAGAAGTTCAGGCAGAAAAAAATAGCTTGAGTAAAGGCCTTAAGGTAGAAAGTGCCTGGTATGTTTAAGAGGCAAGAAGACTTGTGGGGCTGGGATAGATGATTGAGAAAGACAGGTAGGAGCTGAGATCAGACGCATAACTTAGATCAGACATCCTACTTTGGCACTCTGCATGCCATGTAAGAACTTCAGTTTTTATTGAGTGAAGTAGAACCATGGCAGAGTTTGAGCAAAGTGGCATGATTTTGATTTATTTATCCAAGGGTCACTCCAACTGCTGTATGGAAATCAGATTGTAAGGAAAAGGGTTGAAAGAGGCCATTGCATAACACAGGTGAGAGATGGTGGCACTCCCAGTAGTGATGGTGAGAAGTGAATGGATTTGAGTACTGCCCACAGGACTTCCTGATGGGTTGAATGTGAGGTGTGAGGGAAAGAAGCCAAGGATCATTCCAAAGTTTATCCAATCCTGAATGTAAGCCACTTGACATTTCCTCACCCAGGATCTTCCGGCAGCTTCTACAAGAGGAATGCCAGGTGGAAAAGACTAACAAAGAGCCCTGGCCAGTTTGGCTCAGTAGCTAGAGCATTGCCTGTGGACTGAAGGATGGTGGGCTTGATTCTGATCAAGGGCACATACTGCAGTTGCTCGATTCCCCACCCTGGTCAGGTTGCGTGCAGGAGGCAACCAATTGATGTGTCGCTCTCTCTGTCTCTCCCTTTCCTTCCACTTAGAGGCCCAATGCACTATCTCTGTATCTGTATTATTATTTAATGTCAAAACCATGAAAATCTCTGATGTTCTACCAATATCAAATTATCCTTAAAATAAGCCTGATTGTTGGCACCTTCTAACATGAAAAATAACATTTGTATAAGGCGAAAGATAAATGCATAAGAAGAAATAAGTGAAAGAAAAACAGCCTGGCCAGCATCGCTCAGGAGGTCACAGTTTGATTCCCAGGCAAGGCACATGCCTGGGTTGCAGGCTCAGTCCCCAGTGTGGGGTATGCAGGAGGCCCGATCAATCATTCTTGCTTCTTCTCTGAAATCAATAAAAATATATTTAAAAAAAATAAGTAAGTGGGGGGAAAAAGAAATAATCACTAGCTTTAAAAGATTTTATAGCAAGTATGGAATAGAAAAAAAATATGGAAATAAAAATATGGAAAAAAAATATGGAATAGAAAGAAACTATCCTATATAATAAAAGCCTAATTTGCTAAGTGTCCGATCATCCACTCAACCAATCAAAGTGTAATATGCTAATGATATGCTAAGGCTACTCAACCGCTTGCTATGATGTGCACTGACCACCAGGGGGCATACACTCGACCAGTAGGTTAGCTTGCTGCTTGGGTCTGGCTGATCAAGATGGGCTGGACATGCCCTGGAGCCCTCCCACGGTCTCTCCCCGGCTGGCCAACCTCCCACATCCCTCCCCAGCCCCGATCGTGCATCAGTGGGTTCCCTCAGCCTGGCCTGTGCCCTCTCGCAATCCAGGACCCCTCGGGGCATCTCAGAGAGCTGGTTTTGCCCAATCCTGCAGGCAGGGCCGAGGGACCCCACTGGTGCACGAATTCATGCACCAGGCCTCTAGTCCTTTATAATTGTGGGATAATCATAATTAGGTTCAAAGTAGTGGAAGGTAAAGACTGCTGTCCTCTTCTCAATGAAAGTGAACAACATATAAAAATTATATTAGTACATGAACTATTTATTAAATGTACATTTCTTCCCAGGCATGTTTCTAAGCATGAGGGTATAGCAGTGGACAAAACAAACAGAAAGTTAGTGCCCCCTTGGATTGTACATTCCAGTAAGAGTTTATAATCCCCATTTTTTTTTAATGAGTCAGAATTGCAGTCATTTATTTTAGGTAACTAGTATATGAGTTTGGTCGTGATGATCAATAGGAATCTATCAATCAGATTTCACAAAATGATCTTTGGCTTTCTTTTGGTTTTTAATACCTAATTCTAATCTGAAGTAAAAACAATTTGGCTCATACTTGAGTTTAGAGAGTTCAGAATAATTCTTTCCCTTACAAGTTAAAAAAGTGGTACAAATTACTGCTACATCTGGTCTTGGCTATGGCAATTAATGAGCATAGAAAATGTGAAAAAACAGAGGTTTCCAAATGAAAAGGGAGGAATTTAGGATGTGATATGATCTGGTTGGACTGGAAAAGGAGATCAATAAAAAATATTTTTAAAAAATAAATAAAAATAAATAAAATGGGGATGAAATTATGCCTACCTCATAGAGATTTTAAGAACATTTAATATATTTTAAAAAGACGCGGGGACATTTGAGCATGGTTCCAAAGTCTGAGACCACAGCTAACGTTTTCAAAAATGCAAATTCAGACTATGTAAACACAGTAAGTCCACATGATGGAGTAACTGGTACTCAGCCAGACTTCCCATAGTAAGAAACTATAAAAATGGGCAAAATACACTAAGCAACTGTTGTCGGGAAGCAGAGACAGTGCCGGACTATAATCCAAAAAAAAAGAAGTAAAAGCCACAAAGCAAGCCCCACAACTGCCCCTACTTCTGCCTGAACAATTCCCCAACTCCAGCTCCTTGTCTGCTACTATTTGAAAGATGTGAAAGATGAGGCTTATTGGTCATTCATAGACAATAAAGGTAAGAACAGTTGATGAATAAAGGTAAGAACTGCCTTAGGAGACAGTTCATCTTTACCAAATGCTGCCCAGCTTCAAATTTTGCCACCCAAAGATAGAATAGACTGCTTTATCAGGCACTGAATTTCCTGCCATTGAAAAAAAAAAATCAACCAAGGTAAGTAAACCAGTTGTTATAGGGTGGTGTGGTGAGGATTCTAACATTAAAGGTGTCAATGAATAGCATGACTTCCTCTCAACTTAATCTCCCCATGACCAGGTCTCTGGGAAACACACAAAGGTCCTGAAGGCCTTTGTCACTATGAATGCCTTAAATGGCTCTTCCATTTCTACATTCCCTGCCACTGACTCGCGGCAGGTGCTAATAAATCTGCTGAATAGAGTATGGTTGTAAAGTTACAGAAGTTACTCCCCCTTCTCCCATGTCCCCTAGAGAAATACCAGCACATTTAGAGGACAGGTGTAAAAACAGGCTGTGCAGAAAATGCCCATCCACGATGGAGTAATTGGTACTGAATTAGACCTCTCCCAGTGAAAGCTATAAAACTGAACAAAATATATGAGGCGACTGTTTCAGACAGCAAGCAACACACATATAAGGCTGCAATTCCAGAAAGAAGCATAACTCACAAGGCCCGTCCCACTATTGCCCCCTCTTTCTGCCTGGGGACAATTTCCCAACCACAGCACAGAGAGCTGGAGCCCGAGCAGAGAACGGCACACCTGCCCAGCTGACGAGACAGAGAACAGAATCCAGAGCGAGTGAAATGACTGGAATCTGTAGGCTTTAGAGAGGAGGGAGATGTGCAAAAGAGGCCACAGATACCCATGCAGAGGGCCTCTCCTGTGAGTCCAGGGCTGAGAGCTGGGCGGTATGTGTGGGTGAGGTCACACGTGGCAGAGCAGATCTTGGTTGCTTTGTGTAGGAGAGTAAACGTAGAGTTACTAGAGGTCAAGCAATGCTGCAGAAAGAGCAGCTCCGTGGAACACCTGGGGCTTGGCCCCCCAGACTCGAACGAGTTTGCTAACAAACAACCCTGGCACGCAGCTGAGACATCGGTACCACCACACCTCAGGAGAAAGGCTCATTCCCTATTGTGCATAAGGAAGCCTAAAACTGAGTTCCAAAAAGATGTAAGAGACAGGTCTTGTAATGTGAATGAAGAAAAAGCTTTGCCTACCCGCACGGCTCAGTGGTTGAGTGGTGACCTATGAACCAGGAGGTCACCGTTCGATTCCCGGTCAGGGCACATGCCTGGGTTGTGGGTTTGATCCCCAGTGTGAGCGTGCAGGAGGCAGCCGATCAATGATTCTCTCTCGTCATTGATGTTTCTATCTCTCTCTCCCTCTCCCTACCTCTCTCTCTAAAAATAAAAAAAAAAAAAATGAATAAAAACATATTTAAAAAGAAAAGGAAAAAGAAAGAGGTTTTGCCCAAAAGTAATTACAAGAAAGGCTAATATATCGCCCGTCTGGCATGGCTCAGTGGTTGAGCATCAACCTATGAACCAGGAGGTCATGGTTTGATTCCCAGTCAGGGCACATGCCCAGTTTTCGGGCTCCGTCCCCAGTGGGGGTGTGAAAAAGGCAGCCAATCAATGATTCTCTCTCATCATTGATGTTTCCATTTCTCTCTCCGTTCCTCTCTGAAATCAATATAAATATATTTATATTTTTTAAAGAAAGGCTAATATAGTCTATAATAATAAAACGAATATGTGCTTTCTATGTTCTTCTAGACAGTGTGCTAAGCACTTTATATTGAGAATCCCAGTCCATCATTAGGACAACACTGTCAGGTAGTTACGACCTTTGTATGAAAGGAAGGTGGAATCCACTCACCCAAGCATCCAAGTTCACATGGCCAGTAAAGTGCGAGGCTGAGAGTTCTAGGCCTGAGAAAGCCGATGGAAATTGTCTTCCTCGGTCTTTAGATCAATGATGTTTCATAAGCCCTCACAGGCTTGAACTACAAGCTGCGTCTGTATATGGTCACAGTGAAATTTACATACAACAAATCATGGTAGTCCTCACCTAGGGACCCTGAAGGCCCAAGCAGACAGCTGCATCTTTTCCCAGGAATAGCTCACTTTGAGAAATATGCTTTTTACTTTTATTTAATGTAGTGAAAATGGAAGTGATTTGAACACCTCCTCTATCATAGAATGTGTGCCAGACTGGCTGGGGAGAGGTGACAATCTGATCCTGACCTGCATCTAAAAATCTCAATAAGAAAAACAAAACCACTGTTCACCTTATGATAAAGAATAAATGAATACTTCCAATACATATGACATAACCACCATAATGAAAACAGGCCTGAACATCAGATAAAGAGATTTATTATGGAAATTATAGTTACTTTGTCAGTTACATACAACTAAGAACACTGCAGCATTAGTATTAAAATAATCCATAATGTCTTCAGTTATCTTTCTTCCTGTAAAAACTCATTGTCAAGTTCATTGATGGTTCCATAACAGTGCCTGGCACACAGGAAGTAGTGAAAAAAAATATTTGGGGAGGTAAATGAATAAAGATTTCCCTAGGGCAATAAAAGAGTACAATCACAGACCTTTTTAATCTGCCAAATGACACACAGAAGAAGACATTCTTATAAAAATGTCCACCCAGAGGGGCTGAAAGCACTGAACGCTGCTGCCTTTGGGCATCATTGGAACCGGTATCCCGATGCAGCAAAGCTTGAAGAGCAATGAAAACACTGCTGCCTTTGGTAGGTTTACGTTCGTGGGAAACTGAGTTCCCGAAACTGCCAGGACTCTGAACCCACTGAAAGAAATTGCTTTTATTCAGTTCAGCATCATTTTCTGAAATTGTTTGATTCAATGCAATAGCATCTTTCTGGAAAGCCACTTGACATACTCTTTTTATATGAAAACAAGCATGGCTATAATAGAGAGGGAGATGCTTTCAATTTTTCTTTCAAAATAAAACATGATCTTTGAAAGAATTTTCAAACCTTCACTTTGACATGTGAGGAGGGCATGCTACCATGGAATCCTTGAGGTTACATGTTTGTTCCTCTTTTCTCTCATTTAGAGATACCTCAATGGGGAGGCTTAAGGAGCCCTGCAATTGGTGATAAAAAGAATCTCTCTCTCTCTCTCTCTCTCTCTCTCTCTCTCTCTCTCTCTCTCTCTTCCAGATTTTCACCCTGCAGAAAGGTGCCCACATTGCCTATCGCACTGCTCCTCCCATTTCTGTAGCCCCCCTCTCTTCAAATGACAGTTGCTGATTCCATAGCAAATTTGAGTGACATTTTTTGCACAAAGTTCAACTGAAAGAGAAAAATATGTATTGCAATGTCTTTCTTTCAAAATAAATGCAGTTTTATTGTGTCCGTGACAGGAAAAGAAGAGAACTGTGTATCCTTTTTTGTGTTGTTTTGGCATGAGAAAACAGCCAAGTTTAATATATACGTCTATATGGGAACCCTGCATACATGAGAGAGTCAGAGATCCCACATGCAGGAGAGGTTCAGAGCTAGACAGGGGGACTGCTGTATAAGACACTCTGAGCTAGGGGTGAGGTCATACACCCTGGAGGATTCAAAGGGTCATTGCAGGATGAGAAGAAGAGCGATGTTTAGTAAATAAAAGTTTGCTCTGTCATGTGGATGGGTGGAAAAGGTTATTGCTGCTAATCTGTTATGGGAGGGGAGAAGGGAAGAACATAAAGAAGGAGAGTTCAAAAATATAAATAGTAAAATGGCAATAAATACATGTCTATCAACAATTATTTTAAATACAAATGGATTAAATGCTCTAATCAGAAGACATAGTGACTGAATGGAACAGTGTGTTCTTAAATGTTCAAGCATCATTAATGAAGAGAAGAAAGGTTTTGAGGAAAACATTGCTAGTTTCTATCAGACAAAATGCAAGTATTTAAGCATATCTGAGAAAGCAATATGGAGGCAGCATGTTGATCTTTTTTTTTTTAATATGTTTTTATTGATTTCAGAGAAGAAGAAAGAGGGAGAGAGAAACATCGATGATGAAAGAGAATCATTTATTGGCTGCTTCCTGCATGCCCCCTACAGGGGATCGAGCCCACAACCCAGGCATGTGTCCTTGACTGGAATCGAACCTTCAGTCTGGTGGCCGATGCTCTATCCACTGAGCCATACTGGCTAAGGCAGCTTGCTGATCTTGACTTTAAAGTCATAAATGAAAGCTCCATATGGGATACTCCCCATCCCCAACAGTATACTGGCTCTAACCCTTAGGGTCCCCTTTTCTCCTGTCCTCATTAGTTCAAAGATGATAGTTGAAACAATGGTCAGTGTGCAGAGTAAAATGAACTTGAGTTCTGGAAACTGAAAGGATAGACAGAAGAGCCCTTTACAGAGTAAAAAATAGTAGCCATTGAGGTAGGAAGAAACCAGGATTAAGGTATGTTATGGCCCTGGCCTGTGTGGCTCAGTTGGTTGGGCATTGTCCCATGTATCAAAATGTTGCTGGTTCAATTCTTGGTCAGGGCACATGCCCAGGTTGTGGGTTCAATCCCCAGTGGGGGTCATGGAGGAGGCAGCTAATCGATATGTTGCTCTCACATCGATGTTTCTCTCTCTCTCTTCCTCTCTCCCTTCTTCTCTCTCTAAAAATCAAAAAAAAATCTTTATTTAAAGAGGTATGTTATTTTTTAAATTTATCTTTATTGTTGAAAGTATTACAGATGCCCCTTTTGTTTTTTGTTGTTGTTCTCCCATTGACCCCATCCACCCTGCACCGCCCCTCCCAAGCCTTCACCATGCTATTGTCTGTGTCCACAGGCTATGCATATATGCATATAAATTCCCAGGTTAATCTCACCCTCCCATCCCAAACCCCACCTTCCTTCTGAAATTCACCAGTCTGTTATGGAAACCAAGAGCCAAGAAATGTTTGAGAGAGTAGTAATAGTTCACAACAGGAAACTGAGATAGAAAAATGTATTGGATTTAGCTTTAGGAAAATTATTGATGGCTTTGATAAGATGATGGAGCTGATTTGGAGGTGAAAAGTAGATATAGCACCTACCTCACTACATTTCAATTATCTATTGACAAATCTGTCTCCTTTAAGGGACTGTAAATTCCCTCCAGGACATTGTCTCTGTCTCCAGAGAAGTCGCCACATTTTCTTTAGAGCAGAAATGTAGTGACTAATTAATAAATATAAAGATCTTGGAAATGAAAAAGGAACTTGAATTAATACCTTTATTATTACATGAAAATGTTAAAAGCAATATAAATTGGTATTCTGTGTTCATATAAAAATCAACACCATTGGAAAACAGCGATGATTACCACTCTCTGATGGGAAACCAACTCAATTAATGAGCACCCTTTCCCATCAGAGAAGGCCATTATTGAAATTTCACATGTTATTACATTATAGCTTGGATATAAAAGTCTTCTGCTTTGTTAATAATCACACGATTACATTAGCACTCTCTGGATTAATGTGCTATTCATTTGATTAAATAAAATAAATATATTAAACTGTAGTCATATTGACTACACTGTGCGTGCTTTAGAAAAGCCACAGGGAGAAGGATTTCCATAAAGATTTTCTGTGTAGCTGAACAGTTTCCATTCTTGGTTGGTCAAGCACATAATATTTTAATGCTTTAGATATGACAGATTTCAGATTATTCAAGTTAGAATAAATGAAAGCATTCTTCTTTTGCCAGGAAGGATTACTTTCCTGCATCTGATCTTAGTTACCATTTCAAAGAAGAATCAAGTCTCAAAAAGAGAAAAAAAAAATTAATAGCACATTTTGTTTGGCCAACCAGATAAAAACATTATTCCCCAATGAAAATATGAATTAATGATAAGCAATAATAGACCTTGGGAATTCCCAGGATTCAGTATGTCAAAACAAATCTGCTGCTCTCCCTCAACTTGTATTTAAAAAAAAAAAATGAGGGTTAAAAAGAAAATCTTCCAATCTTATTCTTCAATTCTTAGAATTTAAAACCTGTGGGAGCCCTAACCAGTTTGGCTCAGTGGATAGAGCATCGGCCTGCAGACTGAAGGGTCCCATGTTTGACTCCAGTCAAGGGCACATTGTCGGGTTGCAGGCTTGATCCCCAGTAGGAGGCACGCAGGAGACAACCAATCAATGATTCTCTTTCATCACTGATGTTTCTATGTCTCTCTCTCTCTCCCTTCCTCTCTGAAATCAATAAAAATATATTTAAAAAATAAAATAAATAAAACTTGTGGGAAACACTTATAATCAAGTCAACAGATTCTTCTGATATCCAGAAATACAGACTAAAGAATTAAAACTAAAACTTGAAAATCATTCAGAAATATTGACTCTGGATACCTTTAAGTTGGTTGGTGTTAACTGATATCACATGGTTTTGAGAGTGGGTGAATGAAGAAGAAGCTGATAGATATAAGACCTCACTTTTGTTTGATTTAAAAAAAAAAAAAAACACCAAAAATAATACTGCCAACTGTGAAAGGTGCTTTAGGAAAAGACTAGGCAACTTGATTCTACTTAGCCTGACAAGTCTGACTTGAACCAAAATGTTCCAAATACACTCAAACACCTGAAAGGCACAAATATTTTCCACTGGTTTTTATAGTCTAGAAAGGATATATGACTTAGATAAGTTGTTTTTATAATCTCCATAAACAATTAAGTGATCCTTGTCTCTACCATTAACTGCATTTGGGAACCAGGCTCTGCAGGATTCTTGTCCACTGGTGGCCAGGATCTCCCAGATGGAAACTCTATTTAAAAGTACAAAAAAAAGTAACCAAAATTTCTCAGAAGGTACAGACTCTACTTTGCTAAAAACTATGAAATATAAAAAAAAAGTCAGACAAAGAAAGACAATATGGTATTTATATGTGGAATTTCACTTACTGGTATATCTACACTAATAAAAGAGAAACATGGTAATGGGCATACGACCGCTACCCTTCCCATTGGCTAATGAGCGAGATATACAAATTAACTGGCAGCCACGATGGCGGCCGGCAGCCAGGCAGCTGATGTGAACAGGGAGGCTTGCTTGCTTCAGTGACTGAGGACTCCAACGTTCCCAGCCGGGCTTCAGCCAGCCGGACCGCAACATTGTATCAAATACAGACGGTAAACAAAGGCCAGAAACCTGTTTTCAGCAGCCAAGGCCTCAGAGCTAAAGCTGGCCCAGAATAAAAAAAGAAAAAAAGGAGCAGTTGGGAGCTTCAGTCCCAGCCTGAAAACAGCCCTCAGCCCCTCACCCAGGCTGGCCAGGCACCCCAGTGGGGACCCCCACCCTGATCCAGGACACCCTTCAGGGCAAACCAGCCAGCCCCACCTGTGCACCAGGCCTCTATGCTATATAGTAAAAGGGTAATATGCCTCCCAGCACTGGGATCAGTGGAGCTGAGAGGCCTCCTGACACTGGGATCAGCGTGAAAGGGGCAGCGCCCAAACCCCCTGATTGCCCTGCAGCTCTGTGTGTGACAGGGGGCGGGGCCCCAAACCCCACCGCCCCCCCACTAGCCCTGCTCTGTGTGTGACGGGGTAGAGCCATAACC
>NW_006296222.1:2431506-2439289 GCF_000327345.1 Myotis davidii
GGGGGCGTTGCCACAACCCCCCAATCGGCCCTACCCTGAGCGTGACTGAAGATGGCATCACAACCTCCTGATCCGCCCTGCTCTGTGCATGACAGGGGGCGGCGCCCCAACTCCCCAATCGGCCCTCTTCTGAGCCTGACCAGGGGCTGCACCTAGGGATTGGGCCTTCCCTCTGCCACCCGGGAGCAGGCCTAAGCCAGCAGGTCGTTATCTCCTGAGGGGTTGCAGACTGCAAGAGGGCACAGGTCGGGCTGAGGGACCCCCCTTCCCCCGAGTGCACAAATTTTTGTGCACCGGGCCTCTAGTGTGGAATATAAAAAACAAAATAAATGAACAAACAGGACAGAAATGGACTCACAGACAAAGAGAACAAACTGCTGGTTGTCAGAGGGGGGTGGGGGGCAAACTGCATTGGGAGTAGAATCAATAGTCCTATATAATAAAAGCCTAATATGCTAAGTGCCCGGTCATCTGTTCAACCAATCGAAGCATAATATGCTAATGATATGCTAAGGCCACTCAATAGCTCACTATGACATGCACTGACCACCAGGGGGCAGACGCTCTGACCAGTAGGTTAGCTTGCTGCTGGGGTCCAGCCTATCGGGACTGAGCAAGATGAGCCGGATATGCCCTGGAGCCCTCCTGCAGTCCTTCCCCGGCCGGCCAAACTCCCACATCCCTCCCCAGCCCCAGTAATGCACCAGTGGGGTCCCTCTGCCTGGCCTTCACCCTCTCGCAATCTGGGACCCCTCGAGGATGTTGGAGAGCTGGTTTTGGCCTGATCCCGCAAACCAAGCTGAGGGACCCCACTGATGCATGAATTCGTGCACCAGGCCTCTAGTATTGTAATAACTATGAATGGTTAGGTGGGTACTGGAAATATCAGGGAGAACACTTAGCAAAGTATATGATGGTTGTCTAAACATTACACCTGAAACCAATAAAAAATAATACTGGATGAAAAAAAAAAGAAATACGACCAAAATATCTCAGAAGGCAGACTCTCTACTTTGCTAAAAACTAGGAAATACAATGTGCTAGCTTTTGTTTTGAGTAATGAGGCTGCCCATATGTGCACCATAGCTGTTAGAGTAACATTTTTGGAATAACACTACTGATTCGAGCAAGAAGTAAAGGGGGAGAAGTGGGAAGGACCATGTGAAATTAAATATATCCGTGGCTCTGAATTTAAGGGAGCTGTTGGTTTACTATCATCTAAAATCTGCTAATGGAAAACAGTTGCCCATTTCTGAGTGAGGAAGTTGGGTCAAGTCCAAATTACTTCTTTCTGTCATTCTGTAGGTAGGTGGGTCTTTCCTCCAGTCTTGACAGCTGTGGCCTGGGTATCACAGTCACTTATGACTATGTCTCATTACTCTCCACGAAGGGCTGATCACAGCTGAGTAAGAGAGATCCCCCTATAAACACTAAGACAGAAATTCGAAATCTTGCTGAAATTAACTCTAGTGGGGTATGAATTAAACATGATCAAATGTTTTATAGTCACATAATGCCTCTGCAAGTACCCTAAAAATTTTGTCAGAGTCTCAGTTTTAAATTTTAATCAGAAGTTTATTTTTTCCTGTTAAAGGAAATATCTCTTCAACAAACTTGTTAAGACATGTCAGTAAGAAAAAGACTTCTAGCTAAAGTAATTTAGTAAAGGCTTCGTCTGTGAATACAAGTATGTATTAGTTGGTCGACTTATAAATTACAGAAACACATACAATAACCAAGTAATTAAATGTAACTGAACACGGAGGTATCGAGGACAGTTTCAAGACAGACTTACAATTTTAAACAGATAAATTTATCCAAGTAAATTATCTGAAAACTCTTAGAAATAATTTATTGATCTGTAAATGAATATTCCTTTCAGTACAGAAATGCTGCAGAGGATAGGGAATGATCTCATTTTAGAATGATAAATGCTGAAAAAGCTAAGCAATGAAGTGTGGATCTCTGCTGCTGAAAGAAAATATATTTGGTTAGCAACATGCTCTCATGTTTTCATTGGTAACAAGGGAACATTTGTTTTCAAATTGCCTTTCATTTTCATGGCTGTGATTCCTGAAATAATAATTATATCCTCGAAGTCTGTGAGATAGATCTGTGTGGATATAATATGTAAAACAACACCTCACCTTTCACCATGGGATCTTTAAGTGTAACTGAGGCCAGAGAGGTTAAGTGACATGGCCCAGGTCTCCTGACATCAAACCCAGTTCTTTTCTTTCGGCTTCAAGTTATCATCTTATCCTCCTAATGATCCGTGAAAGAGGATCCCAAGTAAGACTGAAGAAAAGAAATACTTCTGAGAAGTCATATTGTATAAATGCATTTGCTCTTAAAAATAATTTGAGGTGTGGAACAGTGCTATAATATAAAAATACAAAAAGATGGGGACAAAAATAGGCTATGGTGCAAAGGAGGCTCTAAAAGCGACTTCCTGCAAAGAAACCAATAAACGGTTTTAGACCAGAGGCGGAGGAATGTCTTACAAAGGGAAAAGAAAAGGTGAGGAAAATGCAATTCTCCATGCCAAAATGGACCTATTTTGAATGAAATTACGTTGCTTTCACTAATTATATTGTTTCCGTGGAATGCATGGCATTATTTGTGGCCCTATGAACTTCCTCAGTAGACCAAACAAAAATTTTTTTGAAAATAGTAAATAAAATAAAAGGTAACTTGAGGTTATTGGGGTTATTTAAAATCCAAATAATAGTTCTACATAGGAGCCTAAATAAGGTGTTTGCCTCATCATCTGATACATCCCTATCTCTGTCAGTTCCATGTCATTCATAAAAGGCATAATAATTATGCCTCCTTTTGACTTTTTTAAGTCACTGATACACTTAGTGGATGCATTTCATTATTCAGGGAGAAAAGTTTATGTTATGATATGAAAATTACAGATTAAAAATGATTTTTTTTTCCTGTCTTCTGAAGCCTGGGCTAGACTTAGCCAATTGCTTCCAAAGAACATAATGTTGAGAAAGTAACTTAACAGTGGTAACACCTAGCAAAGGCCATCTGGCCAGGTGGTCAAGGTTAACATCACTGGGAATAAATCATGTTGATAGCATATCCCTGGTATGTGATGAAAAAGGTACTCTACCTCTATGGCATGGTTCCCCACAATTCATAACCCTTGCCTCACTATGAGAAAGAAAATCGGGCAAATCCAAGTCTACAAAATACCTGTAAGTACGCCTCAAAACTGTCAAAGTCATCAAAAACAAGGAAAGACTGAGACTGTCACAGACCAGAGAAGACCAAGGAGACGGAATGACCAAATGCAATGTGGTAACCTAGATGGTATCCTGGGACAGAAGAAGGACATTAGCGGAGAAACTAGTGAAATCCAAATAAAGCCTGGTGTTCTGTTAATAGCAATGCACCAATATTGGTTTCTCAGTTTTTACAAGTGGTTATGTAAGAAGTTAAAAGAGGAAAACTGAGTGCATGGTATATGGGAACTCTCTGTACTTCTTTTGCAACTTCCCTGTAAATCTAAAACTGTTCCAAAACCCCTTTACCTGTTGTACCCAGCCCCGCCCCACTACGGCACCCTTCCCCTCTGACAGCTATCTGTCTGTTTTCAGTGTCTATGAGTCAAGGTAAAGAGATGAAGAAGGAGAAGAAGAAAAAAGGCACAGACAACAGTATGGTGATTGCCAAAGGGAAAGGGGGTGGAGGGAGGTGGAAGAGGCAAAGGGAGAATAAATGATGATGGAGACAGACAACGTTGGGTGGTGAGCACATGATGCAACATGCAGATGATGTATTACAGAGTTGTGCACTTGAAACCTGAATGGTTTTATTAACCAATGTCACCCCAATAACTTTAATAAAAAAATAAAATTTTAAGAAAAAAGAAATACAAATTGGTAGTTACAAAATAGTCACAGGATATAAAATAATAACTATGTATGCTGCCAGGTACATGCTTGAATTCTCAGGGGGACCACTTTGTAAATTATATTGTCCAACTAGTATGTTGTACACCTACAACTAATATAAAATAATATCCTATCTAATAAAGAGGGAATATGCTAATTGACTCTCACACCTTTGCAAAGATGGTGGCACCCACAGCCAATAAGGAGGGAATATGCTAATTGACTGCCCTGCCCTCAAAGATGGCGGTGCCCAGTCCCCTCAGCCCCTCCTCTCATTCTATCATATCTACCTTCCTACTTACCTACCTGGGGGCAGGCTAGGCTGCTCCACGCACCTGTCTCTGGAGTCCACCAATCCCCTCAGCCCCCCAGCCACCTAGGGCCAGCCTGAGGCACCGGCAAACCTCAGATGGCAGCTGCTCAGCCACCCAGGGCCAGCCTGAGGTGCAGGCAAGCCTTGGACGTCAGCTTCCTAGCTGCCCAGCTGCCCAGCTGCCCAGGGCTGTCCGAGGCTCAGGTAACCAGAGCCTGCTGAAGCTTGCGCTGCCAACAGTGGCGGCAGCAGAGGTATACTAGGGGCTTTGCCTTCCCCTGATTTTCAGGTCATCTCCCGCCCCTGAGGGGTCCTGGACTGTGAGAGGGGGCAGGCTGGGCTGAGGACTCCCCCCACCCCTCCCGGTCCCCCCTCTCCCCTCCAGTGCATGAATTTTCATGCACCGGGCCTCTAGTTTAATATAAACTGTAATTGAAAAATTAAATAAACAAAACAATTCCAAAATAACTTGTTTATATTAAAATAGTGATAATAGCTACAGTTTCTGAGTATGTAAATCAGATCATATAGAAAGAATAACTGCAGGAAAAGAGCATGAGTCTGGATCTAGACTGCCCAACTTTGAATCTCATTTCTGCCACCTGCTACCTCCATGACCCTGCATTATGGCTATATTTACTCATCTTTAGAAATGAAAGAATAGCTTATCTAATTTGTAAGGTTACTGATGGATTAAAATTATTAATCATGCAAAGTGTTTAAAACCGTGCTTATCAGCTAGCTATTTAAGTACTCTATTAGCTACAATTGTTATGGTTATTATTTATTAATACAAGTTTAAAAGCTTAAGAGCTCTAGTTCACAGTGAACAGAATACAAGCAAATGATGATATACTGACAAAATAAACCAACTGATATAAATTCTACTCCATTAGTAATAATAGTAAAGTATTTCAAAGGCGGAAAGTAAAACTTCTCTTCATCAATTAGATCCTATTAAGAATATTAGACTGGGTCTGGGTATTAAACTTTCAATCAGATATTAACAAATAAGTTTCTTCTGACAAAGACCATCAGGATACCAAATAGAAGCTGTGCCGTAGAAAGATGCATTTGGAAAACCTGGGAATGTTTAACCTAGAAAACAGAAAATTTATGGAGAATAGGATACCTGTTTTAAAAATATAAAATATTTTCACATTTAAATAATTCAATATTTATAACAATTTTAAAGCCAAACTTGGAAGGAAATTAAATAACTTATTCATACAAGACAACTACTAATACTTAGTAAGGACCTGAAATATGGTTTAAACTGCACATAAAAAATATTAACAGGACTGCCTCCTCAAAAATCTTATATGTACTCTATTATAATAGATTTACATTTCTAATCTGTCTATAATATGCATTTTTAATATTTGTTTATGTTATGTTACTCATTAATATGTTACTCATTAATGTGCTAAGATTTCTTGAGGGGGACAGTCCACAAAATGTATGTAAGTGATGGCTTTTTAAAATGTTAATTTCTCAAGTTCTATTTAAAACAGAAGAGAAAAGAAGTTACGTGATTTAAACCCCTAAGATATATTTAAAAACTAGAGTACGATTCTATGAGGAAAAGAAATATGAAAATGCTTCCACAATTCCCTTCCTACATTATAACATTATAAGATATTTCTTCTTAACATTATGCCCAGCATGGTACCTTCCTCACTTAGATGCCAAATATGTTTCATGAAGATTTGAAACATTAGAGGCCATCTGCAGCACATGGACCCAAATATTGTAAATTCCCCTCTAGAAATGGGACTGTATCATATAATGATTAGAGATACAGGAAAGAGCAAACCTGCATTTATTTTGCATAACTAAATCAGGAAATGTTGAAGACTATCATCCTGCCTCTGTAACAGTCAGTTCATTTTAATAGATGGGCCCCACTTACTGTATATAGTTCGGAATTGCTTTCTCCCTCAAACCAGAATGCTTTCTGTTGGTTTAACTGCATTCATTAGCAGTAGACATCTTTTAGTTTTAGAAATAACACCTGTGAACCCTCCATCAAAGCAGAGTTTGTAGCTATCAGGTCCTCTATACTGTGCAAACAGAATGAATTAAGAGTTTTAATAAGTTGAGTGAACAGGTAGCAATTAAAATAATAGAGGATTCACAGAGGACTGCCAGAGAGATGATGTTATTCTTATATCAAAATGTTATAATTGGTTGAAAAAAAGAGATAGAGGAAGACATAAACAGATGGAAGAACATACTATGTTCATAGATTGGTGGAATCAACATCATTAAAATGTCCATACTACCCAAAGCAATCTATAGATTCAATGCAATACCCATTAAGATACTAACAGAATATTTCACAGACCTAGAATAAACTCTCCAAAAATTCATATGGAATAGAAAAAGACCCCCCAAATAGCCACAGCAATCCTGAGAAAGAAAAACAAAGTTGGAGGGATCACAATACTAGATGTCAAGCTATATTACAAAGCCACTGTTCTCAAAATTGCCTGGCACTGGCATAGGAACAGACATATAGACCAATGGAACAGAATAGAGAACCCAGAAGTTGACCCAAGCCATTATGCTTAATTAATATTTGAAAAAGGAGGCAAGAGCATACAATGGAATCAAGATAGTCTCTTCAATAAATGGTGTTGGGAAAATTGGACAGATACATGCAAAAAAAAAAAAAGAAAGAAAGAAACTAGACCACCAACTTACACCATACACAAAAACTCAAAATGGATAAAGGACTTAAATGTAAGATGGGAAACCATAAAATCTTAGAAGAATCCATAAGCAGCAAAATATCAGGCATATGTCGGAGCAATATCTTTACTGATACAGCCCCTAGGCAATGGAAACTAAAGAGAAAATAAACAAATGGGACTACATCAAAATAAAAAGCTTCTGCACAGCAAAAGAAACCATCAACAAAACAACAAGAAAGCCCACTGCATGGGAGGACATATTTGCCAATCTTATCTTTGATAAGGGTCTAATCTCCAAAATTTACAGGGAACTCATACAACTTAACAAAAGAAAGATAAATAATCCAATCAAAAAATGGACAAAGGACCTAAATAGACACTTTTCAAAAGAGGACCTACAGAAGGCCAAGAGACATATAAAAACACTAGAGGCCCGGTGTACAAAATTGGTATGCAGGGGAGGGGGAGGGAGGCATCTCTCAGCCCAGCCTGCACCCTCTCCAATCCGGGACCACTGGCTCCTAACCACTCACCTGCCTGCCTGCCTGATCACCCCAACCCCTCTGCCTGCCTTCCTGATTGCCCCTAACCACTTTGCATGCCTGCCTGATTGCCCCTAACCACCTCTGCCTGCCTGCCTGATTGCCCCTAACTGCTCTCCCCTGCTGGCCTGATCACCCCTAACTCCTCTCTCCTGCTGGCCTGATTGCCCCTAACTTCTCCCCTGCCAACCTGATTGCCCCTAACCACTCTGCCTCATCCCCTGCCATTGTGGCTTTGTCCGGAAGGATGTCTGGAAGACGTCTGGTCTAATTAGCATATTACCCTTTTATTAGTATAGTTGCTCAGAGTCACTAATCATCCTA
>NW_006296222.1:2441515-2444710 GCF_000327345.1 Myotis davidii
TTTTACCATTTCCAACGGCATGGATGGACTTGGAGAACATTATGTTAAGAGAAATAAGCCAGTCAGAGAGAGATAAATATCATATGATCTCACTCATTTGTAGAATATAATGAACAACATAAACTGATGAACCAAAATAGAGCCAGAGGAAAAAAAAATATTTTAGAATATAATAGAAGTAATCCTGTTATTTGCAGATTTTTAATATTTCCTACAACTTTTATGATATTATACTATGTTAGTACAGTTTTGGTAATATTATATTTAAAAACATTTTTCTTGAAATATTAATTTATTGCATGTAATATTATTATATTTAAAATCGTTTTTCTTGAAATATTAATGTTTATTGCATATAACTCTATTATATTTAAAATCATTTTTCTTGCAATATTGATGTTTATTGCATGTAAAAAAATACAAAAACAAAACAAAAAAGTGTTATAATTGGAATAAGGGGAGAAAGAAGAGAGAGAGAAAGGAAGGCAAGAAGGGACTTAAGGAAGGAAATCACTCTTTTTAAAAACAAAATTTTTTTATTGATTTCAGAGAGCAAAGTAGAGGGAGAGATAGAACCATCAGTGATGACAGAGAATCATTGATCAGCTGCCTCCTGCATGCTCCTTATTGTGCCCTGATCGGGAATCGAACAGTGACCTCCTGGTTCATAGGTCCATGCCCAACACTGAGTCACACCAGCTGGATAAGAGGTCACTCTTTGAAGTCCTTTCATTGTCCTGGATGACTGAAATATTTGAGTAAATGACTTGCCCAATGACCTGGCTTCCTTGACACCCACATCAACAATCCACCTCCAAGACTACATCAGGCTCACTATTGAAACCTGACACCTGAAGCAAAATCCTTAGTCATCCTGCTATGGACACAGCTTCCTATTCTCCCTCTCCATCAACTCTGCCTCAATTCTTGAATCTTACCGGAATAACATTCTATTCTACAGTCCCTGATACTTTCTCCTTTCTGTCCTCACTTTCATTTACTCTGCATTAAATCCATAGATAGTGATAACGTCCTAGTTCTGGTGTAGGAACCCGAATCAGAGTATGGATGTTCAAGGTCAATTTGCCATATGCATGGGCAAAGGCAATGACACAGCAGTTTTACTGTATGCACTGCGCAATGTACCCTTCTATAACCCAAATATTGATGTCACTATTTGGCAAAAGAGAAGCCTCTTTTGTCTGAATTGGTATAAAGATGTGCTGTGGACCAGGCAATGTGTGGCTGTTTTGTAGGGCTACTGTGAAGAACTGTTTTGTCTGATGGCTCCTTGTTAGCCATGGCTGCTTGATCTGCAATAAAGTCTTTCTTATATGCCTATGACTGCTCATATCATCTTCCAATACCCGGCGTCCAAGGAGCAGTGCTCTGACACCTGGGTACACAGGTGTGTTCAGTATGTGAAAATTCGTCAAGCTGTACTTCTACGGTATGTGCGCCTTTCTGTTTGTATTGCATACTTCAGTAGAGTTTACTTTTCAATCCAGGGCCCATAACTTCAACTACTTTCTTGCCAAATGCTCTATCTCCCTTGTTCTTTTGTCCTTTCCATGTGTGAAGCCTCATCTCTATTTGAATCCAGCTATTTGCCCTCCCTGCACTTTTCACCATGCTGTTCAGCACTGCTGGGAGGGAATCGCAGGATCCCACAGACAGATGTTACTAGAAATATGTGGTTTCTCACCTTCCTGCCTCCAAATCTAAAAACACACTTGCGCCTTTTCTTCTTCATTTAGTTGCAAAGACAGACAGTTGAGAACCTTTACCAGGGTCACCCTCCTCCCCTGTGCTCAGATCCAGGGGTCACCCTCCTGCCTGCTGACTGTCTAAGGGAACTCAGGCCATTGTATGTGTTCTCTCTATGCTCTGTTTTGACCTGTTTCAACTGGACCCTTCCCATCAGCTTTCAGGTCTGCTCAAATCTTCCAGTTTATTTTCTAAAAACCTCCTTTACCTATGCTATTCTCACTCCATAATTCTTTCGTTCAACAAATATTGATTGAGCAAGTATGATATATCAGATACCAGTGACCCAAACAGACAAAAATCCTGTTCTCCTGGACTTAGCACCTAGTAATAGCAAGCAATCATATAGACTGTGAGAGAACCGTGTTCTGAAGAAAAATAAAGTATGCTGAAGAGAGAGGGAATCCCATAAGGCAGCACAATTTTAAGTAGGTTGCTTAAAGAAGACGCACTGAGAAATAATTGAACAAAGTGCTAAAGGACGTGGGCCATGAACCATATAGAGACCTGGGGAAAGCATTCCAGGAAGAGGATCCTCCTTCTCTTCTTCTTCTCTACGTACTTTCCATGGCTTGGGATAGTCAATTTCTGCCTCCGTTCTCATGTGGGGTAGGAGAAAATTTCTCCTCCACTTCTGAGATTCTCTTGGACAGTCTAATAATTAAATTGACATGAGACAGATTAACAAGAGAAAATAACCAAATTTAATTATGTACATATGTATGGGAGCCCCACATACATAAGTGAATCAAAGACCCCACATACATGAGTGGTTCAGAGACAGAAAATGAAAATGAGGCATATATGACATTGTGAGCTAAGGATGATGTAAGGTGCCTTGCAAGAGGAAAGTCATTGCAGGAGGATAAGAGCTGATGTTCAGTAATTAGTAGTTTGCTCTGCCATATAGATAGGTCAAAAGGGTTATCTCTGATCAACTCTTATGATGAGCAAAGCCCATAATTTAAATTCTTCTAGGTAATTAAATGGGGGGGGCAGTTTCTCCTGAGGCTGCAGGGTTTCTGTTGCCTTTAGCTCAGAATAATCCACATCTTGGGGTGACTCGTGGTATATATACTCAGCATAACTCCAGTCTCTGCCACCCATCTGTTTCTGTGTCTTCTCTTGGATCTTCTTATAAGAACCCTTGTCGTTGGATCTAGAACCCATCTGTGTAATCCAAGATGAACTCATCTCGGGATCCTTAACACCTGCAAAGACCCTTTTTCCAAATAAGATCACACTCACAAGTTCCAGGGATTAGGACATAGGCATGTATTTTTGGGGGACCACCATTCAATCCACTACACTCACACATATTTCAAATGTGCAACTATGTTCAAAACTAAACTTGATCTTCCTCCAATCACCCTTTGTCTCAATCTGCTCCTCCTACAGTGCTTTCTCAGCAAATAACT
Source organism: Myotis davidii (assembly GCF_000327345.1). Lineage (NCBI taxonomy): Eukaryota > Metazoa > Chordata > Mammalia > Chiroptera > Vespertilionidae > Myotis > Myotis davidii. The sequence goes on from NW_006296222.1 coordinate 2,444,701, forward strand.
CTATTATCTA
>NW_006296222.1:2444757-2451302 GCF_000327345.1 Myotis davidii
TGCTAATCTTTCCAAGAGACTCTATTCTTCTCTACCCCCACTCCAAATCATTTCCTACTTATTCTTAAAATTTCTCCAAGAAGCTTTCCCTGACCTGTTAAACAATAATAATAACAGTAGGTACCTTGCAAATCAATTAACCTCCATGTTATCATTTATTAATGTCATTGTTAATTGCCATTCTCTTTAAGTAGATTGTAACACGAGGCAAGCAGGGACCGTGCATTTTTGCTCCTTGATGTGAACTCAGCGTTCAGCTCATTGCTTGGCACGTAGTAAAGCATAACAAATGCATGTAATTAATTAATTAATGATTAAAGGGGACCAGCTGAGAGATGGGTTCAGGTTGGGCTGTTTCCTCTGGAACACAATTAGTTCACTCAGCATCATCAGAAAAAAAATCCTATCCACCATTTTCTTTTCCACAGCAAAACTTCAATGAAACAACTGATCATTTCTTATCGAAAGGCCATAACCTGGGGGTCCTACAACACTCATTTGCTCAAAATTTCATAAACCCAAATAAGCAAAGCTGACATTCAATTTTCAAGCACACAACTTATTTTTGCCATTAAAGGAAGAGATCTATATTTCCAAATTGCAACTCCTACATGGAATATTAAAGCTAGAAGGACCTAGAGAGGATCAAACCCACCACCCTCTTTTAACAAGTAATGAAGTCAGCTGAGAGACGACACAGTATTTTTTAATGACAGTGCCTGTACAAGGACTCTTAACTATCCTTACAGTGGCTTCCAGTCTGCCTGGCTGCTTCTCATTGGAGGATGGGGGAGGTAGGTAACAACCACACACAATGCCCACCACAGAATTATGCTGCAAAGCATGTAACTGTTTGGGGATCATTAGAGACTTTCTCATCCTATAAAAAAAGCGTAATATGCTAAGTCTCCGACCAGGGGGCAGACGCTCCGACTGGTAGGTTAGCTTGCTGCTGGGGTCTGGCTGATAGGGACTGGGTGAGAGGCCTGGACATGACCCGGAGCCCTCCTGTGGTCCCTCCCCAGCCCCCCATCAGCACAATTGGGATCCCCCAATCAGGCCTCTAGTAAAATATAAGAGCAGGCAAGAAAACTAGTATTTATCAAGCCCCTGATACATGCCCATCACTCTGATAGGAACATCTGTGTACTATTTCACTTAATCTATACAAGAGTCCTGTGATTAAATATTATTATTCCCATATTACAGATGAGGAACCAAGAACAGAAGTTCAGGAATATAATAACTCCCCAAAGTAATATACATTGTAAAGAGCATGATCTCTATTAGGATCCAACTCAGTCTCAAAGTAAAAAGCACTCCCTTTATTCTGACCTAAAAATGCTTTTTAAAAAAAATGTTCACAGCTGCCTGGCTGGTGTGGCTAAATGGTTGAGCATCGACCCATGAGGTCACTGGTTCAATTCCTAGATCACGGAACATGCCTGGGTTGCAGGCTCGATCCCCAGTGTGGGTTGTGCAGGAGGCAGCCGATCGATGATTCTTTCTCATTGATGTTTCTATTTCTCTATCGCTCTCCCTTCCTCTCTCTCTAAAAAATCAATAAAAACTTTTTTTAAAATATCCACAGCTGCTGTCGGGCCTGAGGGTTCCTTTTACTGCACTACTCATTGGCCCAAAAGTTCTAGGGCTTTTTACAAAACAGTATTTTTATTTTTATATCCTACTTGGGAATAGGGGCTTCATGAGTTGTTAAAATATGAAACAGTGGCTTCTTAATAAATGTTCATTATTCTTATTGTTTCAAATTAGTTTTGTAAGATTATTTGGATATGTCTATAGTGGGTGGTAATGTATATTTGCATAAGTAATTTTTATCTTTAATTATTCACTAACTGGAACTTAAGAACTGTATTGTTTAATCATTCATTACACCACTATCAAAGTAGATGATTTTATAATCCCCTCAAAATTTGCTTGTTCATAAATAGGTCATTACTGTGGTCTGTGAATTGTCCTATTTAATAATTTATAACATTACCAAATGGAATGGAATTAAACTGTTATCATTTTTATTTTTTAGAGATTTGCATTATAAAAATATGAACACATATCCTCATAGATAAGTCATTCACAAGTTACCAACAGGTGTTTTGTTTTGTTTTTATTTATTTTTTCAGAGAAAGAAAGGAAGGGAGAGGGAAAAAGAGACATAAACATCTACGTGAGAGAGAAACGTCAATCGGTTGCCTCCTGTACGCACCCAATCAGGGATGGAATCCACAACCTCGGTATGTGTCCTGACCAGGAATCGAACCCATGACCCTTTGGTGCATGGAAGGACATTCCAACCAACTGAGCTACACTGGCCCAGGCACCAACAGGGATTATTTGGTTCTTGCCTGGTTCTTTTTTTTTTAAGATTTTTTAAAATTGATTTTGAGAGAGAGGGGGGAAGGAAAGTAAGACACAGAGAGAGAAAAACATTGATGTGAGAGTAAAGAAACATCAATCAGCTACCTCCTGCACATCCCCTACTGGGGATCAAGCTGGCAACCCAGGCATATGCCCTGACTGACAATCGAATAGTCAACCCTTCAGTGCATGAGACAATGCCAACTGAGCCACACTGGCCTGGGCACCAATGAGTTTTAGTTGGTTCTTTCATGGCTCTTTTCTTTTTTTTTGTTACCCATCCCCCCTCCTCAAAAATTACAATCAGTGATTTAGGTGGGCCACTGAGAATTTTGCCCTTAACAAGTGGAGTACGGTCAAAAAAGTTGTGAACCAAAACAATTACTCTATCACTTTGAACCTCAAAATAATCACTTGCTGACTTATAGTTATCTTCCAATGTACCTCTTAACTCCTCAACAAGTTTATATTCCCTGGAGGCCAGGGACCCTACTGATTAAATGGATGGTCGGTCCCCTGTTTCACTGAGGGGAGAGCCTCTCACACAGTAGATTCTCAGTGAGAAGTAAGGAAGATGGCCGTAGCCACTCTTCAGGGGTGGGTGTATCCTTTAATCCTACTCTGGTAAAGATGAAAATGACTTCCCTCATGATCAGCTTTTGGGTGAGAAATTGCTGTGATTAGAACACCATGATAGACTTTTAGATATGCTTTATGTTTAAGCTATTTCTATGATAATGGCAATGATATTTAAAAATTAACTATGAATTCATAAGCAGTCTCCTAATACCGGGATTTCATAAGACTTTTTAAATGGCTAAGGTCCAATGTTAAAGGTTATGGAGAAGATGGGAGCCTGGCAGGTACTAACCTCCATGCAGGTGAACTAGCATCAGAAGCGGTCCTGCCTGTCACCACGCCAACGACACACACCAACGTTGACTGGCAGGAGTTCTTCCATTCGTGAAAATTGACGTAAGTCACTCTCAATCTTTATTTTAGTGATTGATATCTAAAGCCTCTCTCTAGCAACAAGTTCCTCCTGCTTTGACATTCAAATATCTATGTCACAAGCTCCAAGAAAATGAGCCAGATGGCGAAGACCAGCAGGGAATGTAAGGCTGCGAAGTACAGCTCTGCCCCTTATTAAGTGAGAGTTTGAAATCTGAGAGGGTTGGGGAGGAACACCTGCCAACGATCAAGTCTGTTTATTACATAGGAATATGAGATAACTACTTGACTTTGTTTTATGCAAAACATAGTTATGCTTGATAAGGACGATCATACTGAGTAACTGGGTAGGACCACACCTAGGTAATTGCCTCGGCTGTAAAAGGTGAGGATGAAAAACAGAGAAAGGATAGAAAACATCTTGGTATTTTACTTCACTTCAATATGTGGGACCACACCTCCCCCAAAGATTAAGGTGGCATGTCCTTGTATCTATATGGGAGGGAGGCAGAGCGACAGGAAAGATAGAGCGTTGTGTGGAAGAAGTAATTCTCTTTGGACAATATGAATTATGTGTTTCCAGAGACATTTTTTCTGCCTGTAGCAAATACCTATACTGTTTTTATTTGTTCCCCTTATCCAAGAGCTACTATAATTGCCATTAAAGGAAATTCAATTTCATTCAACAAATATCTGATGGCCCTTACTATATAAAGCTCCAAAGGGGACACAAGGAAAAGTAAGGGAGAGTTATTTCTCAGAATTTGTCAACCAGAAGAAGGTGAGAAATGTTTGAGAATAATATTTCAAGGTAGAAGGCGGTGAGTGTCACAGAAGCTTGGCTGCCAGACGGTGTAACCCTGACCTGCAATTTCCCAACTATAAGCACGCACAGGTTCCAGGATCTGGTGTTGTCTCCCTGTCTTTACCTGGAAAAGGGGGAAATAATAGAATGTACTAACAGTTCTGTGTGGGAATTAAATGAGTGAATATATGCAAGTTCTTCATACTGACACATTAGAAACAGCCCCTGTGTCATTAGCAATACTCAGTTGGAGTGCTATACTTCAACAGAAGGAGATACCGCATTCTATGCAGAGGATCAGAAAATGTTTGTGGAAGAAAAGTAGCACTTGGAATGGATCTTTAAATATAGGTGTGATTTTGAGAAGTGGGGAGAGAACTGTGTAAGGAATGAAGGAGAGGTAGAAAAGCTTAAAGCGTGATGGAAAACAGCACAAAGCAGTATTAAGTCACAAGGAAGTGAGGTACTTACACAAGAAAAAGGAAAAATGAGTCTAAGGCTTAGACGTGCTAACGGAAGACTCCCCATCTCAGAAGGTAGGCTTTTCACAGAGAGGTGGTTTGCAGGGCAGGCTATTATCGCGGCATGCCAAACACAGATTGACAGGAGGCAAGAAAACCAGGGCATCTTCCAGACAAAGAGAAGGCAATGGCAACGCACTACCCTAAGCCAGCAGAGCATAGGTGGGTATGTCTTGGAAGAAGTAGAAACTTGGATTTGAATATGTGGAGTGTAAGATGCCAGTAAGATATCCACATAGGCAATTGGAAATATATCAAGCTGACCCATGAGACAAGTCTAATTAATAAGTTGTGGTCAGAAACATTCTGTTTGCAGGCTTGTAGTTTTTTTCTTCTAAAATGTTTTGGAAACTGAAATGCTAGACTATTGAATAGTTTTCCCATAATTACACAATTCATCATTCACAATGGCAAAAACATAATTCATGATTTCTGATGCACTTTTGCATAAGGCCTCATGCTTATTACTAGTAACTGATATTCCAAAGTTCTTTTTACTGTTGGAGGGGTACCCTCTGAAGTGAAGATGAGTGTAGCTGGTTGTTTGGGTTCTAATCCAAACCCATGACCTCAAGATTACTATCACGTGAAAATAATTATAGGCCCTTTAATTTTAAGAAATACATATAAAGAAAATAAATTGCCACATTGAATCACACATTGAATTATAAGAACAAAGGGGTGTGTAGCTTTGTGCAAGCTACCAAAGCTAGAAGTACTATTGTTTCTTTCTCACCATTGATGTTTCTATCTCTCTCCTCTCTTCCTCTCTGAAATCAATAAAAATGTATTTTAAAAAAGATCATTTCTTCTGGATTTATAAAAAAAATGCCATTGGTATTTTGTTACAGATTGCATTGAATCTGTAGATTTCTTTGGGTAGTATGGACATCTTAATGATTTTGATTCTTCAAAATCACCATATATGCTTCCATTTATTTGTATCTTCTTCAGTGACTTTCTTTAATGTCTTATAGTTTTCCAAGTACAGGTCTCTTACCTCCTTCGTTAATTTTTTTAATGCAATTGTAAATTGGAATGTTTTCTTAATTTCTCCTTCTGATAGTTCATTATTGGTGTATAAAAATGCAACCAATTTTTATTTTACTTTTTTTAAAATATATTTTATTGATTTTTTAAAGAGAGGAAGGGAGAGAGATAGTCAGAAACATCGATGAGAAACATCGATTAGCTGCCTCCTGCACATCCCCCACCGGGGATGTGCCTGCAACCCAGGTACATGCCCTTGACCGGAATCGAACCTGGGACCCTTCAGTCCGCAGGCCGACGCTCTATCCACTGAGCCAAACCAGTTTCGGCACAACCAATTTTTAAATATTACTTTTTTATCGGGCTACTGTACTGAATTTATGTATCCATTCTAATAGTTTTTTGTTGTTTTTTTGTGGAGTCTTTATGGCTCTCTCTATATAATATCATGTAATCTGCAAATAATGATAGCTTTATTTCCTTTCTAATTTGGATGCCTTTTTAAAAAAATATATTTTTATTGATTTCAGAGAGGAAGGGAGAGAGATAGATAGAAGCATCAATGATGAGAAGGAATTATTGATCAACAGCCTCCTGCATGACCCCCACCGGGGATCAAGCCCACAACCTGGGCATGTACCCTAACTAGGAATTGAACCATGACCTGGTTCATTGGTCAATGCTCAACCACTGAGCCACACCAGCTGGCTGGATACCTTTTATTTATTTTTCTTGTCTGATAGCTATGTCTAGGACTTCCTATACTATCTTACCTAATAATAGACAAACATGCAAATCAACCGTACTTTTGCTATGCCTTAAGCCATGCCCACCAGCCAATCAGAGCGACTATATGCAAATTAACCCAACCAAGATGGCAGCCAGCAGCCAAGGAGCTGGTG
>NW_006296222.1:2451535-2483327 GCF_000327345.1 Myotis davidii
ATGTCTGACTGCCAGCTTGGGCCCGATCCCCCAGGGAGTGGGCCTAAGCCAGCAGGTAGACATCCTCCGAGGGGTCGCAGACTGCAAGAGGGCATAGGCCAGGCTGAGGGACCCCTCCCCCCCAGTGCACAAAATTTTGTGCATCAGGCCTCTAGTCTACCTAATAATAGGGTAATATGCAAATTGGTTGGGACGCCGTCACAGTGACAACCAACCAGCAGGCTGCGCATGCAGCAGGCTCAGGTAAGCAGGGACTTGCAGCATCAGGGCCAGGGGTGGGGCCACAGCGGGTCTTCCGCACTCATGCCATGGAGGCCCTGAGGTGCACAGAGGTCTGCAGGCCTCCTCTGCAGCCCAACCCGGGGGTGGGGCCATGGTGGGGGTCTCCATGCGTCTCCACCATGGCCCAGCCCCGGGGGGTCCACAGGCCTCCCCCAGCTCCAGCCTACTTCTTTGGGGCAATCCATCAAGTATCCCCAGATGGGTGGGCGGGGCCTACCTCCTTGGGGCAATGGATCGTGGGGCTCCTGCACTGTGACAGGGCACAGGCCAGGCTGGGGGACCCCCACCCACCCCTGAGTGCATGAATTTTGTGCACCGGGCCACTAGTGTTCAATAAGAGTGGTGAAAGTGAACATTCCTGTTTTGTTTCTGATCTTAAGGGAAATGTTCTTAGTTTTTCCTCATTGAGTATGATGTTAGCTGTGGGTTTGTCATATATGTCCTTCATTATGTTGAGTTATGTTCCCTCTATTCCCACTTTGCTTGAGAGTTTTTGTCATAAATAAATGCTGGATTTTCTCAGATGCTTTTTCTGCATCTATTGATATAATCATGTGATTTCTATCCTTCATTTTGTTTATGTGGTGTATCACATCAATTGATTTGTGAATTATAAACAGATCTTGCATCCAGGAATAAGTCTCACTTGATCCTAGTGTATGATCTTTTCAATATATTGCTGAATTTTGTTGCTAATATTTTACTTAGAATTTTTACATCTCTGTTCATGAGAGATATTGGCCTTTAATTTTCTTTTTTTATAATGTCTTTGTTGGTTTTGGTATTAGGGTAATGCTGGCCTTGTGAAATGAACTTGGGAGTCTTCTCTTCTCTTTAATTTTTTGGAATAGTTTGAGAAGAATAGGTGTTAATTCTTCTTTGAATGTTTGGCAAAATTCACCTATAATGCCATCTAGTCCAAAACTGCTGTTTGTTGAGAGTTTTTATATTACTGATTCAATTTCATTAGTAGTTATTATTGGTTTGTATGGAATTTCTACTTCTTGATTAATTCTTGGAAGATTATATTTTTCTAAGAATTTACCTATTTCTTCAAATTTGATAGCATATAACTGTTCACAGTATTTTCTTATTCTTTTTATTTCTGTGGTGTCACTGTTTAGTTCTTTTATTTCTGATATTATCTATTTGGGTTCTCTCTTTTTTTTCTTGATTAGTCTGATTAAAGGTTTATCCATTTTTGTATTTTCACAGTACCAGCTCTTGGTGTCATTGGGCTTTTGTATAGTTTTTTAGACTCTGTTTCATTTATTTCTGCTGATTCCACAAATACTGTTTTTCCAAATAAAGTCACATTCACAGATTTAGGGTGTTAAAGCATAGGATAAACATATCTTTTGGGAGGGTCATCATTCAGTCCACAGCAAAGGTTGAATAATTTCTCTAAATCCAAACAGAATAAGGGGGAAATTCCACCTGTCTGACCCCTGCATACATGCTCTTAAACACATGGCTATTTATAACTGCTCTCTGACAAGTTACGTGCTCATCAGGGAGGAAATTCCTTACTTGGGAAATATATTAAGCATTGAATGTGATATTTGCAAGGCATTATAAAAATGCTATTTTTAACTTTTCTTGAAACACACTAAGTTCAAAACCATTGAATATAAATGCTATGTATTATCCTGAAAGTGATTTATTTCACTTAGAAAATAATGAAATGGCCACGTCATCTTTCTTAGGTTTAGTCTTTTTAAATTAAATTGATTCATTATTATTCAGTCTGCTTAAATACAAATGGACAGGTCTGACAATGGCAGTAACTTCTTCATCCTAATTCAAGTAATTAGGTTTATCTTTATGGAGTTAATGATTATAATGCCCAATCAAGAAGCAGCAATGTCCTTACCTAACAATGGAGGTGAGTCTCTGAGTGCTGTGGCAGACCCACACCCTGGGGAAGAACAAGAAAGGAATCATTATTCCCTCAAGATTTCTATGTCTGCCTGGCCGGCATGACTCAGTGATTGAGCATTGACTTATAAACCAGGAGGTCATGGTTCGATTCCCGGTCAAGGCACATGCCCGGGTTGCAAGCTCGATCCCTAGTTGGGGGAGTGCAGGAGGCAGCTAATTGATTATTCTTTCTCATCATTGATGTTTCTACATCTCTCTCTCTCTCCCTTCCTCTCTGAAATCAATAAAAATATATTTTTTAAAAGATTTCTCTCTTATTTTATGTTTTGGTTATAAATTAGGTAAGAATATACTATGACAGTTAAAACTGTTTCTTAGAGATTTTAAGATGCTATGCCCCTGTGGCTTTTAAATGATCCATTAGTTGGGGAAGAAAGTGGGGAAAGAATAATAGTCTTTTAACTCCATTTGTCTGAAGGAGAAATTCTTCTTCTGCATGATGGCATAATGATGGAACATTATCAACTCCACTCTTTAATGGTCCAGAACAAAATAAAATACTCAGATGGCCTATGAGTCTAAGACCCAGGAAAAAAAATCATAGCTACCTGCTCTGAGAGCCATTAAAGCAAATGAGAAAATAGCTCATTTTTAGAAAAATTAATTTGTGTGACAGACAGCCAACCAGAATTCTCTTGGCAGGGGTATCTTTTTTTTTTTTTTAATCTTCTTATTGCTTTGGGCACAGAAAACATTTGCATGCAGCAATCATTTAGTAAAAGTGTAAAAAATAATGAAGAATCAGGCCAAGAGATACTGTCTACTTTCAAATACAGAGGCTGCAACTAAACTTAAAGACAGTTCAGGTACAAATATAGAATTTTCAAATAAAATTGGAGAGGACTGTTATCATTCTTACAAAATTGTAGCAGCTTGAAGAACCTTTGTTACTTTGCTTTGACAAGCAAGCTATTTTTCTTCTTTCCTGTTACAGATCACAATATTCTTACCAGGTATCAGATTTTTAACTGCATTTTTTCCATCTGTGTGTGTCTAAGGCACATGATGTTTTTTATTGTCTTATTTGTCTAAATAATTGGTGGTGTGGAGAAGAAAGCAATCAATCAGCAGTTACTGAGCTATTTAAATGGCCAGCATTGTGCAAAGTGAAGTAGGAGAAGCACAGGAAGCTCAGATAGGATGTCATTAAATACCAAACACGTGGTAGAGAACATGCTCCAGGAAGCAGCAGTGAATAGAAGCTTCACAGCCCTGGCCAGTTGGGCTCAGTGGATAGAGCGTCAGCCTGCGGACTGAAGGGTCCCTGCTTCGATTCCGGTCAAGGGCATGTGCCTTGGTTGCGGGCACATCCCCATAGCGGGTGTGCAGGAGGCAGCTGATGGATGCTTCTCTCTCATTGATGTTTCTAACTCTCTATCCCTCTCCCTTCCTCTCTGTAAAAAATCAATAAAGTGTATTTTTTAAAAAAAAGCTTCACAGGCAGGAGACGTGGACTTGGCCTTGAAGCTCGGGTAGAACAAATACTGTAAGAAAGATGGAAGACTTTCTAGCACAAGAAAAGGCACGGAGGTGGGAATGTACACTTACATGCTTGCTCACTAATTGATCCCAATAGCTGCCATAGCGCCTGGCACATATGTGGTACTAAGTACCTGTGGATTGTTAAGTGGTTAATAATGTATGCAGATAACATTGATATAGGAATAGCCCAGCATCTTAAAGACTTCTGAAGCTACTCAGAGTACTTTAATGTGACACAGTAAGCAGGAAGTGCACCATTATTCTATAGTATACTAGTAAATAGGCTAGCTCACTAGAGTGTTCTGTTTCTAGAACATGAAAACAGTAAGAATTTAAATTCTTATTGCAATAATTTTCCACTAGATGGTCTGAATGGGGATGGGGATGGGGAAGGTGTAGGTCCAGAAGGGGGTTAGGCGGGATCTTTAGATCATTCGCTTTATCCAGTTCTCATCTTGAGTTCAACCAACCTTAATAAGCACCAAGTGACATGGTGCTACTATATCAATCAACATATCAAAAGGAGCCCTTCCATGAGTGATGGCCCTAGAGCTAGTCTCCTCAAACTAGCCTCTCAATTTAAGAATAATATTCATTTAAAAACTATGAAAAAAGTTCAATGAGAAAGCCGTAACTTCCAACTGCATCGGTTCTAGATAATGCTTGAATCCCAAGTCCAACTTGCTGGAATGATATCATTAGATATCACTGAGCCTGTGTCTCCTCTTCATTCCTGATGTTCTCCCGTGCCTTTAAATGGTACCCACAGAGGACTGAAATGTGCTTTTTAGCATATATTGGATATATTGGCTAATGGTTTATGCTTCTGCTCCTTGATTTTATTTTTTTAAAATATATTTTATTGATTTTTTACAGAGAGGAAGGGAGAGAGATAGAGAGTCAGAAACATCGATGAGAGAGAAACATCGATCAGCCGCCTCCTGCACATCCCCCACCGGGGATGTGCCCGCAACCCAGGTACATGCCCCTGACCGGAATCGAACCTGGGACCCTTCAGTCTGCAGGCCGATGCTCTATCCACTGAGCCAAACCGGTTTCGGCCTGCTCCTTGATTTTAGAACAGATGGTTAATGAATGTGCTTGGGTGCATATATATGTGTGTGTGTGTGTGTGTGTGTGTGTGTGTGTGTGTGTATATTACGTGTGTACCATTTATTTATGCTTTAAATGTCTTTTAAAAGTGAAATTTGAGGAAACATCTTAACTTTCTCTAAAAAGCAAGCCAGAATTAAATCGAATTATTTTCTGTATCTGTGACTCTCAGCTGATGGCATTATCCATGTGCATCCATAGCTCTCAGAGGCCCAGGACCTCTCGGCTAATTTTTAATTTCTCTGATATATTTAAAGCCCATGTTTAATGCATGGCAAAAATATTAGTTGTATTTCAATATTAACAATTCCACTTGGCTTCTGCAAAATGCCAACCCCCAGAGGAGTGATATCACATATGCTCTGCCAAAGCTGTCTTTCCTTCTCCCCATTCCTCTCATTCTCCCTGATCGAAAGTGCTTCCTTGTAGGTTTATTAAGCAAAAAAATAGATAGAAAACGCATGACCTTTATACCTTCTTTCCCATCTGTACTTACTGATATAAGCCAAGTTTACTGTTATATATCAATTTTATCATTTTAGTATTGAGGGACAGACTTAATATCAACATAACCGACTATTTCACTGTTGAGTAAACAATTGTTAGTGTGAAGTGCTGGCAGGAACGTGAGATAAAAACTCTTCAAAACCTCACTGAAAAAACTGAGACCATCCCTGGTGGCAAATACAACAGAAGACTAATGTTTTAGTTTCATATTTAAATATTTCAACATAGTATTATAGAATATTTTCTTCCTAAATGTTAACATGACATTGAGGTATGACATATATTATAGAATATATTGTCACACTTCTGAAATTTTTTGGATTGTCACTGAGATGGGGGAGGTATAGAAATATAGACATAGAGACAGAGATATAGTCTCACCAAAGATATATCAGCCTGAATAGAAGCTTTTACTTGAAAACCAGCCCAGGAGGCAGGTTTGTGGGAGAGACTTCGTATCATCATGTCCTTGATCCAACCACCTCACTGCTTGCAGATTCCCAAGTACAGATTCCCAACCAAGGATAAAAAATAATGTGTTCCTGCTGCAGTTGGTTGAATCCGCAGATGGAAAGATCTGGCTGTATTTATGGGGGAAGCGGATGGGGGGAATCTGCACATAAGTGGGTCCGTGTGGTTCAAACCAAAGTTGTCCAAGGCTCAGCTGTGCATTTTCTCTATATTCTTCCCTAGTAGGGCCCAACCTGTGAGGACTCTGTTCTTTTTGTGTTGTTTTTCCATAACTTATATCTTTCGTTTTGGTAAACATCATGGGCAGTTTCTTAAACTCTCCATCAACTCTCAAGACAGTTCCATCAACTCTCAAGGTGGAAGCCATCCAGAAACAGAACACACCAGACACCAGGAGAGCCAAGCACCCCTGAAGTGAGTAAATTGAACCCCTGGAGGCCGACCTTGCTGCACTGAAGTGTGACACTTCTGAAGCTCCTTTATGAATGGGGAATACACAACATCAGCTCATTTGGCATGTGCAAATGAAACAAATTTATAGGACAAAGTCTTTCATCTCCACAGCTTACCAAATTTCTGTTCTATCTACAGATCAGTTATTTCGAGTATACCAAATACCGATAAAAATTAGTATTGTACATAGAGAATACTTCATCTCGCTATCTAAATGTGTAAGGGTTAAAGGCAGGTGAAGCCAACAAGAAGTTCCCTGACTACTCTTGTACACTGACTCACCACATCTTTGATGAGACTATATCTCTCTTAACGACTTGAAGCAGCTTTAAACCTGCTCATTATGCATGAGAAATTGTACATATTTAAATACAAATTATTTAGAAATGATATCCTGTTTTACTTTTAACTATTCCTATTCTTTTTAAATAAGACATGAGTAGGTCACTCAATATAAGAATAGTAATAGGACTATGTCTTATAGCCCAAGCCTAGCTGAGTACCTGGCGTGCAATATACTGGCAGTTTATTGAACAAAAACATAAATGAATAAATAAATAAATACATGAGTGAATGAGAACAAATGAAGAAAATCACCTAGAAGTTAATATAGAAAATCAGAAAGAGCTTTTCATTAATGTATATTAAGTATATAACACTCTCTCTTTGCAGTAATCTTAACACATTAGAGTCATGAGAGATGAATGGGATTCTTGCTATAAAAATAATTTCATTTATATAATTCCACAAATATTTCTTCCAAAAAAATGATGGCAGAAACACAAACATCACAAAATGGGGAAGATTGCACTAGAGCTCCAACATCCTATAGTTAGTCAAGATACTTATCCAAGGCAAAAATATATCTATATCAGTATTACCATTAAGGGAAAGGGGGAAAGCTAATGTTTAAGGAATTGGTCACGATGAGCTAGTTTATGCTAAGTAACAAATAATATCTGAATCTTAAGACAGAAAAAGCTAATTTCTTACCTTTGTGACATATTCATCACAGAGTGGCCAACTTTTCTGCTTAATAGCATCCCACTCTTGGCCTGGCCTGACCAATGGAGTCACCACCATCTGGAATGCAACCAGCCCCCTTGCCAAAGAAGAAAGAGCATTCCACAGTGTCCTGCCCTGGCAATTAAATTCTCTGGTTTGGAAATGTCAGTCACCTGAACCCTAGGAAGCACAATCTTACTATGTGTCCAGAAGGGAAGGAAAGCTGCAATATTTCATAAATACTAACTACCCCATTTAGAAAGTAAACCCTGGCTGATTTCCATGAAACAATAAAATCCTACAAACATCTTTAAAGGATCATGAATTAAGATGTATTCAAACCCTAGCAACTTTGTTTTCCCGGCTTGTAGTGAACGCCTCCTGAAGGCCTGGAGACTTGTCTTGGAATGTGTGTGCCAAATGGCAGGGCTGCACACAGCAGGGCCTCCGTGCCCACCCAGTGCCACTCGCTGGCAGTCCTGCGTCTGCTTGCCCATGTGGAAGAACACCTAAAAAGAACATGCCACTGTGAATGTGGTTACTTAAGGAAACCAATTCTTTACAAATTATAAGGGGCAAAGACACTAGAGGGCAGGTTTTAAATGCTAACACTAATGTTCAAGGTTTTCTAGAAGGGAGAATGATGTGTGGATGTGCATGTGTGTGTGTGCGTGTGCTCACGCTTCACTTGGCTGCCCTTTCCAGGGAACCAAGAGAAATTATGTGCAGCCCAGTAAAGAGAAAGAATGGAGTGGCCTGAGGTTGTAAATTCAAGGAAACTCAAGGAACATTTAAATATTGAATATTGAATATCTTCTTGTAGGAGTCGACAAAGATTAAATGAGGAGAAAGAATGAAGGGAACAGGATTTACAATCTGTTAAAGTCCCAGCTCCCCACGCACCCCAGTGAAGAGAGAGAGGCGCTCCTCTCCTCTCCCCTCCCACCCCTGCCTTCTGAGGTGAGTCTGATGAACTAGTTCAAGGATTCTCACAAGGCTGGATTGAAAAATGGGCAGAGAAGCTGAGAATACAAGAGAAGAGGGGGAAGCCTAAAGAGAGAAAAAAGTAACTAGAAGAGAGTAAAAAAATTGGGGGAGAAAGAGAACAGAAGAGAGAAGAGTGAGCCAAAGAGTTTGGAGAAAAAGAGGACTTATTTGGGGAGCTTTCCCTGTGTGTGAGGGGTGGGAGATGAGAGGCTCTGATATGAAAGAGAATTGTGAAGATGGGGAAAGGAACATGGAAAGTATTCCCGGAGTTTATTAATTGTATCCCCTTTACTGTTTTCCAGAGACTGGATGTTTTGATTATTTTTGGCTATTTGGACATGCTATTTGAATAGGACTCTCCCTAAGGTTTGCATTTATTTCTAAATATACAGGTAAAAATTGCTCTACTTTATTTAGACATGCACAAATTAATATGCCAGAATACACTGAAGGGATATCAAAGTGTTTGAGTCTTTTTGTCAACAGGGGAAGAAATGGTTGTTTGCTAGCACCCTCTTAGGGCTCTCCTTTCACAGAGTGAACAGAGCCGCAATCTTCCTTGTAACGCTGGCATTGCCCCTGTGCCGGTTTTAAATGTATTGTCTCATAAGTCGAAACACATCTTTGAATATAATGTTTTATGATAAACCACAAATACCCTTAAGAACATCTCCTAGCTAGTTTGGCTCAGTGAATAGAGCGTCGGCCTGTGGACTAAAGGGTCCCGGGTTCGGTTCGGGTCAAGAGCATGTGCCCAGGTTGTGGGCTCGGTCCCCAGAGGCGGGTGTGCAGGAGGTGGCCAATCAATGATTCTCTCTCATCATTGATTTTTCTCTCTCTCTCTTCCTCTTCCTTTCTCTGAAATCAATAAAATTTAAAAAATAAAATAAAAACTTCTCCTTTGCAGTGGATGTGATGTTAACCTTTCCCAGCAGAGGACGCTAAAGGACAATTCCCAGCACGGGCAGGGAGGCAGGTGGGTGTCAGCCAAGTGTGGATGGAGCTGCCCAAGTCTCAGGACCCTGAAGCCTCGACCTGGTGATAACGGGTCCTTATCTCTCTGGGAAACTTTTCTTCCCTTTGCTCTCCTCCTCGCAGTTCATTTCACTCTCTGAAGGCCTCTTGCCCTCTGGCATCCACACTCCCCTGCCCGCCAACACCACCTGTGGCTGATCCGCTCCCCCCTGCATTGCCCGGGCTGCCTAGTGTTCCCGGAAACACCACTCCAGTCTACTTCTCTGCTATTGGCTGGCGAAAGCTCCGTGTACCCAGGACCCCTGCACTTTTCCAGATGTGTCCTTCCTTGGGTATTCTCCCCTCAGCCCTAGGTGCCCGATGGAGTTTCTTCATATCCCATAGTCACTCTTTTATTAGAGTTAAGATTTCTTATATTAAACTCCCCTGTTTAACCTACTATGTGTTTTCTCTTTCAATGAGACCCAGGCTGCCACAGACTCTTCAATGTGGTTTGGAAGACCAAACGCCACTCCTAATATCACATTCTTGAAGGCAATGCGTAACTGGCTCACTACTTGGAAACACCCACTTTATGAATGCTGAAAAATGGGCTGATAGAATGACTTACCCAAAACAACAGGGGCTGCAATAGATCTGAAACCAGATCTCAAAATTCTAGAAAATTCTCTTTGTTCCACTTCTGGGTACACAGTAAAAAATGAGTTAGGGAATCTCAGCGGGGAGGGGCGTCGGGGGGAAGGGCAGAGATCAACCAAGGAATTTGTATGCATATATGCATAGTCCATAGACACGGACAATAGTGTGGTGAAGGCCTGGGGTGGGGCAAGGGCTGGGTGGAAAGGGACAGGAAGGGTGAGGGGGAATAAAGGACAGCTGTAATACTGTCAACAATAAAAAAAAAATGAGTTACAGATACATAGCAAACCATGTTCTGTGAAAGGCAAAACACAGGGATGAAACGACATATTCAAAACTGTAATTGAGCTTTGAGTCCAAGTCACTATATCCCTTTCACTATACCCAAAATCTCAATGACACACCTTCACGCTGTGTAAGCATGTTTATTAATATGTCATACAATCCTAGGGAGCACTCAGGGCCTGTTTCTTTTCTAGGCATCCTGTCACCATTATTTCAGAGATTTGATGTTTCACTCTGAAAAGTTAATAGCTGAAAGGTTAAAACAACCTTTCTCACCCACACCACACACACACACACACACACACACACACACAACTTTTGGTGCATCTGAGTTCTGAGTTGCATTTATTCCTACATCCTATGATTTCTCTTTTTTCTTCTCTTATTTGCAAGTGCCACTATTGCTTTTGAAATTCAGGTTATAATTTACTGAATTCAAAATGTCTTAATTATTGGTCCTACAGCCTCCTTAATCTATATCTCTTGAGCAATTATCTGTGGGGTTTTTTTCCCCCGTATTTGTCATGCCACATGCCTTACAAGTCATTTGCATATTTTTAATATCATTCGCGGGCCATACAAAATTATCAACTTAAAAATTAGCCTGCTATATTTGGTCAAACATTTAATTAACTCACCCCTAATGCCTTGGCAGGGCCAGACCAAATAATTTCTTGGGGCTTATACAGCCCACTGGCCAAACATTCCCCACCCCTGGATTAAAATTTACAACCCCAAGCCCATAAATCCCAAGCTTAGAGGAGAAAACCTAAGGTTAAATTAGCTTTTGACCAATGAAATGCCATCCTGTTGCAAATACCTTTAAATCAAACTTGTCATGCTCGAGAGGGCTCATTTTTTTCAAAAGTGCAAAGTTCAAAAGGCCAAGAAATGGACATTGAATGTGTGATCTTGAGTGTGAAATATCTAACTGTGCACTTCCTGCATTAAACATTTGTACATTCAAAGCAAATGAAATTTCCCTAATAATCCACTGATGGTCACAAACTAATAGGTATCTTAGTAATCTCTTAACAGGAATGGGATCAAATATAAATTTGAATCATGCTAGTCCAATTATTGTCTGATTTTCTTACATGTTAAAGAACACACCAGAAAAAAAATTTCCAGTAGAGGAGAAAAAATAAGAGAGGTCATTAGAAAACACAGGTTGAGTCAAGTCCTGGAAGATACTATCAATTGAAAACCATTTGAATGCATTTTCAGTGAGACTTGTGATGTTACAAAGTGAAATGAAGTAGCCTGAAAGGCACCAGACGTAGAAATTGAAAAACCCATTGCTACGAATGTCAAAAACTGAAAAATAATATTAAACAAAGTGGAGCATGTTGTTTGTTAATATATTCACCATCAATCACTGGTTTCATATCAGCTGCAAGTCGCCTGTTCTTTCAAAGTTCTCTACAATTCTGATTGCTTTTTCAACTTTCTGAAACTTTACTGTTGTAGAGGTTTCCACATAGCCTGTGGGTGCTGTTTTCAGGAAGTTTCTACCAATTCACTGTAGTCTCTTTGGTATACTCATGTCGTCTTTCTCCCCCAAGGCCTGTTTCCTTACAACATTTTGAAGCAATGGCTTGGCATTCTTTCCAACTATCTTCTAAACTGCTCTTAGACCAGCCCCTGCCTCCTTTGCTATTCCCATGATCCTAATACAGGTTCTCCTCACCTTTCACCTGAACGACTCAAGGAGATTCCAAACTTGTCTTACTGCTTCCCTTCTCATCTATTTTTCAACATGACCTCTACAGGTACCTTTAGAAAACACATCTGATGGTGTCAACTCCCTGTCAAAATGTGTAAAGTCAATATATGAAAATGAATGTGTTAATATTTCCATATACCAACAACAAATAATTTATATGCCTAAGCAGAGCTTCACAGGCTCATTCTAAGATTTTCATGGGAATGGGAAAGACCAGGAATACCTAAAACTTTTTTTCTGGGGATGAACAAGTTATTAAGACTTGCTCTACCAGTTATTGCGACTCATTATAAAGCCATGGTAATTCTGAGAACGTGACAATAATGTACAGATAGGCAAGGAAACCAGTGAAACAGAATGAGGAGGCAATGCCATGCCATCTTAATTACAAGTGAGAGTATGCTCATTTCAGTTAATGTTCTGGAATAAATACATATTCATATGGAAAATGATGAAAGTGCCCCTTTACCATATACACATAAAAGAATCAATATGCTCTGAAATCAAATATATATATATATATATCGCCTGGTGCCCGTGATTCGTGCACTGGTGAAGGGGCGTGGCATGCAGGGATTGGCCCTCTGTGGGAGTGCCACTCATCCTGGTCAGCTGAGCAGTGCTCCCACTGTGGGAGCACACAGACCACCAGGGGGCAGCTCCTGCATTGAGTGTGCATCAGAGTGACTGGTCAACCAGTTGTTCTGGTCATTCAGTTGCTGGGCCAAAAGACACATTAATAAAGTAAAAAAAAAAAATAAACCCAAGCCCTAGCCAGTTTGGCTCAGGGGAAAGAGCATCGGCCTTCAGACTGAAGGGTCCCTGGTTCAATTCCAGTCAACTATATATAGAGAGAGAATTAATACGTTTAATGTGGAAAACAAAGCTGTAAACATTTGAGGGGATGATATAGGAGAGTATCTTACTGGCTTTAGGAGAGAAAAAGTTTTCTTAAATAAGACATAAAAATCAACCAGAAAAAGAGAAATTATATATATATGATCATTGATGTTTCTATCTCTCTCTACCTCTCCCTTCCTCTCTGAAATCAATAAAAAAATATATATTTTAAAAAAACCACAATAGTGGGGAAAGCTATGGCAATATGTAAAACCAGACAAACATTTATATCCAAAACATGTTTACAAAAAAACAAACTTAAAAAGAATTTAAAGGCAATTCTACTACACACCCACCAGATTGTCAAAAATTAGAAGTCTGACAATATCAAGTGTTGACAAGGATATGGCGCATTGGGAACACTCACACCGCTTATAGCAGGTAAAATGGTCATGCTGCTTTAGAAAATAATCTGGCCTCTTCTATTCAATTTGAAGATATGGTTCCCTTATGACCCAGAAAGGACACTCTCTTAAGAAACGTGTGTGCATATGCATGAGAAGACAGTGCAAATACAGTCACAGCAACATGGCTTGTATGATCTAAAAGGTGGAAACTACAGATGTGTCTATCAACAGGAAGTTGTCTAGGGCAGTAGTCGGCAAACTCATTAGTCAACAGAGCCAAATATCAACAGTGCTTCTTCAAAATAGACTCGCCCAGGCCTAAAACCGACTTCTGCTCATGGGCCATGAAGTTTCAATCACACTGTACGTGCGCCCGCATGTGGTGTTTTGTGGAAGAGCCAGACTCAAGGGACCAAAGAGCCGCATGTGGCTCGCAAGCCGCAGTTTGCCGACCACAGGTCTAGGGTATTCAGATAATGGAAAACTACCTGTCAAAGAAAATGAACACCTACATAAAGCAGGTAATGGCATTAAGCAAAAGAATATATAGAGAGACTGACTTAATGTATATAAAATTCAAAGCAAGTGAAACTAAATTGCAGTGTTTAGGGATTTAGGTGGTTAAACTCTGCGAAACAGTAAAATTATAAAGTTAAGCAAGGTCAGGATTGTGGATAACATTAGAGGGGAAGGTGTAACTAGGAAGGATTTCTGGTGTGCCCGCAAGGCATCACCTGTGACCTGGGTGGTGGCTGTTACATAAGTGTTTGCTTTATAATTTTTCAGTAAACAGTATGTTTAGGCTTTGTGCACTTTCCTCTATATGGGATACATTTCACAATATAACCAGATTGAAAACAATATTTTTACTAGACAAATGTACATCAAAATACACAGACATATTCCTTATAGACCCAGTTGAGTCAATTATTGTTTTTGGGTGAGGAAATATTTGCCCCATTTTGAATAATTATTTATTGATCTTACAATCCTTTCATTTTCACAGACTAGAAATCTTTTTCTGTCTCTCTAAACTTGGCTTTCAAATTTTTTTCATTATGTACTCTGACTACTCCCATGGGAATGATATGCAGGTAGAATCCAGATACATTGAGTGTGTGTGTATATATAACTGGGGAAAGTTTACTTGCAAAGGGAAAGCAAGCAATTGGCAATATCCCTGTGACCATCATGTGAAGACCCCTGGAAAGTGCAGGCTGCTCTCTGCCTGGGACCAGAGCTTCTGACAGAGCCTAGGGCTGTCACCCCAGCCACCGCCCGCCCTGGGGTCTCAGACCGCCGTTCCTGTTTCGTCTTGTTCTTTTCAATTCTCTCCACACAGCTTATATCGCAGCTTTTCTAATTAACGAAGAAAATGAAATGTCTTACTTGGCAGGTTTTTAATATCTGACTAGTCTATTGCTGCTGCTGTTGCTACCTTATAACTGTATAGTTTATTACCTGCTCATTTGTTCTGTGAACAATGCTGCTTCTGATCAGGCACAGGAACTGTGCTGGACCTGCTCTTCAGAAGCCCTGCCCACCACAAGTGCAGGCACTTCCTTAGCTCAGGTACCTTTTCCAACAATACTAGGGGGGTAGGCTGTGGATATGTTGTAATTTATTGCTTTTTTCAACTGGATTTTGTATTGGTTACATTTTGCTATAAACAACTGACCCTAAAACTTAGTGGCTTAAAGAAACAACCATTTGCCTAGCTCCAATTCTGTGAATGAGCTAGGCATGTTTGGACCCGCTCACCTACTTTCAGCTGGACTCACTGGTGAGTCAGCTAGGAGCCTCACTCATATGTCTGGCCACAATGACAGGAGACTGGGCCACCCATATCTCATCATCCTGTAGGGTACCCAGGGTTCTCTACAAGGCAGGCACAGAGTTCAGAAGCAGCGTGAGGGCAAGCCCAATGTGCAGGCACATGGCAAGTCTGCATACATCACATTGGCTAATTAATGTCCATCCGTTCAAAGAAAATCACATGGTCAGTCAAACCCAGAAGCAGTGTGGGAAGGTATGACAAAACTGTGTGAATGCAAACAATGATGACCCCATGGCCATCTTTGTGATCCACCACAGACCTAGAGTGCCTCTCCCAAGGCCACACAGTGAGGATGTAGCATGGCAGCCACAGCTCCTGGCTCCTCACATCCAGTTCAATCAGTATTCTCTGTCCCAGGGCAAATAACCAGGGAAGAGAAGCTCATGGAGGTGGCCAGTAGGGAGGGTGTTCAGGAGAAGCTGATTAGGGAGTCACGTAAAACTTAAAGTGGTTATCGAGGTGAAATTAATTGAAAAATTGCCATATGTTTGCTTTGTTTTATGCAGTGCTAATCAATCTATACTAATAAAAGGGTAATATGCTAATTAGACCAGGAGACCTTCCAGACGTCCTTCCAGACAAAGCCATGGTGGTGGGGCCGAGGCAGAGGTGGTTAGGGGCTATCAGGCCAAGAGGGGGACAGTTGGGAGTGAGTCAAAAGATGTCTGACTACCGGCAGTCGGACATCCCCCAAGGGGTCCCAGATTGGAGAGAGTGTAGGCCGGGCTGAGGGACACCCCGCCCCCGCGTGCACAAATTTCGTGCACTGGGCCACTAGTTTAGAATATAATAATCATCCACAACAAAAATGTGAAGATGAACATTGATTCATTCCTTCCATCCTTTCATGTCCTTCCACCTTCCCTCCATCTCCCCAGGGTCACCATCTAAATCCAGCTCTCCAAGCAGGAGTCCTTGATCTCCCTTGCACGTACTCCCAACATTAAACTGGGTTTCACAGGGTGACGTCCACTAAATTTGTTTGCATAAATTGCAAGGAGTTTTAGGAGTAAAATAGGCAGGTGTAGGGAGTTTTAGGAATAAAGAAGGTCCATGGGAAGGACTGCAAAGGTGGGGGCTTGGAGCTGCCAAAGGCATACATTCACAGAGAGAGAGAAAAAGAGGTGCCACAGGATAAGGGGAGAGGAAGACATGGGATAAGGGGAGAGGAAGACACCCATTCACAGAAGATAGGGAAGAGTCGCAGGGTATGGGGAGGAAGAGGAAACAAACTTTCACAGGGGATAGAGAAATGCTGACCAATGGGAGGAAGAGGAAAACAGATTTTCATAGGATTCTGCCACTGAAGGGGGAGAACAAAGGAGACACCATGTGGGTTTTGAGCTTTGAAGCTGATATTCTACCAAATGGAAGGCAGCATCAAGAGTCAAAAAACTGCAGCTTTTATAAATCTTCGGAAAAAGGAGTTTAGTGGGCTACCCCCTTTGGCATCCCCTCCCTATGTGGGAGTTGGTACTTGTTTCCAATAAATGTCCACCCTTTTCATCTACCACCATTTGTCCTGGCTTTGTTCTTTGAATCCACCTGGACATGAACCAGGGAAAGAAATCACCCTTGCACCCTGCTCAGAAAAAACTTTTCTACATTTTTTATTAAAGAAGCCTTTTTGCCAGCGAGTTTATTCTTCAAACTTCGTGAGGACAAGAACCCACAGAAAGAAAAGTCTGCACCCCGAACCTCACATTTCAGTAGCATAAAAAAAAAGCTACATTAAAATATCAAACTATTTCCCCTGGGAATATTTATTTTCTTAGCAGCACTGTTAAAGCTGCAATGAGTGTTCAGTCTTGGCATGCCAGGGAGGGTTCCTCCGTGAGAAGTTCAGTTTTCCATTCCTCCCATTTCTTATTCGGAACATTGCAGCTCAGTCCCCACGTTTGGGAAAGCCAATGGACAGAAACCCTGGAGGGGACCATAGCGCCAGACCTGCCTGTTGGCTCAGACTCCGGCACTGACTACCTCTTCCTCCTTGAGCAGGTCGTTAGCACTGAGACTCAGCGTCCTCTTCTGTGAAATGAGGATCACAGAGCCCATCTCAAAGGACATGCCAGGGACTGAATCGGACCAGTCTGTACAGAGCATGCTGTGCACAGAGCGTGGCTCACCGTGGATACTCTTTAGTTGGTCATCTCTACTATGGTTGATAATATTATCATTAAAAGCCAAATAAGGAATGATTAGTTCACAAACTGAGGTTACAGGGGAAACTAGACCTATCTCTACGTAATTCCCAGGCTTTCTCTCTTTTTGTTTGTTTCCTTAAGTTCATTAAATCTCATTCACAGCAAACCAGATAAGCCATTTCCTGATGTCCTCTTGAGTCGGGTGGTTTTTCCTGAGCCGGATGCAAGGGTGATTTCTTTCCCGGGTTCTTGTCCAGATGGATTTGAAGAAGGAAGCCACGGACAAAAGGTGGTAGGTGAAAAGGGTGGACACTTATTGGAAACAAGTGCAGACTCCCACATACGGAGGGGGTCCCAAAGGGAGTAGCCCACTAAGCCCCTTTTTCTAAGTTTTATAAAGACTGCGGTTTTTTTGTTTCTTGATAGTCCCTTCTGATTGGTCACTATAGCAGCTTCAAAGCTCAAACCCACACAGGCCCCCCCTCATCCTCTCCCCCTTCAGTGATAGAATTCCCCATCTCCTGTGCAAATCTGTTTCCTCTTCCTCCCATTTGTCAGCCTTTCTCTGTCCTCTGTAAAAGTTTCCTCTTCCTCCCCATACCCTGCGGCTCTTCCCTATCTTCTGTGAATGGATGGCTTCCTCCCCCCTTATCCTGTGGCCCCTTTTGTTCTCTGTGAATGTGTGCCTTTGGCAGCTCCGAGCCTTCCTCCCCCATGGACCCTCTCAAACTCCCTAAACCTGCCTATTTACCCCCCCTGCCAGGCCCGCGTCCACATACCTGCAGCTCCCTTTCCCTATTCAGAGGACAGATGTTATTGACCTTCCTTAGCTCCATCAGGGAACTGCACTGTCTTCTTAGAGCAGTGGTTCTCAGCCTTCTGGCCCTTTAAATACAGTTCCTCATGTTGTGACCCAACCATAAAATTATTTTCGTTGCTACTTCATAACTGTACTGTTGCTATTGTTATGGATCGTAATGTAAATATCTGAGATTCAGGATGGTCTTAGGCGACCCCTGTGAAAAGGTTGTTCGACCGCCAAAGGGGTCGTGATCCACAGGTTGAGAACCACTGTCTTAGAGTCACTGGCCAGTCTTTCTGCATGTGGTGAAAAGCCCCTCAGGGATGAAAACATCAGGCTGATAAGATGCAGCCTAGTTCTTTTTTCTTTTCTTTTTTTAAGTCTTGTTTCTGAATAAAGATTCGAGATTTCAGTGCTAATATCCTTCTGATTTCTATGCTGATCTAAAGAAGAGAAGGCAAACTCTTTGTCAGGGACAGGTTTGGGGCCCGCATTGTTTCATAAACAAGAGCATGCCTGTGCCAGGGGGATAATATCATGTTGAAACAATAAAAGGCCCCTAAAGACCTCCAAGTGCTTTGAGGAAATTGCTATTTGTTTTCCCAACCACCCTTTAGCAATAAAAAACCTCAAATTCACAGAATTGAAGGGAGATCTCTAGAGTCAGGTGGCAATTGTATAGTTAAGAGATCCCAGTGGTCTACTTTCTAAAAATATTTGTTTTTTTTCATCAAGCGTAATTTTGAAAAATGAATATCAACAGTTCTAAAACTTTATTCATTATTCTGAAGAAAAGTTGTCAAAGAGTCTAGGCAACTCTGAATTTCCTTTCCAGGTTATTTGAAAAATTCACTGGAATGGATCATATGGCAGAGGGAAATGTGGTGGTGGTGGGGGGGGGAGGTCTGGCCCTAGCCAGTTTGGCCCAGTGAATAGAGCATCAGCCCCCGGACTGAAGGGTCCCGGGTTCAATTCCGGTCAACGGCATGTAACTTGGTTACAGGTTCCCCAGCCCTGGTCGGGGTGCATGCATGAGGCAACCAATCCATGTGTCTCTCTCACATCAATGTTTTTCTGTCTCTCCCTCTCCCTTTCACTCTCTCTAAGAATCAGTGGAAAAATATCCTCAGGCAAGGGTTAACCAAAAAGAAGAAGAAAAGAAAAGGTCTGGTAGATCTTTCTGTGTCCTCCTAATACAGTGGTTCTCAACCTTGGCTGCACATTAGAATCACCTGGGAATCTTTTTAAAATCTTGATCTCTGGGCTTCATCCTCGGGAAATTCTGTTTCTTTGTTACTAATGTTGTGGCATCACCCCATAACAAAGAAACAGAATTTCCAGAGGGTGAGGCCCAGAAATCAGGATTTTAAAAAGATTCCCAGGTGATTCTAATGTGCAGCCAAGGTTGAGAACCACTGTCCTAATACATAAGCAATGCATAATAGGTATGACTTCATTCAGAGACATAGATTCAAAGGATCTTCTATGTAAAATTGTTCGTGGTACACCAAAACGTCTTTTTAAGCATTAAAATTATTGGCCCAACAAATTCTACTTTGATTCTCCTTCATTTAAATTAATTCACCAACTCCTCTGGGAAGAGTAACACAATAAGCCACTGTTAATGCAAATATATTAGTGTAAATTAATTCATCCAAAGAAAACTAAACAGACTAGATTTTGTGTGTGTCAAAGGGTGAGGATGCAGGGATTTAGGGCGTATCTGATGGGATGTCACAATGGTGGGTCATGAGCAAGCAAGCGACAGTCAGAGGACATGGACACAGTCGAGGTTAAAAGACAGAAAACAGTTTGTAGTTAAGCAACCTTCTCTAAGTCTCAACTTTCTCCTTGTAAAATAGAAATAATTCTATCTTATCTCACAGAGTCACTATGAAAATTAAATTCAACAATATCCTTGAAACCACCTAAGGTTTCATTCAAATATAAAAAATTACGAAACAGGTCTTTGAGATAAGTGACAGCGGGTCACAAGGATCAAAAAAAATGTGCATTAAGATGGAACAGGAGTGATGCTATCAATAAATGAATACATAGATAGATTATACAACAAGTGTCAGCGACTAAGTTTTGCTTGAAATTACTCCTGGAAAACAGTGTAGATATTTTATTCAAGGACATAAAATAAGAATAAAAATAAGACAAGCTGCTGCATTAAACAAAGATTTTCTAACTTATTTCTAAAGAACCCTGGAGACACGAAAAGCAGACTCATATATAAGAAGTGTCAGTTACTTAAGTTTTGCTTGAAATTACTCCTAGAAAAACAGTATAGATATTTTATTCAAGGACATAAAACAAGAATAAAAATAAGACAAGCTGCCACATTAAACAAAGATTTTCTAACTTATTTCTTGAGGACCCTGGAGACATGAAAGAAGTCCGTCTCTTTCCTTGATCTCTCCTTAAAGAAGAGGCAATTGCTACAGAGAGTGTGCTAGATTTTCAAGTGCTGACATGCACAGATGCCCATGAGAGAGAAAATGAAAAAACAAAAACAAAGCAAGCTGTTGAACCGTATTCCTAGATAGATTCCATTATTTATATGCATGTTTGTAAATGCAGATAAAATGTTCTGGAAAACACACTAAACTATTAATAGTGTTACCTCAAGGGGGAACAGTGAGGCTGGGGAAAGTTGGGAAGCAGGACTTTCTTCACATGTTTATAATATTTGAGAAACTTCCAATTGTGCGTTTTATGATTTCACACATTTACCATAAAAAATAGCATGATACCTATTCTGATGGACATTTTCACAGTTTCTCGCCGTGGGGGATGGGGTCAGCGGAGCCTTGAAGACTAAGCAGGAGTCAGTCAGAGAGAATAACAGAGGAAAGGCATTAACGGCAGACAGTCTGTGCAAAGGCCCAGAGGCCCAGAGGAGGGAAGGTATCTAATACGTGCAGTGGTTTGGACAAAGCAAATCTTGGGAAGATATGGGAGAAGAATGGAAGGTGATGGTAGAAAGCTGATCCATGTCTCAATATTTCCCAATCTAATGAAATGGCATTCTCCCAGGATGCTGTGATTAGCAGGAGGCAGGGATCACAGGCAGTCATTGTAGAGACTCCCCAAATACAGTGGGGCCTTGACTTACGAGTGTCCCGACTACTGAGTTTTTCGAGATCTGTTCTAGGCCGATTTTTTGCTTTGAGTTGCGAGCTAAAATTCGGGTTACGAGCCAGCTTCAGATACCCCACCGCTAGTTGGCGCAGCGAACGTCACAGTGAACGCCACAACATCAGCCCAGCATCACATGTCTCACTCGTTCACTTTATGATTTGACATACGAGTAATTTGAGTTATGAGCTCCGTCACGGAACGAATTAAACTCGTAAGTTAAGGCCCCACTGTAATCATATTCAGATCTAGAATGACACTAACACTATGTTCAAGCTTTTCATTTACAGATAAGGAAGCTGAGACACAGGGTGGTTCTGTGACTCACTCGGGTCTAGCCTAGAGTGAGAATCGCGGTCTCGGAGCCCCATTTTAACATTTCTTACCCCACCCTGCAGCTGCTTCTACACCCAGCCCAAGTCCACCTCCCCGCAGCTCCAGTCCCTCGGCGGTTCACCAGGAACACTAGCCCCTAGGTTGCTCACTGGTATTGAACCAAACAGTGCCGGCCTGACGGCTGCGTGTGCTAGAGTGACTGCCTTACCTCCTCCCGAACTGCATCTAAGCAAGAACCATGTCTCAGACATTGTTCTTTCCCTCCTAAAGAAAATCCCAGAGCCTCCTGCCCACGGAAGGAACTTAGTGAACAGTTTGCTGACTAATGAAACTTAAAAACTGCAAGGAAGCATAAATGTCAGGGGAGGAAAAGTGATATCCTTTGCTTCTGAGAGTCATATAACATCCTCAAATTGTCAAGTGAACATTTCCTTAAGTCATTTTTTTATGGGATTACGTGGGGTCTGTGAGTTATAGGAGCAAGCATCAGCACCGCCATCCGGGAAGGTTCAACATGAGGAAACACGGAGACGGAAGCGAATTCCCCCCTCTCCGCCTCTGGCCTGGGCTGGTTAGCATTATCCTCCTCGGGTTCTGCATCTGCACGAGGAAGGTCTAGGCTACGTTACAAGAGTGTATAAGATGCATAAAGGGCCGAAACCGGTTTGGCTCAGTGGATAGAGCGTCGGCCTGCGGACTGAAGGGTCCCGGGTTCCATTCCGGTCAAGGGCATGTACCTGGGTTGCGGGCACATCCCCAGTGGGAGATGTGCAGGAGGCAGCTGATCGATGTTTCTCTCTCATCGATGTTTCTAGCTCTCTATCTCTCTACCTTCCTCTCTGTAAGAAATCAATAAAATATATTTAAAAAAAAAAGATGCATAAAGGACAGAGAAATACTTGAAATATGCAAGCCAACTACAGTAAACTTTCAACATTTGAGAGGAGGAAACTCCATTTTTTTCATTCTTATTCCAGTGCCCTCATCCACTCGCCTGTCCCCTATATGAAATGAAGCAGATTCCTACATAAATTGGAGGTTAAAACCAGTCCTTGCAAACTCTTCAGTGAAAGCCAATAGCTGTATACTTTGTCCAAGGCAATATGAATTGTTTCATACTATAAACTTGCCTCTAAGAGGAAACAAGAAGCTATGTTTTAGGGAGAAGACTTTCATTTTGAGACTTTCTGGATAAAATAAAATAAAATAAAATCATTTATAGCTTCTTCAAAATTCAAAGACGAAGGAAATATTCTCACGGGTGTAGGAGATTAGTTTTCCTAAGCACTGGTGTAGCAGGCAATACAAAAACAATTGCTTCGTCCTGCAAGACGGGAGTTTAACATGTGGGCAAGTGAACCGAGGGGGTGGCAGTGTAGCGGTCTATGAGCACTTAATTCTAGTGATGCTGCTGACAAAAAGAAAAAAACGTTTTACAATGTTTCTATAGCTCACTTTCATTTGTCACTTGTCTCCACAATCATATCAAAGGGAGATGGGGATTTTATTTTTCTCAAAGGGGTGGACTAGTTCTCCCGTGCCCTGTAAGATATGAACAGATAAAGTTCTTATTCTGACATAAGTACATTCTTTTTTATTATTTCTTTAATCTTCACCTGAGGATATTTTTCCCTTTTTTTTTTTTTTTTTTAGAGAGAGGGAAAGACAGAGAGAAATATCAATGTGAGAGAAACACATCAATGCACAAGCCCCTACCAGAGGAGAAGCCTGCAACCGAGGTGGGTGCCCTTTAGCAGAATCAAACCCAGGACCCTACCCTTTGGTCTGCAGGCCGATGCTCTTTCAACTGAGTCAAACCAGCTAGGGCAGTACATTCTTGATATGCTAGTCTTTGATTAGCTACCGACAGGACGGGGGTCAGACACACCCTTCCTCACCTTGATGGACACCATGCTCCTAAACATCCCTTAAACATTGAATTATTTATTTCAGGAAGGGCTTCAGCTGGAAGACTAGGAAAATACCATCAATGCCAAGGCCCTTCTTTTCCCCCAGAAGGTTTATCTCTTCCCATCTCAATGGAGTGAAGAAGATTCCTGCTTCCCTTACCAACATCCTTTTAGGTGCCTGAAGCAGGGTGGATGAAAAGTGGAAAAGAGATTGCAAACTCTGAGAATTTCTTCACAGGAAATAAACATTCTATCAAGATTTCGATACCCCTGCCTCAAGAAACACAGACAATCAAGCAAAATGTAGTTTACAAAAATTCAAATCGATGCCTTGGGGAGAAGCAGCTCACACTAACAGATGCTCGGTCATTTTAGTGATCTTCCAGAACATTGGGATTTAACAGCAGTGTATTACCTTCACAACAACAAAGATGACGGGACCACAGGTCTAGGCATTAAAACAAAATGATTCCTACTGCATTATCCATAATATGACAGTTGTGAAGAACTCAGCAAGACTAAATAAGAAATGTGTTCTAATGAGTGTAGCTGTTGTGTTTAATAAGATTGACACGGGCCTCGCATTGTAGAAATGTTGAATGAAGCAGCAGGTAATGAAGAGTGATTATCCTCAGTAAGAAGAAAGAAAAACAAAAATACACACAATGGTCCCCTGAGATGCCCTAATGGAGAGCATCAAACTTCCTCCTATGTGAAGTCTCTGCTACCCTCCAGAAAGAGTAAGAGCTTTGCTTAATTCCCTGTTTAATGTTAAATAATGGTTTTTTCCCTCTGTTAGTCACCTCAATTCTGAAAACCAAAGACAGCATGAGAACAAAAGTCCCTAATGATAATCCCGGGAACTCTTAAACAGAAAGATAGTATAAAGGCACATGATTTTTTTTCAATGACAGTTTACATTCCAGTTTTACTTTGTATTAGCTTCAGGTGTACAGTATAGTGGTCAGACAAGCATATACTTTACAAAGTGTTCCTCCTGATAATTCAGTACCCACCTGGCACCATACATAGTTATTGCAGTATCATTGAGTACATTCCCTAACCCAGCAGTTCTCAACCTGTGGGTCGAGATCCCTTTGGGGGTCGAACGACCCTTTCACAGGGATCGCCTAAGACCATCGGAATATACATATATAATTACATATTTTTTTGTGATTAATCACTATGCTTTAATTATATTCAATTTGTAACAATGAAAATACATCTTGCAGATCAGATATTTACATTACGATTCATAACAATAGCAAAATTACAGTTATGAAGTAGCAACGAAAATAATTTTATGGTTGGGGGTCACCACAACATGAGGAACTGTATTAAAGGGTCGCGGCAGTAGGAAGGTTGAGAACCACTGCCCTAAGCTGTAATTTACATCCCAGTGACTATTCTATGACTGCCAATTTGTGCTTAATCCCTTCACCTTTTTCACTCAGTCCCCGTCCCCCTTCCCCTCTGGCAACAATCAGTCTGAAAGCACATTAATCGTTAAGGAATCACATAAGTGGGCTTGGGAGTGGGTCTCTAACTCAGAGTACAATCTCCTCAAAGACAGGCACTGGTCTGCATGGGGCTCTGGCATCTTGGGACAGAGACTCAGACTGCGGGTGAGGCGTGGTGGCATGCACAGGCTCTGGCTCATCTGGTGTGAGGTTCATGAAGGGTCCGCAGATGGGTTCCCCTGCTTCCTATTTCACCCCATCTGTGCAATCATCGAAACCCCCTTCTCAGGACCTCAACAGAAGCAAAATATCAGAAGGAAAAAAAAGTGTCTTTGGATAAATCCCCAAGGCAAATGAAGAGGTATAGCCATTAAATAGAAATGAGATACATTTTGTTCTGGTCCCTGACCTTTTTCACATGGTTAATACATGAAAATACCCTTGAAACATTTTCACTCTTTTTCCTGAGAAGATAACTAACATTTTCTGGGTCTGGAATGTGTCAGCCTCTGTGCCAAGTGCTTTGACATTTGACATGTTATCTAATGTAATCCTCGTAACCCTGAAAGGTAGGTCTCATTCTAATTTTACAAATGAAAAATGAGCCTCAGAGAAGAGCAGAGGATAGAAAGATGATAATTTCCAGAGTTAGAGTATGAATAAGGCATGAGTTTATTATCACCAGCATCTATAGAAACAGCTATTCCAAATACAAATAACATAAAGATGGGGGCGGGGTGGAGAAGGGTGGGGGGGATAAATAGTGATGGACAGAGACTTGACTAGAGGAGGTGAACACTCAGTACAGTGTACAGATGGTGTGCTGTAGAATTGTGCACCTGAAACCTGTATGATTTTGTTAACCAGTGTCACCCCAGTACATTCAATAAAAAGGAAAAAAAATGAATATAAGTGAATAAATAAATAAGGATTTTTTATACGATCATGACTAAGAGAAAATGTCTCTTCTCGGCAGCTGGCAGCCGGTTCGGAGGTAAGCGTGTTTCAGTCAGGCCACACTGATGACAGCTCCTAGATAGAACTTCGGTTCCTGGATCTCTCTATACTTCATGTCAGCATAAGACTCTCTGGGTTTGGATCCTAGCTGTATATTCAGGGTGAATCCTAGCAATAAAACTTGCTGGCAGTGTTCCCTTAGACAAATTACTCACCTTTGGAGTTTGTAGTAGGCTACTGAAGGAACAGGATGGTGTCCACATGGGACAGGCCTCCATGTCATATCCCTCCTTCCACTCCCCTTAGCGCATACACCACCACCACTGCACCTTGTTTATCCTTAACATTTCTGCCAGTGTTTCTCCCATCTCTCATCCCTGTATCAAATGACAATGGGAACTCCGTTTTACAAACCACATTCAAGTAAGAACTAAATTCCAATGCAAGAAGTTGCCTTGAATGATGAAAATAAGAGCATCCACCTTTAGGATGGAGTGCTGTTATATGTCATAATGCATAACATACTATTCTGTTATTGCTATTGGGGATTACTGTACTGAATATGAGGCACCTTCCCATGAGCTGTTTGGATAAACAAAATAGCTCAGTATCTTATTCAAAAGAAGTGTCCCACTGAAAGGAGGTGTTAGTGGTTTGCATGTGTTAAGGGGAGCTGGCCTTCTCTGCTGCTGAATGCCCACAGAGCAGGCACAGCTGGAAAGTGAGCTGCATACCCAGTTCGGAGAAGGCAGGCTGCAGATTTGTAGAATGGGACGGCCAATCCTTTAAATGCAATAATTTCTCTTGCCGAACTGGTTTGGCTCAGTGGATAGAGCGTCAGCCTGCGGACTCAAGGGTCCCAGGTTCGATTCCGGTCAAGGGCATGTATCTTGGTTGTGGGCACATCCCCACTGGGGGGGGGCGTGCAGGAGGCAGCTGATCGATCTCTCTTCTCTCATTGATGTTTCTAACTCTCTATCCCTCTCCCTTCTTCTCTGTATAAAAAATCAATAAAATATATTTAAAAATAATAATAATAGTAATTTCTCTAGGCACCTTTTTTTTTAACCTGACCTAAATGACCTCATTATTTCTGTGATGCAGTTCAACGACTGCATCTTAATTTTTTTTCAACAATTTTTCTTTTTGAATTTTCACCACTGAAGCTGCCGAAGTCATCTGTTCCTGCTATTGTGGCATCTTGAACATCACTACCCATCCTTCCCATTTGCCAGCAATGGCAGAAATGTCCACGCTCCCTGTGAAGACTAAGTAATTGCCAAGTGATTAGGGAGGGCCAGTAGTAATTTAGGTAGCGCCCCCTTCAGTAGGTCTCCAGAAAGCAAGATGTGAAACATTCATGGTGTCTTAAAAGTCAGAACTACTTGAGTAAGTAACGTTAAGATAGAACTACCTAAGAGTCTTTTTGCCACAAGAATATGGTGTCAACCTGGCATTAAGGTTGAGGTCAAGCTAATGACTCATGAAACAGTAATTTACATCAGAATGGTCACGTGGTGGATATACTACAACTTGCTAGAACAAAAATGTCTCCTTCACTTCCTCTTTGTTATTTATGCCCCCAGGATTGAAGAAGAAAATAACATCTCCCATGAGATCCTGGAGTTCAGAACCTCTACAGATATAATATTACTGAACTATGGAAGCCCTGTTTACCCTAGTAGATGAGTAAAAGTCAACAGACAGCGCCATCCATGGATACCTCTCTGATAATGAAATAGTGATAGGAATGGTGACTTGATGATGCTGATAAAGATAAAGGTCATATAAAGTAGGATGGCAGCAAAATAAAAAAGCATGCCATTCCCCTGCACTAAGCTCTGTCCACCACTTCTTTTCAATCCCAGCTCGAATGCTATTCCTAAACCCAGGCAGCTCAGGTTAGGCTTTAACTGTTCACTGCCTCAGCATTCGTGTATTCCATTTCTATTCCACCATTTTTACCAGCTATTTTATTTTATAAATTTTCTAAAATTATTTCAGTTCTGCATATGTTGCTTTCCTATCTCCTAGCAAACAGAAACTGTGACTAATATTTTTTTTTAATCCTACCAATTAGACCTAGTTATTCAGAGCTCTATACATCATGGGTGCTGCTGAGTAATTAAATTCAAGTTTGCAATATACAGGATACATATTGAGCACCCATTTGATGTGAATAACAACAGACTGTGGAAAATGTAAAGATGCATAAGACAGAGTCTTACCTTGCAGTCATGAAACATAACACTCAGTAGACAGGAGAGACTTGTGAACAATAAAACAAGATAGAATGCCATAATTGCTTATGTAATTAGCTAATATATGCACAGATGCTATAAAAAAAAGAGTAAGACA
Organism: Myotis davidii; assembly: GCF_000327345.1. Classification (NCBI taxonomy): domain Eukaryota; kingdom Metazoa; phylum Chordata; class Mammalia; order Chiroptera; family Vespertilionidae; genus Myotis; species Myotis davidii. The sequence goes on from NW_006296222.1 coordinate 2,479,597, forward strand.
TTTGCTATAGTGATTACAGAAGAAAGTAATTCCTTTACACTTGAAAGACCAGGAAAAACTACATGAATGACCTAAGTGTCTCAGGGGGATAAAATGAGAGCAGGGCATACCAGACTGAGCCTGAGCAAGTGCATGGGAGTCGAGAGTGCAAAATATGTTTAAAAAATAAAGAAAAGTGCCTGGCCTGCATGGCTCAGCAGTTGAGCGTCCACCCGGGAACCAAGAGGTTGCTGGTTCAATTCCTAGTCAAGGCACATGCCTGGGTTGCGGGTTCGATCTCCAGTAGCAAATGCGCAGCAGGCAGCCAGTCAATGATGTTCTTCTCTCACTGATGTTTCTATCTCTCTATCCTTCTCCTTTCCTCTCTTTCAAAAAAAACCAAACAATAAAAACATATTTTTAAAATCACTTTGGAAAATAAAGACAAATATAATACGGCTGTATATTATGTCAGTGAGAAAAAATGTGAGACGGAGTTGAAAGTTTAGTTGAAGTCATCATGGGAGATGTTGAAAGTCATACTAAATAGTTGTATTTTATTGTGTAGGCCTCTACAGGCATACCTCATTTATTGCATTTCACTTTATTGTGCTTTGCAGATATTGCATTTTTCACAATTTGAAGTTAAGAGCCCACCAGCAGAAAGATTACAACCAGCTGAAGGCTCAGACGATGGTTAGTATATTTTAGCAATAACACATTTTTAAATTAAGGTATATACATTTGTAAGACATTTCTATTCCACCATTTTTACCAGCTATTTTATTTTATAACTTTTCTAAAATTATTTCAGTTCTGCATATGTTGCTTTCCTATCTCCTAGCAAACAGAAACTGTGACTAGTATTTTTTTAATGCTATTGCGCACTTAATAGACTATAGCATAGTGTAAACATAGCTTTTAGGAAACCAAAAAAGGCATGTGACTTGCTCTATTGTGGTATTCACATTATTGAATAATAATATTGGTCTAGAGCTGAGCCTGAAATATTTCCAAGGTAACCTGTGTCCCCCAAACTGTTTTCCAAGAAATCCTAGTCCTAAGAGGATATTAAATAGCTGTTATTAAATAGCTGCATGGTCAGAAATTTGGGGGAAATATGCATGCTGTGTTCCCCTGTTGAGTATTCTTCATGCACTCTAGTACACTAAAATTTTTGTAAAGTCTGACAGTAAAGAACATTTTAGTATTTTTTAAAATATATTTTTATTGATTTCAGAGAGGAAGGGAGAGAGATAGAAATATCAATGATGAGAGAGAATCATTGATTGGCTGCCTCCTGCACACCCCCTACTGGGGATCAAGACCGTAACCCAGGCATGTGCCCTTGACCAGAATCAAACCTGGGACCCTTCAGCCCACAGGCTGACGCTCTACCCACTAGGGTAGCCAAACCAGCTAGGGCCATTTTAGTATTTTTAACTCTCAGTCTCTCAAGTTCTATAATTCTCTCAATTATTTATTTTTCCCATTATATTTATTAACACCCTTTAGATCTAATTTTTAGGAGAATATGTTTTGTACATGCTGCTCTAGGCAAAGAGAACCAATTATGTACTTGGATGGAAGGAGTGATGGGGGTCTGATCCATGTTTAAAATTTCCCCTTTAAAAAATAATTTCAAGCAATACAGAATTATTAGTAGGATCCCTGAAACTAATCCATCAACAGATCAGGCCCAAAGGAGGGGTAGTAGGGTAAGTTAGGATGACTCTTCTTTTTCTGTTATGATAAAATATACATAACATAAAAGTTAACATTTTTAAATGTACAGTTCAGTGGCATAAAGTAAATTAACATTACTGTGTGATCATCACCACCATCCATCTCCAGAACTTGTCCAGCTTTCCAATCTGAGACTTTATGTCCATTACACAATAATCTCCATTCCCCCTTGACCTCCCTCAGCCCCTGGTAACCACTGAGCTGCCTTCTGCCTCTATGAATTTGTTTATTCTAGGACCTATACAAGTGGAGTCATACAATATTTGTTCTTTTGTGTCTGATGTTTCACTTAGTATAGTGTTTTCAGGACAACTCATTTTTAAAAGAGGTGACCCAAAGTCCACTAAAAAAAAAAGAAAAGAAAAAATCTCACACAACAAGAATTACAAGCAAAAAGGCAAGCAATACAAATCTCAATGTGAAACACAGACTGACAGAGAAGGGCATCAAAGCCCTCCTCAAGAGGATAATCCTCTAGTATAAAGGCAGAGCGTATACCGCTTCCTGTTATGCAAAACTAATCAACATCACCCAAAGCTTCCAAAGGCATTGCTTATGTTTAATTATCCAGAGTACGTCAAACATCACAAAAGCCACTGAAGCTGCTGTCCAAGATCTCCCATCAAAGAGAGTACAGACTGAGGATCCTGCTTTCATTTGTCCCATATGGTTTACCTTCCAGGCCGTGAATAGCAGAGCAGAGCCTGATGAGCACTCAGATATCAAAGACAAAAGAAGACTGTGTTGTTGCCCCGGGAAACTCTCACAGGGAAAGAAACCAGAAAAAGTAAGTGTGCTTGTGGTCGGGCAGGAAGCTGAGAAACAGGGAAAGTATGAAGGTGTATCTTTGTTATCTTCTCCCTGTCTCCTAAAATCATATTGTTTTAAACCCAAATCACTGTATAACTAGGCAACTGTGAGGCTGGTGCTAGTCTCACCTTGTTCCTAACACCCTCACTCCCACCTCCTATGTCTCCCCACTAAACCATCGCTCACATGGCTGCCAAATAATTTCCATATAAAGCATCGTCATGATCATTTTCCTTTGCTGCAAAATTTCTACTCCTCTAGTAGGCCCCCATTGTCTGACAGTTAAGTTCGACATTCATGATCCTCCATCCCAGGGCTAAATGTTTAATTTCTCTGTGCCTGAGAAGGGGAAATAATGATGTGAATGTGTGTAGATGTGTTGTATAGATTACATGCGATAATATGGATGAAACAGAAGAGTTCTGGGCACTGTCAACAGTGCCTCGTCTGTGGTCACTAGTTCAAAGTATCACACACAATGTGACATGGATCACTCAACAATGTCTTCTGGATGAAAGAATCAGTTGAAATTAAAGAATAATATGGCAAAATGAAAGAGTCTTGTGTTCAACACACGACACCCTATTAAAATTGAAAAATGTCAAACTATTTAGGGATGTCTATCATGTTTATGAATTATGAAAGGGTATAAAATGTTAAAGTGGTCACTTTTTGCTTTTAATAATAAATTGAGAGATTTGAAGATGGCGGCATAGGTAAACACCTGTACTCGCCACCTCCCACAAGCACATCAAAATTACAACTAAAATACAAAACAATCATCATCCAGAACCACTGAATAGCTGGCTGAATGGATGTCCTACAACTAGAGAAGTAAAGAAGAAAGCACACTGAGACTGGCAGGAGGTACAGAGGTGTGGAATGGGCTGGTCCAGCACCCACATGTGCGGCTTTTTTAATCAGGAGGGAGATTGTCTCTGTGGAGGCCCAGCCCCACACCAGATCCCCAGCCCAGGGTCCCAGAGCTTGGAAAAGAAGCCCCTAGGGCAATAAGAACTACAGGCTGTGAAAACCAGTGCAGATTGGGGCTGAGTGAGACAGAGGCAGCTGGAGACCCAGCTGTTTCTCTTAAAAGGCCAGCACCATGAACTGAACTTACAAGGTCTGCTTCCTCTGAGCTCTAGCACCAGGGCGAGGCTCTGGGGGACACGGACACATACGTAGAGGAACTGGAT
>NW_006296222.1:2483568-2488697 GCF_000327345.1 Myotis davidii
TCTCCCACTGTAGTCACAGCTGATCCTCACAGCCAATTGGCCTGGAGGTCAAGTACTCCCAGTGACACCAACAGCAATCAAGTCTCAACTACAACAAGATTGTGCTCACAGCTCACAAAGGAGTGCACCTAGAGCTCCCAGCTCAGGTGACTGAGGAGACTGAGCCACTGGGCCCTATAGAACACCTACTACATAAGGCCACTCTACCAACTCAAGGAGACATAGCAGCTCTACCCAATACATAGAAACAAACACAGGGAAGCAGCCAAAATGCAGAGACAATGAAACATGTCACAAAGGAAAGAAATGGAAGAAAGCAAACTACTGGATATAGAATTCAAAACCATACTTATAAGGTTACTCAAGAAGCTTCTGGAAACCTCCAAAAAAATGGAAAAGGACCAGTTAGAAATTAAGCATACATTGACTGAAATAAATAATAATATACAGGGATTCAACAGTAAAGTGGAGGATTCTGAGAATCAAATCAACAATTTGACATATGAGGAAGCAAAAAACACCCAACCAGAAGAGCAAAAGAAAAAATAATGTAAAAATATGAAGATAGTATAAGAAGCCTCTGGGCAAACTTCAAGCATGCTAACATTTGCATTATGGGGGTGCCAGAAGAAGAGAGCAAGAGCAAGATATTGAAAATCTATTTGATGAAATAATGACACAAAACTTCCCTACCTGGTGAAAGAAACAGACTTACAAGTCCAGGAAGCACAGAGAGTCCCAAACAAGAGGAACTCACCGAGGGCCACACCAAGACACATCACAACTAAATGCCAAGGGCTAAAGACAAAGAGAGAATCTTAAAAGCAGCGAGAGAAAAGCAGTTAGTTATCTACAAGGGAGTGCCCATATGACTGTCAGCTGATTTCTCAACAGAAACTATGCAGGACAGAAGGGAGTGGCAATAAATATTCAAACCAGTATTATATGAAATGTTGAACAGCATTCTTTAAGAAGAGGAAGAAGAAGAAAAAGATCAAAAATATGAACAATAAAATGGCAATAAATACATACCTATCAATAATTTGATCTAAAAATCAAAATAAATGAATAAGAAATCTAATGAACAGAATAAACTTGTGAATACAATAGAATCAGAGGCATGGAAACGGGACAAACTGACAATTCTCAGAGGGAAGAGAGATGGGGGTGGGAAGAGATTAAGCAAAGATCTTATGTGCAAATATGCATTATCTATGGACCCAGAAAATAGGGTGGTGAAGGCCTGGGGCAGGGTGGGAACGGGGTGGAGTGGGGCAATAAGGGGAAAAAAGAGGTTCATCTCTATTTGTATGCTTATGCAAGCCCTACACCACATCTCTGCAAATTGCTCTGTCACAGAATTATGAACACTACCCCACCAGAGCTCAGCCACTCTGCACCCTCACCAGAGAGGAAGCCTGGTTTCCCCCTGGGACACAAAATCCTTCTTAAAGGCTTCCAGTGAAAGTGAACAGGCCCCTAAGGCATTAACAAAGAAAAAGGATTCACATACATTTCAGTGTCCAAATTTGGCAAGCAATCACCTCCCTTACCCATCTCTGACTTTCATAATTTTTTGTTTGTTTAGTTTTGTTGTTTTAAGTTCTTTTTATAAATTTGCATCAACCTCCTCCATCATGGTTACTCTTGTCCATTGGCCTACAGGCTCCTCTCTCATATTCCTGGTTTTTCGTAGGCATATCTCCTTGTCTTGGGCCTTTGTGAATAGATTTTAAACCACCATTTGGACTAGAAAATAGAAAAAAGTGATGTATAGCAGCAAAAGAAGAGTAAAAACAGATACACCAAGGATGCCTCCTGGTCTCTGTAGAACTATAGAGCATGGCCGCCCTCCAAAGACCACGCAGATAGATTCCCTGCTGTTAGAGTCACAAGAGACCCTAGCATCCTTCTCTTTTAACTCCAGTTGGTTCAAATTGAGTTTCTATTCTAACAGAACAACCCTTTTCATGTGTTATTCACCTAAAGTCAGAAAAAGTTACAGCTTTCATGTGAATGTGGCCTTCATTTAAGGCGTGAAATCAATGTCTTATGCTGTCTTTGCCTCATTTTTTATTTTAGCAAAATGAGAAGTTGTACTGACCTGCTTCCCGGAGCTATCGGAAAGAACCACTAATCAATCAGCACATCGTGTCTTAAAGAAATGTAGTGAACATCGCCCACACTGTGTGGCTCAGTGGTCTTTCATGAACACCAGTACGTACTCTAATTAGAACATCTCTCATTAGCTCTTTGACTTAGGGCAGGGGGAAATCCCACTAGTATTGGATTCACATTTGACTGACTCTCCTAACTCTGTGGCAAGTATAAAGGGATCAGTGATTATCTGCAGCTCAAGCTCAAGACTTGGGTGATTGAACCTAGATTGGAATGTTGAATATCAGAGACCCAAGTAATTACATATCCATAGGCTCATCTAACTTAGCTATTCTGGTCCCAGCTAGAGTAAATATCTTATTTTAAGTGCTCTCTATAATTAGTTGCTACCCTCATATCTTTGATGCATCTGTTTTCTTTCTAATTTTGAACCATCAGCCTTAATTCCCTGATGTGTATGCATTTATTTTTAAACTATTCAAATAAACACTTTACAGATGGCCTGATTCTTGAAACCCTTCCCTTTCTCTTAAATAGTAAAACTTTGTTATCGTTCCACCCTGACTATTTGAAAATGTAACTAAGGTATATGACAACTGATCTTCTTTGCATGGTCTCTCTTCAAATTTGACTCGTGATAATCTGACCCCTGATAAAAATCCAAAGCAACACGAAAAATAAAAAAATAAAAATGAAGCTCCGTTTGATTTCATAGCCAACCAATCAAATTAAAGCCTCTATGTTCCCTTTCTCTGATTTATCTTCCAAGGAGGATCCGGCTATCTTGGTGAAACAGCCACTAATTTGGATTTTATCTGATTTAAGAGTCTCCATGTAGCTCCCAGGTGACAAAGATGTATGATCTTTGGATATTCATTCTAAAAGAAAAAAAATACAATGTAAAAGAATTTTGATTGAGCTTGCGGTGAAATCATACTGCTCCTAACTGATGGAGGATGTATCCCATCAGCAACCACCCACCCCCCGCCCAATCCCTTCTCTTAGTGATGTATGGCTCCAAAAATCTGCTCCCTCCAATTTCTCTCATGGATTGTGTCCCCCTGGAAGCAGCCATGTTTGCTGAAGCTGAAATGTCATAATGATGGATCACAACCAGACTCTCCATTTGGGGCTAGATGCCTGCGATCTGTCATTACGTGCAAATTTGCTTCTCAATGGATCTGGGAGAGAGAGAGACAAATAAGGAAGATGAAATTGCACATTGTTTTATATCCTGGTTTAAGTAAATGAGCATGCAGCCCTATGAGAATGGGGTCAGATATCACGGGGCTCAATGCAGCCTGGGAGTTAGGGAAGTGAGCCAGCTAAGGCCCCTCTAAGCCCTCCTCCTTTCCTCCAGGTTTTCAGATGCACAATGGCTTAAAAAAGAAAAAAGTCAGGCCACCTGACTCAAACTCTATTTTATATTTGTTTACTTCATGTTTGGACCCTTGACTTGCTCCTTATCTCCTCCAACCCACCCAGATCCTAATCCAAAGATGATGCGCGACTTCATTTCAGACGACACCATTTCAGTCTCCAAAAGGAGCCCTGGGGAAACGCTCACAATATCGACTTTATCTCCAGTGAATATCAAATCATCTTTCAACAAATAAGAGTGAGAAAGACTTTATCGGTTTTATTAAAGCTGTAAATTTTGTTTTTAAAATCTGCCAAAGCCTGTGCTCCCAGAACCCTTGAAGAGCAAATTAACTTTTTTCTCATTCTTTCTCTGTTGAGTTCTCCAACCAGTCAGACCAATAGAACACCACCCCACACCGAGCATGCGAGGGAGCTGTCCTGTGAGTCATGTGAGAGGCTTCTGTCGGGAGGAATATTTGAGTTGGTGCTGTGCTACAGCTCAGAAAGAACAGCTGCATGTCTACAAACGGGCAGGCGTGGCCCAGTGGTTGAGCATCAACCTATGAACCAGAAAGTCATGATTTGATTCCCAGTCAGGGCACATGCCCAGATTGTGGGCTCGATCCTCAGGGTGGGGCATGCAGGAGGCAGCCGATCAATGATTCTCTTTCATCATTCATGTTTCTATCTCTCTCTCCCTCTCTCTTCCTCTCTGATATCAATAAAAAATTATTTAAAAGAGAGAGAGAGAGAGAGAGAGAGAGAGAGGACCGCAGGCCAGGAGGACAGTTGGTGGCTCTGGTCTCACAGACATGTGACAGCTACTTTGAATGGCTTGACGTTATCTACCAGGGCACCCCAAAATGTGCTTTATCTCCCCGGTCCTTGTTGTGACCTCCTTCTCCACCTTCTGTAACGTGACCCTTCCTCAGCCTGGCCTGGATCCCCCACCACAAACCAGCTCACCGAGTCACTTGCAGAAAGTAACACTAAAGGCAGAGATGTTGGCCTGTTTGCTGCATATTAGAGCTTACAATGTGTCTGGTAGGTGCTCAATAAATATAGGGTGTTCCGAAAAAAGTATATATGCACATTTTGAATTATAAAGGCAGTGTATATTAAAATTAATTTCATTTTCAAAATTGAGCTATAAGTGTATATACATTTTCTTGGGACACCCTGTATTTGTCAAGTGAATGATTGAATGGGGGTCAGATCTCCCATTCAATCATTCAAACCAGGTTACATTTTTTACTCTATCCCAGTATCAATCAAAGTCACTACTAGGTATTATGCTAGAAAATTACATGATCAGCCTGGCAGGCGTGGCTCAGTGGTTGAACATCAACCTATGAACCAGGTGGTCATGATTCAATTCCAGGTCAGGGCTCTAATATATACATATTAGAGGCCCGGTGCACAAAAATTTGTGCAGGGGGGGGGGAGGGGAAGGGCAGGGATGTCCCTCAGCCCAGCCTGTGCCCTCTCAGTCTGGAACCCCTCGGGGGATGACCACTTGCTGGTTTAGGCCCACTCCCCAGGGGATTGGGGCTAAGCTGGCACTCAGACATTCCTCTGGCAGCCCAGGAGCCCTCGGGGGATGTCCACTTGCCAGCAGGGAGCCGGCCTAAGCTGCAGTCAGACATACT
>NW_006296222.1:2488859-2524800 GCF_000327345.1 Myotis davidii
CCATCACCAGGGGAAACCCAAGGCTACAGCTCAGTGGCCACGGCCGGCTGAAAGCAGGTATCTGGGGTTTATTTACCTTCTATAATTGAAACTTTGTTGCTTTGAGTGTAGCTTAGAGCCCGCTGTGGCATGCGGGGAACCTTGGCTTCCTCCATCACTAGAGCAAGCAAGCCTCCTGCTCGTTCCAGCTCCGTGGCTGCCGGCCGCCATCTTTGTTGGCAGTTAATTTGCTTATCACCCTGATTAGCGAAGGTATGGTCAATTACCATGTTTGTCTCTTATTATGTAAGATATATATATTAATTATATGATTAGATTCCATTTGAAAAGATGACATTGGTGGCAGAGTAAAGAAAGGCAGAGTTAAATGCTGGAAGAACATTAAGAAGCTATTGGTCCTAGTCTATGTCAGAGCTAAAAGGACAGCTTAGGGGATAATGATATGGAACTAATTTGACAGAGTTTTAGGAGGAAGAATTAAGATGTGGCTATGGCTCAGGTGTGGGTGGCAGAGTAGATGTGTCTAAAGCTGGAGCAACTAGTGTTAGATGGCGGTGCTATTGATCCAATCCAGTAACAGCAGAAAAGTGGGTTTTACGGGGAAGACTGTGGTGTGTGTGTGTGTGTGTGTGTGTAAAACTTATGAAAACTGTGAACATCCCAATAGAGAAATCTGGTAGATAAGTGATTACTCAGGTCAAGAGCTAGGAGAGAAGCTTCTCTTAGCAATGCAAGCACTGTTGAATGGTTACAACTTGTGACCCACACACTTGTTGAAACAGCTCAACATTTTAAAAATTTTTGTTAGCTGAAAACTTTTTAAAATGCACAGAAAATCCAAAATTTTCAACTTTTAAACAAACAGTTGAAAATCTAGTGAGGTTAAATCCACATTCCCTGAAACCAGCAAAAAGTAAGGGCTAAGATGTGGCTTTCCCCTGGGATGGGGATGTTCTTTCCAGTTCACCATAGAAGCCTTATTCTATGTGCTAAGATTTTCAGGTACTACCGTCATGAGGTGTGTTTGTTCTTCTTAGTGAAGAGCTAAGTGAAATGTGAAATCTCTCTTATGCCACCATCTCTGTTGGAAAATGAAAGCTACTAAGAGGACTGAGTATTTCACAGGGAAAAAAATCTTACACTTCTCTCATATTATATCATCTGTCTAGCACCTAAAGACACTTGAAGTTGTGACCCCCTGACATAGTTTCAAGAGATAATTTGAGTAACTGTCATGAGATCTGGCTTGGAGATTCATTGCTCAGAAATTCAGCAGCAGATGGTCCACTCTTATGAGGCTGCAGTGGTCTGGGGTTCCGATTCTATTCTTCATTTGTCTTTATAGCTCGGGTGCCATAGCAAACTGTTTTTACATTTTCGTTAAGCTGGTAGTAAGTAATTTACTATAATAAAATTATGTGTATTGATATTCTTTTCTGATGATACTGATGAGTGCAGAATAGACTGTTACTTGAGAAAGAAGCAGGAAAGCACTAACAGTGAGCTGATATTAGGTCATGCTGATTTTGGCAATTCTAGGCCTTGTGAACTTCCAAAAAATGTCACTATCAAGAAATGTGGCAAAGACTGTTTATGAAACTCTAAGGCAGTGGTTCTCAACCTTCCTAATGCCGTGACCCTTTAATACAGTTCCTCATGTTGTGGTGACCCCCAACCACAAAATTATTTTCATTGCTACTTCATAACTGTAATTTTGCTACTGTTATGAATCGTAATGTAAATATCTGATATGCAGGATGTATTTTCATTGTTACAAATTGAACATAATTAAAGCATAGTGATTAATCACAAAAACAATATGTAATTATATATGTGTTTTCCGATGGCCTTAGGCGACCCCTGTGAAAGGGTCGTTCAACCCCCAAAGGGGTCGCGACCCACAGGTTGAGCACCGCTGCTCTAAGGCCTCCTTCGATTGAGCACACCTTATGTGAGGATAAATAATAAAATAGCTTTATTAAAAAAACAACAACACGGAATCTTATTCTGCTTGGGCTTGGGTGCTCATTCAGCCACAAATTTGCTGTCAGTCTTTGGACAAGTTAATTAACTTTTCTAAAAATGAGGGCTGAATAATATACTTCATAGGACTGTGGAAATTAATATGTAATCTTACCCAATAATAGACAAACATGTAAATTGACCATCCCTCCGCTACACTCACCAGCCAATCAGGAGAGTATGCAAATTACCCAACAAAGATGGCGGTTAATTTGCACACATACGGGTGAAGCAGCAGAGCGAAGACAGAAGGCTCCGTCCGGAGCAAAGCCCTGGGTCCCGGGTGCCGGAGGAAAACCGGTGCCGGCAGCCAGGGGAAGGGAAGGCTTATTGCATGAATCTCTTCATGCAATGGGCCTCTAGTATGTTTTATAAAGCCGTATGTAACATTTTACAAACTTTATAGTTATGTTTTCTGAAGAAAACAAAAAAATACCCTATGTTGAATTTGTCTCATGTTCAAACCAAACTTTCATCAGCTTTCTCCTGGTTTATTAATATTACAATGATAGTTGAACTCACTGGCAAAACAGAGGCTTTTCATTCGTGTTTGATTTAAAAAAAACATGTTGGAAAAAGAAGTGTTTTCATATTGAACTGTCTTTTCAGAGACATAATTTTTTGGCTTCCTTTTGGTATCTCTTGATTCTGAATTTATAGCTAATCATTTGATATATTTTTCTGAAAAGCTTGTTCCTCAGAGGCTGGAAGTTTGTGCAACTTACTGAGATGAACAACTAACATTGTAAAGAAAGAACGGCTGTCGCTGAAGTGATTGGAGTTGCTAGGGTGCCCTCTTGCGGGGATGTTCTGCCAATGCACCTCACAAATGGATGATGTAATTAATGTGGTTATAGGAGGAGGATATTCGCAGGATGAATTCTGCTGCTCTTTATTTAATATATTGAAATTCTTATACATGGATGTCATTAACCATGATCCTCTTAACTGATCCAGCAATACAACCAGATTTTGACCTTTATCATAGTTTTTTTTTTTTTTTCATTTGTGACTATTGGAAATTTGTTGTTAGGAAATAGAGGTTTTTAAAATTATATTTTGATTTGTGTTTCATTTGAGTTTTATAAATACACATATATAAATTATCATTCTGTTACTTTTTAGAGAAGAGGATAGAAACTAATAATTATTACATGGCCACTAAATGCAAGGCAATGGGCTTTATATACGCATATTATTATTTGCTGTGTCAATTAAAATTTTAAGCATTATATTTAATATTTAAGCATTCTAAAGTAACTATAAATCTAAGTAACTATAAAGCAACTATGAATCGATACTACTTCTGTCCTCAAAAAGTCTCATCATCCATAGTCAGTAAAGAAAGAATCCCGGCACATCTGCTGACCGGTGTGTAGAAGCTGCCTTGGAACCACTGGATCCAGGTGAGGAAACCAGAAACACTGGAGCTCAGATGTGAAGGATGGGGGTAAGTTTGGCAGGTGGAGGAGGAGGAGGGCAGGATGTTCCTTTCCCAACTAGATCCTGGTTCTTTGTTGTGATCATTAAGATTAGGTGCATGTGCACCTAATAAACCAAAATAGTCTTTTAAAGAAAATAAAAGTTTGCTTCTCGCTCACGTAAGAGAAATCACATGATGGATAGAGGCTGTTACGGCAGATCTGTGGCATTAGTAGGGACCGGGTTCCTATCTTTCTGGCTTACCATCCAGCCTCCTGCCTTCATGTCCAAGATGGCCCTGGAAGTTTGGGAGCTCCAGCTGTCACAACCCTGCAGCTGTAAGGAGGAAAGGGGAAGAGGCGCAAAAAGGACACCTCCCAACCGAGTCTGCACCCTTTCGGGTGTCTTCTCATGACTCCTAAGCATAGCTCTCATCTTATTGGCTACAGCATAGACACATGGCCACACGGAGCTGCAGGGGCAGCTAAAAATGTCTTTTATTCTGTACTGCAATGTGTACAATTTAAAAGCACCATTCTGTTACTAAGGAAAAGGAGAATAAATGAATGGGCTTCCAGCAGACTCCAAGTTCTAAACTTCCACACACTAGAACTGTCCAGGGAAAATGTTTTAGGAAATTAACAAAAGAATCAATGGAAAGGCAGATGTGGGGTGGAGAGCATCAATGAGGGAAAAGGGGGACGTTTGTAATACTTTCAACAATAAAGATAAATTTTAAAAAACTAAATCAGTGGATTTGCATTTAGATTAAATAAAAGCAACAGAAATAGGAATGTTTTTAATGACCAAATGAAATACTACAACAAAGAATATTTAGAATATTTTTCCATTTGTGTCTCTTACAACCAACACTGAGTATGTTGGTATATTGAGTATGCTCCCTGTGTGTCTGAATTACTTTGTAGCAAATCAATCAAACATATTAGAGAATCTAGAAATGGAATCAAAGAATGAAACCAATTAATATATAGGGAAAATTTGATAAAACAAAATGTCATGAAATAATGACCACATAGACATACAAAATCCATAACTGAACTTTCTGAGCAAAATCTTTACAGCACAAATGCCAGAAAGCTCATTTTCTTAATATACAAAGGAAACCACCACCAAACAGCCAAAGAAGAGCAACATTAAGGAAAACTGAGAAAAAAATGTCTAAGCAAGCACTTCACAAAGAAATAAAAACAAACAGCCAAAATATGTAAATAGATGCCTTAGGACTTCTGCTTAAATTTCATGAACTGAACACATATGATTTTCTCCATTCTTTCCCAAACTCCCGTTACAATTACAGTAGAGGAATTTTTTAAGGCATACATTTGTAAAGACGAAGAGAATGTGAAATGAGATAGCAGACAAGAGATCACGAAGTTTTAGAATCTTGGAAGCAATCAGGAGAGTGACACCTGAGTTAGAGCCGAAACATAAAGCACTTAAGTGCCAATGAGAAGGGACAGGAGAGGTTGGGCAACTGACGAGAATCAGGACTATTTGTTCTGCCCTGAAAAAGCCCACACATGCTGAACCTCACCACTCCGCAACCCACCCGCAACACTCCTCACTATGTTCAGCCAGACACACATCACAGGCCATGTGTGGGAAAGCTCCAACATAAAGGAGAGACTGACATAAATCAACCAAAGGAACTCAAAGAAAGTAGAGACCACACATGATCCTGTGAAAAGCAAAGACCTTTTTTTAAAATATATATATATATTACTTTATTGATTTCAGAGAGGAAGGGAGGAGAGAGAGATAGAAACATCAATGATGAGAGAGAATCATCGATCAGCTGCCTCCTGCACACCCCCTACTGGGGATGGAGCCTGCAACCCAGGCATATGCCCTTGGCCGGGATCAAACCTGGGACCCCCTCAGTCTGCAGGCTGACGCTGTATCCACTGAGCCAAGCCTGCTAGGGCAAAAGCAAAGACCTTTTAAAAATCAATAATTAACATTCTCAGGGGTTTGGGTGAACAATATTGCAGCTGAGAAAAAAAGGAAAAGCTATTACCAAAAGAGAGCACACAGTTATGGTGACCAGCCATCCTGCTTAGTCCAGGGCTGCCCCAGCTTTAGCAGTCAAAGTCCCTTTTCCAGGGACCCCCTCAGTCCCAGACTAACCGGACAGTTGATGACCCTACCAACAGGGGGAAACCTTTAGTAGATTAAAAATTTGACGTTTCCAATAGAAACGGAAAATAAAGTTGAGCAGGAGTAGAACAAAGACACAAACATAGAAAATAGAAGATAAAAATTTTTTTTCAAAAATGGAGAATCAGATTGTCTGAATAATAGGAATTCTTGAAAGAGAAAATAGAGGGAAAGACATTATCAAAAAAACTAATACAAGAACATATTCAAGAATGAATGAGCATAAGTTTCCAGACTGATAGGGCTCACTGAGGGCTCAAAACAATGTTTGCAAAAAGAGAATTGTCATATGGAACAGACTGACAGCTGTCAGAGGGAGGGGAGTGTGTGTGTGTTGTGGGGAGGAGGGGTACTGAATGAAGGAAGATGAAGAGATTAGCCAAAGAACATATATGCATACCCCATGGACACAGACAACATGTGGTGAAGGCCAGAGGGATGGGGGCTGAGAGGATACCGGGTAGAGGTGAGCAAAGGGGGGTGGGGAGGGTAAGTAGAGGACATCTTAATAGTGTCAACAATTAGAAAAAGTGTACAGAAGAGCCCTAGCCGGTTTGGCTCACTGGATAGAGCATCGGCCTGGGGACTGAAGGGTCCCAGGTTCGATTCCGGTCAAGGGCATGTACCTGGGTTGCAGGCACATCCCCAGTAGGGGGTGTGCAGGAGGCAGCTAATTGATGCTTCTCTCTCATCAATGTTTCTAACTCTCTATCCCTCTCCCTTCCTCTCTGTAAAAAAAATCAATAAAATATATATATTTTTAAAGTGTACAGAAGAAATACTTTTTCAAGAAAGGATGGTAAGGAGATAGGCACAGAGAGAACAGATCAGATTCAAAGGGTTTAAATGGAATCAGGAATAAGAATGGCATTGCTAGAAGCTTTCATTCATAGGAGACTATGCCTTTAAAATTCTGAGACAAAATGTCAATATAGACTTTTACAGCTATTGCACCAAGGTAAATGTCCAAGGTGAGTTTGTGCAGCATTCCTTGTATAAACAAAATTCAGATGCAAGCTAAGTGTCTGTTGTTAGAGGTGGAATTAAATGCAACAAATAAATATAACATTAAATAATTACAATATTTACACAAAGATAATAAAATATAAATAATTATAATATTTTATAATGTTCTGATCATTTAAAACCACCCTACAAATTTTGTTGAAGAACAAAATTAATCTATATGTACTGACATGTAAGAACTCCATTACATATTATTAGGTTTTTAAAAAGCAACTTCCAAAACAGCAATGGGCAGCATGAGATTTTTTATAAAAGAATATATATAGCCATAGCCGGTTTGACTCAGTGGATAGAGTGTCGGCCTGTGGACTGAAAGGTCCCGAGTTCAATTCCGGTCAAGGGCATGTACCTTGGTTGCAGGCACCTCCCGGGTAGGGGGTGTGCAGGAGGCAGCTAATTGATGTTTCTCTCTCATCAATGTTTCTAACTCTCTATCCCTCTCCCTTCCTCTCTGTAAAAAATCAATAAAATATATTTTTTTAAAAAAGAAGACAAATCACAGTTTAGATATACAGTGTGGTCCAGTCTACATGACTAGCGTTTAAAAAAAGAAAGAATATATATACACATAGATATAGATATATATATAGATGTAGAAATAGATATAGATAAAATAATTGGAAAGAGAAAAATCTCTATGTTATCTGTGACTGTCTTTGGGGAACAGTGCCTAGAAGCTTAGTTTATACTTCTTTTTAATTTATCTTTATTGCTGAAAGTATTACAGATGTCCCACCCTTTTTCCCCCATTGACCCCTCATACCCTCACTCACCCCTCCCAGGCCTTCACCACACTACTGTCTGTGTCCATGGGCTATGCATATAAGCATATAAATTTTCCAGTTAATCTTTTTTACAATACATAGTTCTGTAGTAGTTCAGTTTGTTCCTTATGGTGTGGAAATTATTTTTAAAATATGTTTAGACTGTATTTCATTTCTTTGTGATGACAGCACCATCTAGTGGTCTATGTTAACTTTTAAATATTTTAACTTTAAAATAATATATTTAATAATATTTAACATTACAATAAAAACAAGCAACTATAGCATGGAAAGAACTTATTTTTAACATGACATTTAAAAGAATATGCCCTCATAACTTATTTAAAGGCCCAAGCTTTCCAAGTTCCCTCATCAGGGGCAAGAAGTATCTTATCCAGAAGCGAGCTCACAATTAAAAAGAAATGTATAAACCCCTAGAATGGAAAGCTGGGATCACTAAGACCACAGTGCATTAAGGAAGAACAATTGGTCTTAAACCAACCTTACTTCCTAAAGTAAATCTAGACCAGTGGTTCTCACCCTTCCTAATGCCGCGACCCTTTAACACAGTTCCTCATGTTGTGGTGACCCCCAACCATAAAATTATTTTCGTTGCTACTTCATAACTGTAATTTTGCTATTGTTATGAATCATAATGTAAATATCTGATATGCAAAATGTATTTTCATTGTTACAAATTGAACATAATTAAAGCATAGTGATTAATCACAAAAACAATATGTAATTATATATGTGTTTTCCGATGGTCTTAGGCTACCCCTATGAAAGGGTCGCAACCCACAGTTTGCCAACCACTGATAGACTAACCAACAAAATAGCATAACTAGCCATCAGCAAGTCCTTGACAGTGTCTCATAATGCTCTGTAATTCAGGAGAGAAGTTTAAGTGGATGGTAATATCCATATGAGGGCTATTAGTTGGTTGAACAGCATAACCAAAGAATACTGATTACTAGATTTAAATCATATCGCAGATTTCAAGTGCCATTTTCAGCCCATGCTTTTCAACAGTTTGACCCATAACTTGGATAGAGAAAACAATATGCTTATCAAATTTGTGAAAGACACAAAGCTGTGAGAGGTAGTATATACATTATATGACAGAATTACATTGTATGAGAACTAACAACATGGAATTTAGCAAAAAGAAATGTAAGGACCTACACTTATTTTAAAAAACAAAACAAAACATCTTTACTAGTTAGGTATAGAAAGGTCTGGTTTATCTGCAGCAGGTTTAAAAGAAAATGAACATATTGGTTCATAGTAAGAACAAAACTTTTGTTTAACGGAGGGAATTATTTAGAATAAAGAGGCAATATTCCTGGCCTATTGTGTCCAGAGCAGAACTCCTGTAGGTGTTGTATACACTCTGGACACCACATTTCCTAGATGAACACTTGACAAACTACAAATGATTTAAATAAAAACAACCAGGATTTTCAGAGGATTTATGTTCCTAATATAAAGCAAAAGCCTATAAAAGTGCTACCAAACTGAAGTCTCAGATGGAATGGTGTAACCGTCCTCAAATATCCCAATTGCAAATGATCTATGTACATAAAAGCATGAAAATAAGTTCTGTTGGTAGAAATTTCAAGGAAACACAATTTGATTTCATATAAGTTGACCTTTTGTAACAGTCAGAACTCTACAGTGATGGAATGCGTCGGAAGTAGTGTATCCCTCAAGCAAAAGGAGAAAAGAAACATCTATTTGAAAGTGTTATGAAGGGCATACCTATCAGACTGGCTACAACCTCAGCATAAGGTTGAAAAGATTTGGCTGAATTGCCTTAGGAGAAAAGCATTCAACATTTCACCTTTCAGTGTAATGTGAGCTCTGGGCTTTTATACGTGCCCATTATCAGATTGAAGAAGATCCCTTCTGCTCCCAATTAGCTGGGGATTTCTGTCACTGAGGTACTGTTGAGGTTGGCATTAGAATCCTGTGGAACATGGGCAATGAGGCTTCAACCTCTCCGGCTTTTTCAGACAGTGTGGTATTTCTGATGTTTGGGAGAGCTCATACACTTTCTACATTCTAAATTTTAAAATCTGCATAAACTAGAGCACTTTAAAATCTACATAATAATATGCTGTCTGTGTGTGTGCATTTTTTTAAAATATATTGTTATTGATTTCAGCTAGAGGAAGGGAGAGGGAGAAAGAGCTAGAACTATCAATGTTGAGAGAGAATCATTGATCAGCTGCCTCCTGCATGCCCCCTACTGGGGATCGAGCCCACAACCCAGGCATGTGCCCTTGACCGGAATCAAACCTGAGACCCTCAGTCCTCAGGCCAATGCTCTATCCACTGAGCCAAATCAGCTAGGGCTGTGCGTGCATTTTTTAAACTTCAACTTTTTAACTTAAGGCTAAATGAGATGGGACATGATTTTTCACTGAATATCCTGACTAGCCCACACATGCCAGTCTTTTAAACCCTACCTCCAAGTCAACCAACACCACAACTAAAATGATGTGCCTGCCACCTTCCTTCCGTTTGGGATGAAAGCCACAAGTAACACAGGAGCAGCAGTGATGCTTGTTACCAAATATGAGCCCTTGTATGGGCAGAGGTAAAGGGGGAAGAAGATAGGAAAGAAGAATGAAGAAAAAGAAGTAAACAGGCATCAGACGGAAGAGGAAATTTTTAATGAAAAATCTATTGCCCCACTAAATAATAATATATATAAAAATGTGACTCCACCCAGCTGGTGTGGCTCAAGTGGTTGAGCATCGTCCTAAGCTCCCAGGTCATGGGTTCAATTCCCGGTCAGGGCACATGCCCCGACATGCAGAGGGGGTGCAGAAGGCAGCCCATTGATGATTGTCTCTCATCGATGTTTCTCTCTCTCTCTCTCTCTCTCTCTCATCAATAAATAAAAATAGAAAATAAGCATTTGGAGCACCTGATGTTCTGAAAACACGCTTTGGAATACGGTGCTTGGCACTTACTTGCATTTTTTTCTACTCTCCAAAATTAGCTTCATAGTTTCACATAGATGCCCTATTGATTCCTGAAACTATTTTTTAAATACGCTATTATCTCTTAAATTCAGTCTATGTTGTCCAGTACAATAGCTACCAGCCACGTGTGACTATTGAGCATTTGAAACATGGCTAGTCCGAGTTCACTGTGAAATACACAATGGATTCATAGATTGAAATGATATTTTGCATATAATGGATTAAGTAACACATAATATTAAATTTAATTTTTACCATTTTATTTTGCTTTCTTATATGTGGCTATTGGAAAATTTAAATTACATATGTGCCTCTCATATTTTTACTGAATAGCACTGCTGTAGACTTCCCTGTATCTCTGACCCAGGGTCAAAACGTGATGCCCTCTTGGTTTCTTCTCTTCAAATCTAAAATGTTTCTCTTGATATTTTTTTTTAGAGTCAACATACCCTTTACACAGCCAGCACTTAGCACTGTAATCAACACATCTGGGAGAGGGAGGTGGGGAGAGAGAGAGAGAAATTTGTTGTTTTACTTATTTATGCATTCATTGGTTGCTTCATGTATGCGCCCTGACTGGAGATCAAACCTGCAACCTTGGCACTCTAACTAACTGAGCTACCTGTCCAGGACCCAAATGCTTATTTGTCAATAATTTACCACAGCATCTTTGTGCACTTCCTGGAGAGCACATATGAGCAAGATTTTTCAACTTGTAAATTCTGTGTGGTACTTGGCTGAGAAATGGTTTATCAGAAATGGTTGTTGGGCCCTAGCCAGTTTTGCTGAGTGGATAGAGTGCCGGCCTGTGAACTGACGGGTCCCAGGTTCGATGCAGGTCAAGGGCACATGCCTGGGATGCAGGCTTGACCCCCAGTAGGGGATGGGCAGGAGGCAGCCAATCAATGATTCTCTCTCATTACTGATGTTTCTATCTCTCTCTTCCTTTCCTTTCATCTCTGAAATCAGTAAAAACATATTTAAAAAAAAAAAATTCTGTGTGGTAGACGTGAATTTAGTGACCCCTTATAACTCCTTTCATTCAAAAGCCTCAGTTTAGAAACATGTATATATTGCTAAAGTCTTTTCCAGAAGTGTTGCTCTTACTCCTTAATTCTTCAATTAATTAATGCTTTTAAGATAAAAAATATAATGAAAAAGAGAAAGCAAAGGAATGAGATCTCCTGGTGAAATAAAAAACAAAAGGGCTAACTTAAAATACAGCAATTAAAACTGAGACAACCTGACAACTAGCTATAAAGTTCCAAGATAAACAATGGTTGGAAAGTTAATTCTTTACCAAACTCTCGTTAGTTCAGCCTGGCTCACTGTTAAAAGAATGCTATAGAAATTGACCTGTGTTCAGATAGTCACTCCTATAAACCAACCACCTGTTGGATCTCAAGTGTGTACTAGCCCAGGGACAGTCTTTGCTTGCTCAGAGCTGTTTATATTAGAGGTATTTACAAAAGGGTGTGTGATAGAAAAAGTAAATAACTGAACTTCACTCATACTGCTTCCTGTTTCCTTCTTGATTCTTCAGAGGTACACACTCTTCTTGGATAAACCCTGACTAATGAAGTGGCATCAGGAAGTGCCTACGCTCCCATAGCCTGGGAGAGCGCAGTGAAAATGCTCGTTAACCAAGGCGGCTGTCCTGTCCTGACCCCGAGACACTAAAGGCTCTGTGTGCATCGGGCTCATAGGTTTCTTCCTAGCCACTCTCAGGAACAGGAATGCTCGGTAAGTTTTTATGAAATCTTCACATCTTCTTTGCCTCTCAGTTAAACTTTTTTTTTTATTAATTCAGATGGACTGACAGTGTGTATTTCATTGCCATAGATAAGAAATTTCACTTACAAAAAATTTCCCGAGATATTTTTTAATGCAAGAGAAATATGACAAGAAGAGGGGGAAGGCCAGGAAATCTCTACTTTGTAAATCACTCCCTCCGATTTTTCTTCTCTTTTCTGTGATTCCTTTCTTTGTGCTTTTATTTTTCCAAGTGAGAAGATATAGTTTCATTTAATTCCAAGGTAGAATTAAGCAAATTAAATCACAAGACTTACTCATACCCTCTTATTGTTGAAAATAGGGTACCAAATTTGGTAAAAGCAAGAAATAAATTCCAGGGAAATATTTCTGAGGGACATAGTTAAATAATTATTTATTTTTAATTTAAGACTAACAACAGATAAATGATAACATTTCCTCCTGAATATTTCTAAAGCCCTTTTTAACATCCCTCTGGTGATATAAATCTGTGACCAACATTATTTTGTTCTAGATATTCAACTAGGCATTCTGAGGTACAATGTTATGGGATATGCCTCAAAAATTCAAATTGGAGCAAACTGATGCTACTGGGTGGCCTATTGTGTCTTGTAACAAGGTACAGAAAATTCACACAATCTCATGGGGGACCGTTCTGTTGAGACAGAGCAGCAATTACATTATCAACAATTAAAAGTAAAAATTCTCTGGGGTGCAATATTATAATTAATCTTTATAAGCACATACACAAAATGCTGGGGTTTTTTATATAGAAGCCCGACCAAGAGTCATTTTACCTAGAACTGTAGCAACAAAGACTTTTGTTCCCAACACTTTATTATGAAAATTTTCAAACATAAATAAAAATTAAAATAATTATACCATGAACACTCAGATACCTCCCATGTCATTCTACAATTATCATTTTGCTACATTGGCTTCTTCACAAGCTATCCGATATGCATTCATCTACCCATCCACCTATTCATCTTCTTTACTTTTTCGGATGTGTTTTTAAGTTGCAGACCTCAGTCTACTTTACCTAACATTTAGGGTTGCATATCACTAACTAGAGTTTAATACTTGTTTAACATTTCCTTGAGGTAAATTTCATGTTCAATGAAATGCACAATTTTTACTGTACCATCTGATGAGTTTTGATAAATATATACATCTGTGTAATCCAAGCCCCTGTCATGAGATACAACATCATTATTCCAGGTCTGGACTGTTTCCTCATTCCCCTGCCCAGTCAGTCCCTGCTCCCACTCGCAGAGGCTAACACTCTTCTTCTCTTTCATACCTGCACGATAGCCATTCATGTTTTTGTGTGTATCAATAACTCATTCTTTTTTTATTGGTGAGCAGTATTTCAATACTATTACATTGTGTGAATATACCACAGTTTACCCATTCTCCTATTGATGGACACCTGAGCTTTATTAGGTTTTTGACTAATATGAATAAGCCTGCTATGAACATTTTTTAAAAAATATATTTTATTGATTTTTTACAGAGAGGAAGGGAGAGGGATAGAGAGTTAGAAACATTGATGAGATAGAAACATCGATCAGCTGCCTCCTGCACACCCCCCACTGGGGATGTGCCCACAACCAAGGTACATGCCCTTGACCAGAATCGAACCTGGGGCCCTTTAGTGCTCAGGCCTACACTCTATCCACTGAGCCAAACCGGTTAGGGCCTGCTATGAACATTCTTATACAAATCTTTCTCTGAACATGTTTCCAGCCTCTTGTATAAATACCTAGGAGTAGAATTGCTGGGTCATAATGCAGTATAGTTCTATTTAGACGCTGACAGAGCCTTTTCAAAAGTGATTATATCATTTCATCACCCTCACCAACACTGTATGAGAATTTCAGTTCCTCCACATCTTTGCCAATTTTGTGGTTGTAAGCCCTTTAAATTTTTGCCTTTCTGGTGGTTGAGTAATGCTATCTCACTGCGGTTTTATATGCATTTATCTGATGACTAATATTGCTGAACACTTTCCCACGTGCTTATTGGTCATTTGTATGTTGTTCTTTGTTAAATGTCTATTCAAATATTTGGCCCACTTTTTTAAAATTGGATTGTTTATCTTTTTATTATTGACTTGAAGGAGTTCTTATAAATATATATTGCAGCTACAAGTCCTTTGTCAAAGGAAAATATTTCACAAATATTTTCTCCCACTTTGTTGCTTGCCCATTTTTTAAAAAAGTATAGTTTGAGCCTTTTCCAGGTAGCTCAGTTGGTTAGAACATGGTCCCCATATGCCAAGGCTGCAGGTTCAATCTCTGGTCAGGGCATATGCAAGAATCAACCAATAATATATAAATAAGTGTAACAACAAATCAATGTTTCTCTAAAATCAATTTTAAAATGTATTTTAATTTCTTAAATGTATAGTTTGATGAGCACTAGTTTTTAATTTTGATGAATCTAATTGCCTATTTTTATGGTTATTAATTTGTGTGCTATCTAAAATGTATATTTTTTATCCCCAACGTACAAAGATACCCTCCTATGGTTTTTTTCCAGAAGCCTTATCATGTTAGTTTTTACCTTCAGTTCTAAGACCATGTTGAATTTATTTTTTCTTATGGTGTGAAGTAGAGGTTTTTCCTTCCCACTGCCTTTCCCTTTCTTTGCATATTGCTATCTAGAACAACCAGCATTAAATTTTTTTCTTTCTCCACTGAATTTCTTTGAAGATTTTATAGAAAATTAAATGACCATAAAGGAAGGATCTTAATTTTGGACTCTTTATTCAGTTCTATTAATCTATTTGTCTCTTTTTATGTAAATGCCATTCTATTTTGATTACTGTAGGTTTAAAGTAAGTCTTAAAGTCAAGTACTATGGACCATATGATTTCACTCATCTGTGGTATTTAATAAGCAAACTGAACTAATAAGCAAAATACAGACAGACTCATAGATAGAGAGCAGGGAGACAGCTCTGGTGGGGAAGAAGAGATTGAAGGGAGTGGAACATCTGAGAGAAAATAAAGAGAGAAAGATCTCACAGACATGGAAAACAGTGTGGTGATTGTGGGTGGGGTTGGGGGTGGAAGTGGAAGAGGGTATAGGGAGGATAAATAGTGATGAAGAAAAATAAAATAAAGAAAAAATTAAAAAATAATAATTTAAAAATAAATAAATAAAGTCAGATACTGTAAAATCCTCCTACTTTACACTTCTTTTTCAAGTGTTTGGTTGTGCTACCTCCTTTGCATTTCCATAGACAATTTAGAATTAGCTTGTCAATTTCTAAAAAAAAGAGCATAGTAAGATTATAACTATGATTACCTTGAATTTATAGATTCATTTAGGAATAAGCTTAACAATATTGAGTCTTCTGATCCATAAACATAGTCCATCTATGAATTTATTTAGATCTTATTTGATTTCTCTTGAAAGTGTTTTGTAGTTTTAAACATAGGACTCTTGTACAGCTTTTGTTCACTTGTTCCTATGGTTTTAAATTCTATTTTAAATGGAATTTTTATATTTCATTTTATAATTTTTTAATTAATAGAAATACAATTGATTTTTATATATTGATCTGGTATTCTGAGATCTTGACAAATTCTAATAATTGACTTATAGAATCCTTAGGATTTTTCTACCTAAACTATGATGCCATCTGCAAATATAGTTTTACTTCTTTTACTTTGATCTTAGGGTTTTTTCATTTTTCTTATCTTTTTGCACTGGTTAGAAACCACCAGTTTTTTATGCTTTTTTGCAGGAGGTATTTACTTATTTATTTGTTTGTTTGTTTGTTTGTTTTGTACGAATGGTGGTCAATTTTGCCAAATGCTTTTTCATATGCCTGTTTAAATAATTACATAGTTTTTCTTTTTTTATTTTGTTAATATAGGAAATTACATTGATTAACTATCAAGTGTTAAACCAGTGATGGCGAACTTTTTGAGCTCGGCATGTCAGTATTTTGAAAAACCCTAACTTAACTCTGGTGCCATGTCACATATAGAAATTTTTTTATATTTGCAACCATAGTAAAACAAAGGCTTATATTTTTGATATTTATTTTATATATTTAAATGCCATTTAACAAAGAAAAATCAACCACAAAAATGAGTTCACGTGTCACCTCTGACACGCGTGTCATAGGTTCGCCATCACTGTGTTAAACCAACGTTAGGATAACTTGGAATAAACACTACCTAGTCATTATATTATCCTTTGATGCATACCACTGGAATTTATTTGCTATTATTTTGTTGGAATTTTTGTGTTGATATTCATTAGGAATGTAATGCACTTTTCTTTTGTTGCTGTTTTTTAATGTCTGTCAGTTTTGTGTATGACAAGGAATGCAGGCCTCATAAAACATTTGGAAATTATTTCCTCTGCCTCTATTTCCTGAAATATTTTATGTAAGATTGGCGTTATTTTTTTCCTTAAAGGTTTGATAAAATAGCCCGGCCAGCATGGCTCAGTGGTTGAGCTTCAACCTACGAACCGGGAGGTCATGGTTCAATTCTCAGTCAGGGCACATGCCTAGGTTGCAGACTCGATCCCTGGTTTGGGTTGGCCAATTTCTATATTACACGTAGTGTATATATTAATTCATTTAATCATCACAACAACCCTGAGAGGCAAATATTATTCTTACATAAAAATGCAGAAACTATATAAGTGGCAGGGACTAGAATTAACTATGACTCTAAAGGTAAAGCTCTTTCCATTCTACAATACTGTCTATCAAATGCATTTTTATAATCATTTAATCAAAGATATCCCACTGATGAGGAATCATTTCAACAGCCAAATCTATATCAAACCCATCAGACTCCATTCATTCATCAATTTGATATTGATAAATATTAACTAAGCAACTACCATGTGCCAGGTACTGCTTCAGGCACTGTTCTAGGCTCAGTAAATGAAACAAGCAAATATCCTTGCCCTTGTGATGTTTAAATTCTATTATTATACTAAACCAAAAATGATAATAATAAATAATTAGAAGGTGATAAATGCTTTGCAAAAGGAGATTGGTGAGGTTCAAATATAAATAGGATGGTAGGAGTCTACCATATTGAGAAAGTAACACACTTTAGCAAAGACTTGAAGGGGGGAAGCATTCAGTTATGTAAAGGAAGAGTTTTTCAGGCAAAGAGGACAGTCAGTACAAAGGCCCTAAGATGGAAGCATGCCTGGAATGACAGAGCAATAGCCAGGCGGTCAGCGCACCTGGCACGTGGAACGGAGTGAGAGGGAAACAGGAGAGAGGTTTTGCAATGCAACGGGAAGCAGATCATTTAAAGATGGTAGCTTTTACTCAGAGTGGAGTGGGGAGTTATGATAGAATTTTGAGCAGATAGGTGATAGAGTATAACAAATTGTTTCCATACTTTTGTAAGATTAGACTTAAGAAAATCAAGGAAGAAGCTGAGAGATCATTTAGGAGGCTATTTCATTAAGTCTTGTAAGAGCTAAGAGTACCTCAAATCAGGATAGCTGCAATCTCGGGGTAGGATTCTGAATATATTTTGAAGATAAAGCCAACAGGATTTCTTGATGACAGAGCATATAAAGTGAGAAAGAAAGAGAAGGGTTGAATATGACCAAGGATTTTGTACTAAGCAGCCAGAAGG
The DNA here is from genome assembly GCF_000327345.1 of Myotis davidii. Taxonomy (NCBI): domain Eukaryota; kingdom Metazoa; phylum Chordata; class Mammalia; order Chiroptera; family Vespertilionidae; genus Myotis; species Myotis davidii. The sequence goes on from NW_006296222.1 coordinate 2,506,670, forward strand.
AAAGAGATGAAATAAAGCAAGGATTCACTTTTGAACATAAATTTGAGAAAAGGTATAAAAAATTCAAAGATGCATGAGATCATTGTCCAGTGAAATCTCTAAAGTTCCTTGCAGCTCAGAAATACTGTTACATTTTTTCAAAACTCATTTGCCCATCTATGATGGGTTTTTATTACTATTCTAAGCCAAAGCATGAAAGTGCCCTGGTTATTTTTCTGCCCATTTTGAGACCTAACATATTTTCATTTATAGTATTTGAGCACCAACTCTTCATTTTATTTTGTTTAATATATTTTTATTGATTTCAGAGGGGAAGGGAGAGGGAGAGAGAGAATGAAACATCAATGATGAGAATCATTGATCAGCTGCCTCCAGCACGCCCCCTACTGGGGATCAAGCCCGAAATCCAGGCATTTGCCCTTGACCAGAATTGAACCCAAGACCCTTCAGTCTACAGGCCTGAACGCTCTATCCACTGAGCCAAACTAGCCAAGGCCCAACTCTTCATTTTAAAAAAAAAAATCATAGGATTTACTAGTAATTGAGCCCCAGGTCAGGGTATAACTTCATCAGAGAAATATTCCTGTGATTATTATGAACACAAAAAAGTAAACTAAAAATTTCATTTTAAGAATTCCATATAACAAATGGAATAGTTTTCTTGAATTGACTTCTATTCTTCACATAACCATTTTGTGTCTATTATTAAGCCACCATTGTTACCACACAAAAATTTGTTTGTAAACTGTTCTTGAACCTTAGCAGGGCTTTTCTTGTAATTTTTAAAATGTAGTTGCACAGATAGGTACTATTTCTGCCCTTGGGAATCTAGAAATCACAGTATTAACTCACAATAAAGAAGCCAACGTCAATTACTCAAGCATACAATAGAGTCTGTAGTTGCAAAGAATGGGGTAAGACTCTTTGTTCAGCAGTCCTGTGGCCCATCATCACAGCTATGCCTGATAAACAACAGGTAACCTCCACCCTGGACAAAAGACTCAGTTTAATGAAGTATCTAATGCTTGCATTGCTTCCCACTTCCAGGGGTCTGGCAAGCTCGGCCAAGCTCAACAAGGAGGGGAACATGTGGAGAGCCACCCCATCTCTCCCACCCCCAACAGTCACAAAGCACACTTTCTGCACAGACTAGTGGTCACAAAATGGGAAACCATACTTCACTTTACACAGAAACTTTGTCATGTGAAGCTTATGTTTGGGAGGTGACTATACATATGTCTGTCTTAAAATAAGAAGCATGGGCAAAACCAGGATCGCCCCTGCAAAGTTTTAGGGAGCACAAAGCCTGAAGATATACCAAACATCAATCTGGAATTCAAGGGGGTGGATGCAGTATAGGTATAATAAAAGTTTCTTAAATAAAAGCTTCTTCTATTTTAACAAAATTTAATGCAACTAAAATGACTAAATTAATGTCTAATTTAACCAAAATATTTAACAGCACCTAATCAGAGCCCACAATACTGCCATAAAACAAGATATGAAACATTTGCTTATATGTAGTGCGCAACTTATCTAAATTCTACCCGTTGAAAAGCAGGGAGCCACTCAGTTGTGAGTGGATTTACATGATCCTGCATTGCCTACAAGAGTGAAACACTTTGAAGAACGAGCAAAGAGGAATCTCTAAAGATACCTGTATTCATGCTCAACTTGGGCAAAAAGAGAGCTCAGATGGCCCTGAGTTAAAAAGACTGGAGATCTATTCTTTTGCCGTCACATAGGGATTCTGATTGTTTTGCTTGGAGGATGAATATTTATCTAGAGGCATGAATATTTAGCAAGTGCAACCAAGAAAACCAAGTTTCTGCCTCCACAACTGTTTTAGTCCCTTCGGGCTGTTACAATAAAAATACCACGGACTGGGTGGCTTAAAAAAATGATCATCACTCACAGTTCTAGAGACTGGGGAGTCCAAGATCAAGATGCTGGCAGATTCGATGTCCAGTGACGTCCTGCTTCCTGTTTCTTAGACAGCCATCCTCTCACCCTGTTCTCACCCGGCAGAAGGGCTAAGAGAGCTCTGCGCCCTCATGACCTAATCACCTCTCAAAGGCTCCACCTGCAAATACATTGAGGGTTAGGATTTCAATACATGAATTCTGGCGGGACACAAGCATACAATCCATAACAAGTCTACAAAGTGAAAAGATAACTCAGGAACACATTTAGACAGAACGTTGTTTTAAAGTATGTGAAGGATTACAGTTCAAGGCCTTGTTTTGTCGGTGATAATTACACCGTGACAGGAACATATGTATAACCTTCTACATTCCTTACGAGTGTCCTGACTAACGAGTTTTGTGAGATACCAGCTGTCTCTCTGCTGATTTTTTGCATTGAGTTGACAGAGTAAGTTGAGTTAACGAGCTCCTTAACGAGTTCCTTAACATGCTCGGTCTCGGAACGAATAAAACTCGTAAGTCAAGGCCCCACTGTATCTGTAAATGATATAGCTTCTAGACTTTCTCCTAAGGCCTCCGAAAACAAGTGGAGGAACTCCGGGGTCTCATAGAATTATTTTCAGTCTCTAGCTTTCTGATCAACTTGGCTGTAAGAATTCAAAATACTAAAAAGCCCAGCTGGCGTGGATCAATGGTTGAGTATCAACCTATGAACCAGGGGGTCACAGTTTGATTCCCGGTCAGGGCACATGCCCGGGTTGCCAGCTCGATCCCAGTAAGGGGCATGCAGGAGGCAGCCAATCAGTGATGCTCTCTCATCATTGATGTTTCTCTCTCTCTCTCCTTCTCCCTTCCTTTCTGAAATCAAAAAATATGTATATATAAATTTTTTTAAAAAACACAATACTAAAAAAATTCCTTGGTTCCCAAAAAAATTTACTTACTGTTAATGAGCCCTCTGTATTGACTCAGGCAGATTTTTCTTTGGATTAAGGCAATCATTTAACCCGGTCTCTTCCACCCTCCCCTCGGTGCATACTCATAGCATTTGCACTGGGAAGGAGATTTAAAACCAAGGCACACATCCCACATAGTCCCCAAGCAATCATAACAGCACTCAAGGGTTTATTCCAGCATCCATGAAATAAATGGATGGGACACAGTAAGAGCTGTGAGCATGGCAAGCGGCCACCAGAGAGAAAAATAAAGCAACAAATGAGAAGAAACACATCTCCCCCATTTGGGCAATAAGAGCAGCAAACAAAACCATCAATCCCCAGCAGGCTGCCTAGTTTATTGAAGCCTTAAGACCATTTTCAAAGTATACTTCATGTCCTCTGGGTAGGATTTGCTCAAGTAATAGAGCGCTTGATATTACTAAGATTTCTGAATATACCTTCCACCCAGATTTTCTGTCCACAGCTATGAAATTCGGATCTCTGTGTCAACTTGCTTGTTTATGCTCTGCTTTCGTCTGCTCATTCCTTTACTTACATTCATTCCTTGAGTATCTGTGGAAAAATTACTGCCTACCAGTCATTTCTTATAACTCTGCAGATCCAGAGGTAAACAATAGAGGGGCCTCCTTTCACAGACCTTATTTCATGGGAAGAGAAAAATCAACAACAATAAGCAATGCCATGGATAAGAACAGTGATGAAAATAAAACAGGGTAATGAAGAGTGCTCAAAACCTAGACTGGAGCTCAAGAAAAGGCCTCTACAAGGTCCTCTTGTATGATCCTCTGCCTGGACCATGAATCCACTGGCTGGGAGATGAAACTGAGCTTCACTCCACTCCCAGTGCAGATGACCAAGAATGCAAACCTAACCTCAGTGAAATTGACCAGAGTTTCAACAAAGTAGCTGAATGTGCCTTGATGAGACTGAAGGAGAAACTAGAAGGAGTGGAGGAAGGAACTGTGCTCAGAGTGGGTTGAATTTGCTCATACAACAGGCCATGGACCCCAAAAACCTCAGCCTTTTCCCAGGATGGAAAGCATAGGTGTGGTATTTGGCATATGAATGACCCTTGAATCAACCTTCAGAAATTATATGTTGGCCTTTATTTTTAACCCACTTATATGCAATATATAAAATTTGGGGGGAAAAAAAGAAGGAAGAGGAAGAAAGAAAGAGGAATAAAGAAAGACCTCTACAGAAAAGTGGCGGTTGAACGGAAGAGGGAAGGATGCAGAGACTAGATAAGGGAAATGCGGAGGGAGATCCAGGCCCAGCCGCATGAGCTAGGTAGGTAGGACCAGGGACACAAACAAGGTCATTGTGCTGGAGCCTAGGGAGCATCAGCAGAGAGGATGTGGGGCAGGTGGGAGTTAGGGATTTACTGCAAGAGAAGCCATTTTTGAGGTAAGCAGATGAGTAACATGATCTGACTTACATTTATAAAGATCATTTTGAAGGACTGCAGGAGTGCAGGATGGTTGGGTAAGATTAGTCAAATGACCCATTTTACTCTCCAAATGGAGAAGATAATAACAGTTTAATCAGTTTCTGGGAACTCTCTAAATAATAATGACAAATCAAGGTGGCCACGCTTCAGTTATCAGTAAATGACTGCAACTTAAATAAGTTTAGATAAGCTTAGATGTGATATACAATCCCCCTTCCTCTCTGTAATCAATAAAAATACATTTTAAAAAAGGAAAAGAAACAAGTTTCATTATGTCTGAAAAACAAAAAAGATTAAAAATCAGCAATACTTTCAACAAAAGTTACAAAAACTAGATAATTATTTTCAGTCCTATAACCATTTTTTGTTTCTCCTGATTTTCCTTGCCAGTATTTCTATAAATCCAGATATAAAGTTCTTTTTAAAAAATATATTTTATTGATTTTTAGAGAGAGAAAAAGGGAGAGGGATTGAGAAATAGAAACATCGATGAAAGAGGAAATCATCATTAATTTTTAGGTGACAAGTAATTTACATTCCTCAGATTAGCAATACATTCACATTTTTATGAGATCGATTTCAAATAAAATACAAGACACATTCATTAAAAGGTTCAAGTCCACCTCTAGATTCTTTGTAATAAGAAACCAAAAGTAAGCAAAATCAGATTTCAGTATCCTGTTATTTCAAAATATCTAGATATTAAATAATTTGTATTTTTTTACTCAGCAAGATGCCAAAGTTTTTTTTTAATATATTTTATTAAAAGATAGAGAGGAAGGGAGAGGGATAGAGAGTTAGAACCATCGATCAGCTGCCTCCTGCACACCTTTTATTGGGGATGTGCCCGCAACCAAGGTACATGCCCTTAGCTGGAATTGAACCTGGGACCTTTCAGTCCGCAGGCTGACACTTTATCCACTGAGCCAAACTAGTTAGGGCAAGATGCCAAAGTTTTAAGTTACCTATGTTACCAAAGACTTTGGGACTATGTTTAGGTATTTATAAGTATTACTGGAAAGCTTTATCAAAAATCCTTCATTTTAGATCTATTTATTATGTCTTAACAGCTTTATGAGATTTTAAAGCCAATTATTATTTCACAAGCCATTTTCTTGGCAAATTTGGAACAGGGATAACATGGTCCTGACCACTTTTAGGGGGCTGGAGGAAAGGCATGGGGGGGGGGGCAATATCAGGCCCCACCCCACAGCTTATTCCTAGGAATGCACCAACTCCCAGGCCTTGGAGGAGGGGGGGTAGGTTTATTTCCCATATTTTTCTTTCTGAATAGCTGTAACAACATGAAATCTTTCATTTAAGAAGAGATCTTATCCTATTTCAAAACAGAAACAAAAACAACCCCTAAAGTAAACAGATGAGTACTCCCAAAAAGAAGGACTGGGACTTTAGCCTTAGAGCCTTATCTCACACTAACCCAGCACAACAAATGACCTTGGGTCTGAATGGCACAAAGCCCAACATCAGAGACAGAGGATTCCCTGTTTTCATAAAATGGCAAAGAGCCAACTAAGTCCCCAAAAGACAAGAAAGCAAGCAAAGAACATCTGTAACCAAAGTTACATTACAGACAGGCAAGAACTCACTTCCGAAGCGTTTCGGTCAGCTGATGCCTTGAGAGGCAGAGCAGGGAGCATTCCCCAATATTAAGAGCTCTCAGCAGCTGCTGGGAAGTTCCGGAAATCCCTGCCACGGGTTCAGCCTGACACAAGTATATGCCCCATCTGTAAAGTGGCACATGCCCATCTGTAAACAAATTAATCCAAACAACAAAGAGACACAAAACAGCCATCAAGAGAGACTCTCTCACATACAATATTTACAAGTGTGCACAACAGACAACTATTTGTGGCTTACCGTGCACAGCCAGACAGAAGTCCTGCACCATGCGGGGCCCTGTCTCAACCCTAAACTGATCAGGCTTGAGTGTGGAGACCAGGCAAGGATTGTGAGAGGCCTCTTGCAACCAGGAGCTGATCAGGTGCACACCAGATTGGGGGTTGGGAGGGCAACAGACTACAGATGCCCCTCGTTACACAGTTACAGAACACAAGATTCAACTTAGGTCTTGGGTGAGACAATGGAATTCCTGGGGCTGCGGCTGGGAACAGGAAAGGACTGACAGCGCTGCAAATAAAAGGACTGACAGGCCTCAGGCCCAGGAACCTCCAGTCCAGGCAGCAAGCGTGATCCCCAGTGTGGACCTCAGAGGACTAACCTACATGTGGTCCCATCCGGGTCACCAGAACATGAACCTGGACAACCGATGGGTCCAGGCTGCCTGCCACTACTTGAGCCAATTAATCAGAGACAGTGTTGAATGATACAAGAGCGTTTATTCCAATAATGCCGGCAGTATGGCAGAGCAGCAGGTCATCCACAAAACTCTGCTCTTCCCTGCCCATGAGCCAGCTGCTTATATTGAGTAGAAGAACAAAGATTCATGGGAAAGTAAGAATTACAGGCATGGGAAAGTAGGCAAGGTGTAGTGGTTACAGGTTACAGGCAATGTGGGATGGGGGGTTTGTAGAGGTTGGAGCCTCCTGAACCAGATTACAGGAAATAGGGGTTGGGGGTCACAAAGGGTGGGCAAAGGGTCAGTGCCTCCGGGACTAGATTGTGTCAGCAAGGAGGTTGTTAATCTTTCCGTGATTATAGACAGTTCTTGGAAAAGGAGCGTGGACTGACTGCATTCCTAGATTAACTCCTATGTCCCGGGGCATACAGCTCTCAGCCAGGTTAGAATGTGCTTTCTCTAATCAGAACAAAGCAATCACAGGTAACGAAACATGATAATATTTCTATTTTTTTTATTTAGATATATTTTATTGGTTTTTTACAGAGAGGAAGGGAGAGGGATAGAGTCAGAAACATCGATCAGCTGCCTCCTGCACACTCCCCACTGGGGATGTGCCTGCAACCAAGGTACATGCCCTTGACCGGAATCAAACCTGGGACTCTTCAGTCCGCAGGCCGATGCTCTATCCACTGAGCCAAACTGGTTAGGGTCATGATTAATATTTCGTATACTTATAGCTAGTCCTTACTATTCTATTTCTGCCCCCTAACAGAATATAGATACGCAATCCAGGAAGAAATGCAGGCTGTACAACCAATTGTTTTCCAGATGCCCCCATAGAATACTCAAGAGTAAAGGGAGTGCAGGTAAGATCATCTAAAGGTAACAATAAACTCTTGACTGGTTTTAAGACCCAGAAGATGATCATGGAACTGCCTTTTAAGGGCAGGATGGTAGAGAGTTCCTGGGTAAGGGCTCTGAACCCTGAGCACTAAACAAGGAGATAATTAGATTTCACATTGAATAGCTATAGATATCTGGCAAATGTATATTATTGTACTACATCTTTTTACTTAGCTTTCAGTTTCTGTCTTTTTTTTATGCATAGAATAACAGCATAAAGATGTTAAGATAGAAATGGCTCACTGCATATGATCTATATGTACAGAAAACATTACTGAATGCTTTCTTCTAGAAACAGTTACCTTAAAGTCATTGAATATTCTTGAATGGAACAAAACTGAAGAATATGGGAAACTATTTGGCATAGGTGTGTGATACCATACAAAATACCATCCATATATATATAAAAGCCTAAGCGACCGTCTGACGTTTGACCGTTCAACCAGTACCTATGACATGCAATGGGGGGCAGATGCTCAACGCACAGGCATGGAAACATGGACCAGACTAATGAATCTCAGAGGGAAGTGGGGAGTGGGGAGGGCGGGAAGAGATTAACCAAAGATCTTATATGCACACTAGAGGCCTGGTGCATGGATTTGTGCATAGGTGGGGTCCCTCAGCCTGGCCTGTGGGGATAGGGCTGAAACTGGCCCTCCAACATGCCCCAAGGGGTCCCGGATTGCGAGAGGGCGCAGGCCAGGCCGATGGACCCCATTGGTGCACGAATCCATGCACCAGGCCTCTAATCCTATATAATAAAAGCCTAATATGTAAATTGTCCCCTCAGATGGTCATTTGACCAGGAGACCGGGAGTTTGACCACTCGCTATGATATGCACTGACCACCAGGGGGCGGCACGGAACATGGCAGGTGTCAGCGACGCGCAGCGACCTCTTGCTGGCTACCTGGGGGCAGGAGTGACAGGGACGGAGGTGTGGTGAAAATGCAGGGTGTCCGCCAAGCTTGCTCTCACTCCCCCTGCTACCCTCCCCAGGGATGCCAGGGCACACTCAGGTGCTGGGCACCCGTGAGGAGCCCGCCCTGCACCCCCATGGCCTCTGCTGGGTGAGCCAGGCTGCAGCAGCCAGGACCACAGAGGCGGTCAGGCTCCCCATGGGTTGGCACAGGAGCCAGTCTGCAAGGCTGGTCAGGAGAGAGTGTGCTGCCCACCTGGCTTCCGTGCAGCGCTGCTAGGCAGCCCAGAGGCCCACGCTGCACCTCTCTGGCCACGTTCACCATATCTCCATGTGGGGACTCAGACACTGTGACTCAGGCGGAGGGAGGCACATGGGAGCCCCAGGGGCCCAGGTGCTGCCCAGGGCCCAGAGGTCAGCTGGGACCTGCCCTTCCACATCAGACACTCGTGCTTCAGTCACCAACCAGGTCTAGAGATGGCACCGTGCATGAATTTCATGCACCGGGCCTCTACTACACATACAATGAAACATATTTAAAAAGCTTGAGTAAATCATTTCTTTCTCCCACCCATAGCACTGAGTCACCACTAGATGGCACCATTTCTTTTCTGTTTTTATTTTGCTTTGCTATATTTTTTCATGAGAAAAAAGAATATTAACAATGAGAATTATTTTTGTTGTTGTTGTTCTTTGAGCTGTTTTAACTGACTTAGTAGTCTTCATATTCTCTGGAAAAGCAAAAGCATGATCAATCAAATTGCAAATATTGGAGGAGTGCAGAATGTATGAGTGTATGCATCCCTACTAACTATGAGAAAGTTTGAGGAATTAATATTCTCTACTGCCAATTCACACAAGATTCTGTGGATTTTTCTAGTGACCTTCATCTCCCTTCTTCCTCCTTGTACCGCATTTTTACTAGTGTTGGGTTGACCTCTGAACCCCAAACTCCCAAGATCCTCCTGCCCTTCCTTCAAGGTGGCTCTTAGCTTCATCCTTCCCACTCTGTTACTATTGTGGAACCTAATACAGAGCTGAAAATCTCATTCTGAGTTTTTTCTGATTATCATTCTTTTTTTAATTACATAGAAATGCAATTAATATTCTCAGAATACTGCTACATCATGTCATTGTTCTATCAAAGACCTTACAGTCACCTTTGAATACCATTTGAAAAAAGTCTAAGCTCTCACCTTGGCACTGAAATCTGTCCATTGTGTTTGCTTGGCTGATATTATCTTATCACGGTACCTACCATAAAAACTCCTTTCCAGTTAATCCACAAAATGCTTTGCCAAACCGGATTCTAACTATGAAAGTGAGTTTTTGGTTTGCTTGCTTAGTTGGTTGGATGAATGCAAGTAGAGTATACGGATTAAGGGAGAGGGTTCTGGCTGCCCAGGCTGCCCGGGGTGATATTCTATCTCTGCCATATACCATCTTATAGTTTAAGATAAGTTACTTTATATTTCTGTGCTCAGTGCCCTCATTTATGAAATGGAGGTAATAATAGTATCTTCCATACAGAGTGATTAGGAGGATTCAAGGAGATGAAGGCTGTGCAGCTCCTGAAATAGTGTCTGGTCCGTTTTAAGTGCTCATTACATGTCACCTATGTCCTGCTCCTGCTTCCCTCTCCTCCCATCACCTCACTTCACCACAAACAATTTAGCATAACGCCACACTCAAAAAGCATGTGTTGAATCAATTAATCTTTTTTCTTCAGATTTACTTTGCCTCTCTTGTCTACCAAAATCTGGGGTTTCTTTAGTGCCAAACTGGAGGTTCGTATTTCCCCCTGAAGCCTTCTTTCCTTCCTAAACTAGCATCACTATTTGGCTCAGTATTGAACTGGGGGCGGGGGGCGGAGGGACTGGAGGAGCAGAGGGCTGCTTTTACCCATCATGGCAGAGGACATGCACAGAGGCTCTCGGGGTGAAGACTGATAACACAAGAGTAAGAGCTGTCTTCAGTTTGTTGAGATAGCTCGTCTCCTATCTTAAAATAATTAATATATAAGCAGATTTGAGAACAACAGGACAGTGCTTAAATTGTCATAAAACAGTCTCCGCAAAATAAGTTTCTAGAAATATCAGAATAGAGAGCCCAGAGATAGACACACCAAGATAGTCATTAATCTTTAGCAAGGGAGCAAAGAGATTACAATAGAGAAAGGATCATCTTTTCAACAAATGGTACTTGAGCAACTGGATATCCATATTTGAAGAAGAAGGGGGAGGAGGAGCAAGAGGAAGGAAGAGGAGGAGGGGGAAACGGAGGAGGAGAAGGGAGAGAAAAGGAGAAACTAAACAGACTTATACCTTTGACAAAAATTAACTCAAAATGAATTGTACATCTATAAAATGCAAAACTCTAAAACTTAAAAGACAACAGAAGAAAACCTACATGATCTTGGGTTTAGCAATGAGGTTTTTTTCATACAATTCAGCATGATCCAAAAAGAGTTGGGCTTTATTAGAATTTAAAACTGCTCTGCAAAAGACACTGTTAAGAACTGTTTGGGAAACATTTTATGGCACGGCACTTGAATCCAAAATATACAGAGAACTCTTAAAATTCAGCAATAAGAAAACAAACAACTCAATTTTAAAATGGGCAAACGACCTGCATCAAAGACAAAGAAGATATGTAGTGTCAAATAAGTATATGAAAAGATGTTCAGCATCATATATTATCAAGGAATTGCAAATGGAAACATACTACACACCTATTAGAATGACTAAAATCCAAAAATTGACAATACCAAATTGATGCAATGAGACAGAGCAATAGGAATGCTCATTCATTGCTGGTAGAAATGCAAAATAGTACAACCACTTTGAAAGACAGGTTGGCAGTTTCCTATAAAGCCAAACACAGTCTTACCATATGATCCATCAAACATGATCCTAGATTGAAAAATCATGTGCACACAGCCTGGCCAGTGTGGCTCAGTGGTTGAGCGTTGACCTATGAACCAGGAGGTCATGGTTCAATCCCCAGTATGGGGTGTGCAGGAGGCAGCCAATCAATGGTTCTCTCTCATTATTGATGTTTCTATCTCTACTCCCCTCTCTTCCTCCCTAGAATCAATAAAAATATATATTTTAAAATATCATGTGCACACAAAACCTGCACTAGAATGTTTATAGCAGCTTTATTCATAATCACCAAATGCTGGTAGCAACCAAGCTGTCTTTCAATGGGTGGATGGATAAACAAACTGTAGTACATCCATATGATGGAATGTTATTCCGTGGTAAATAACAATAATAATAGTAAATAAAAATTAAAAATAAAGGAAATGAGTTATCAAGCCATAAAAAGAAATGGAGTGCCTTAAATGCTTATTGTTAAATGAAAGAAAACAATCTGAAAAGTCTACATTCTGTGTAATTTCAACTATATGCCAATTGGAAAAGGCAAAACTAGAGACAGAAAAGAGATTTCCAGGGGCTGAGGCAGAGAGAGGAGAGGAATGAATAATACATGAAGCACAAGATAAACTATTCTGTATGATACTGTAATGGTGGTCAACATGCATTTGTCAAAACCCATAGAACTATATAACACAGAGTAAACCTTAATGTAAATTATAGATTTCAGTTAATAATAATAATGTATCAATATTGGTTCATTAATTAAAATGTGTCATCACTAATATTAGATGGGGAAGCTGAGTGTGGGACATACATGGATCTCTTGGTACTATCCTCACAATTTTTCTGAAAACCTAAAAGGATTCTAAAATAACATTTAGTGGGTGATAATGGTATATGGCATTTTTTGTACTATATGCTCACTATTTCTGAACCTGAACCCTTACGTGAAAGACCCCAATAAATTACTTCCCTAAAATAAGAAGAATTTGGGATGAGTTGCAATGAAAGGATGTGAAATCTCTTTCTCTAGGAATTCTTAAAATGATAACATCCCCACAGATGTCTGCAGTGGCTTAAATATTTGGCATTTGTGTAGTAAACACTGAAAGACAGAAAGAGGGGTGACTTCCAACTGGATAATGCTATAATTTTCCTCCAATGGAGCTACTATTTTCTTTCCAAAATACATGAGCTCCACTTTCTCAGTCTGAAATTGGAAGTTTTCATGGTTAAATTATGAACACATTTATTTTTATTTGGGTTAGGTTTAATACAGCTGCTTTGAGGCCTATGGTTTTTACACTTAAAAATAATTGCTTTAATTGCACACATCTCACTTGACTAGCAGATGCCAGGTAACGTGAGGCATATGAACCAAAGAGATTTTACTCTGAACATGAGTATAGACATGTCAGATATCAACATTACTACTTCTTCCTTCATAAAATGAAATATACCCTATCTTTACTCCCAGTGTTGTGTCCAAAAAAAACCTCACAGATGCGTGTAAACATAAAGAATTCCATGCTCTCTTCCAATCTACACAGTAAAGATGAAAGTTCAGTTATACCAATAGTTGTGCCAAATTTCAAGAAATGAGAGCACAACCCATTTTTACCAGTCCCGGGTGATTTGTTCCAGGTGCACAGAAGTATTTTAACACGTTTTAGTAAATTTTATATGTGTTTGATTCTAAAATAAATAATTGCTGAACAAGCTCTCTGTGTGCTAAACCAGTGTTTGGTTTCTATTGAAGGTGAAGAAGTATGTGGTGGTCCATGGAGCTTCCATTCACCAACCTGGAAATGGCATTCATTTTATTGGCCTTTGTTATCTTTTCATTATTTACTGCGGCTTCCATCTACACTAATCCGGACGAGAGGAATGAAGGTAAAAAGAGAGAGCTCTTCATGGTTAGTCTCTATTTCCTTTCTCCTCCCATCATCTTTTTGTGTCATTTGCACGGATTGAATTCGTTCCGTATGTGAGAATGAGTTTGTTTTAGGGTGATGTGTGTACACGTGGAGAGAGAAAATGTTTGCTTATTAAATAGCCTGAAACATCTACTCTGGCACTTACTTTACCACAACTTATTTAGAAAGGTTTGGAAATGAAAAAAATCGTTCACATGACTTCTAATCCCAGAATTTGGCAGATCCTTTGCACCTGAATCTAATTCTTATATATAATGTATTTTATGCATATGTAATAAATACATGCATATGTTTATATATGCATAACTACATATCCACACATGTGTGTGTTTATCTAATTTTATTTCCCCCCATCCTCCCATCCCTGTTCCTAATTAGAAACATAATATGTGCCAAAAGCCCAATGCCTTAAAAAATCTTTAAAGGATATTTTTTATAGGCTAAATGCAAATTAACAAGAAACAAATTCCATTATAGTACATATGGAGAGGGGGTATTTTCATTGAACTATACATGGAGGGGAAAATAATTAAAAGTTTTTTTCTAATGATTTCTTGTCAAACCCAAACATTTAAAAAATATATAGAAGTATTTTAAAAACTTAATACCATGTTTGCTCATTGCCAATAATAACAATTGTTAGCAAAAGAGTATATAATTTAAATGGTAGTTCTTGGTATTTCACTGTAGGTTAGGGCCTACCAAGCTACATACAAAATTGATGATAACTGGTCATTTTTGAGGCCAAATTATTTATATGTGTGTACGGTATGGTATATGCCAAGGAAATTACACATATTTGTAGAAAATCATAAAAATAAAATTGTGTTTTGTACAATTGCGATACCCCTCCATCAATTTTTGGCTCTAATAGAAGTGCTCTCTGTGAGATAAAATTTTATTCTCTGTCTTATAGATATACAACACTTACAGAAAAAGCCATAGTAATTTTTACATGAGAATACAAAAGGTGTACACTTTCCCAAATGTGATGAGACATGAGTAAAATCTACCTTCATTAAAATAGCAGACTTACTTTAATTTACTTTCTCAGCACAAGCAGAGAATTGCAGGAGCCACTAAAAATAAACTTAAGCCCTGGACAGATGGCTCAGGTGGTTGGAGCATTGCCCCATACAACAAAAGGTTGCGGGTTCCATTCCCCATCAGGGCACATACAGGAGGCAACTGATTGATGCTTCTCTCTCTCTTCTTTCCTCTCTCTCTCTCTAAAATCTATAAACATATCCTCAGGAGAGGATAAAAATAAATAAAAATAAACTTAAAAGATGCAGATTTAATTTCAGACATGTTCATTATAAGTGTAATGGGCTGAAGCTATGCATAGTGGAAGATCAAAAGGTGAACAGGAATCAGTTTCTACCTCAGGAAATCAGTTTCTACCAACAGTCAAGTGGGAGATTCAGTTGTATAACCAGAATTCAATAAATGGTCTACCCGAGGTTTTTAATGAACAATGGAGTCACAATGGGAAGATTGAGAAGATCTTCCCAGAAGATATGGCCATCTTGTGCAATTGGATATTGACAGAGTAGGGTAGGTGGGGTGGGAGGGGCTCCAAATAAGAAAACAGCTTAGAGAAAATATTATATATATATGAAAATCAGCTATCATTTGAAATGCACAAGAAATTGAACAGAACTACTTATTGGCCAGTGTCTTCTCAATATCTTCAGAGGTCAAGAGATATGAAGAGACCTCTGTGCAACCGCTCACTTTAGGGCAGAGGTTCTCCAACTCAAATGTGCATACGAATCGCCTAGAGATTTTATGAAACTCTAATTTGCATATAAATTGCCCAGAGACTATTATTCAGAAGGTCTTCATGGGACCTGAGTTTTGCATTTCTCACAAGCTTGCAGGTGATGACAATGCTGACCATGCTCCAGAAGAAGAGTTAAGTCACAAGGGTGGCCAAGGTCATCTGTGTGCAGCAAGTGAGGAGGGACCTTGGATACATGGCTGCGTGTCCTTGTGCTTGTAAACAGGCTCTACATGGCGCAGGACAGAGACAGAGGCAGGCAGAAAAGGGGCCCTGGGCCTCCACTTTACTCTTGCCTCGAGTCCTACAAATGTCAGGAGTGGGTGAGCTTACATTCAAGAAAATATTTTAGATATTTAGAAAAGTTGATAGTCATTTTTCAAAAGTCAGAATATTTTAGTGTTGCAAGATTTCTGCAATCTTAATATTTTTAAATCTACTTTCTAATTTGTTATTGACATTTCAATTCTCTTACTCTATGCCTTTTTACAAGGGAATAGTTAAGACAACCTTCTTCATTAAAAGAGGCTGTAGATCGACAGGCATGGCTCAGTGGTTGAGCATTGACCTATAAAGCAGGAGGTCATGGTTCAATTCCCAGTCAGAGCACAAGCCTGGAGTGTGGGCTCGATCCCCAGTAGGGGGCATGCAGGAGGCAGCCAACCAATGAGTCTTATCATTGATGTTTCTATCTCTATCTCTCTCTCCCTCTTCCTTCCTTTCTGAAATCAATAAAAAATATATATATATTTTTAAAAAGGCTGTAAGTTCCCTGGACAGCATGCTCAATGGTTAGGGCTAAATGGCTAGAGCATTGGCCTGCATACTGAAGGGTCCCAGACCAAGGGCACATACCTGGGTTGCAAGTTCGGGCGGCAACCAATCAATGTTTCTCTCACATTGATGTTTCTCACTCTGCCCCCCCTCTGCCTTTTCCACTCTCTCTCTGAAAATCAATGGAAAAAATATTCTCAGGTGAAAATTAACAACAACAACAACAACAAAAGGAGGCTGTAAATTATGACAAAACCCTGAGATATTTCAGGAAAATGTATCTGTTGAGAAATTGACCAAAACCTACATTTTTATTCCTGTTACCATAAGGAGTTTCCAGAGTAGACTTTCAAAGACTCAAAGACTCAGTTTGCCCTAGTTGATTTGGCTCAGTGGATAGAGCATCGGCCTGCAGACTAAAGGGTCCCGGGTTTGATTCCGGTCAAAGGCACATACCTTGGTTGCAACCAATCGATGTCTCTCTCTCACATCAATGTTACTCTGTCTCTGTCTCTCCCCTCCTCCCTTCCACTCTCTCTAAAATAAAAGGAAAAATATCTTCGAGTGAGGATTAACAAAAAGCAACAACAACAAAAAGACTGTCAACTTAACAATTTCCCACTGGAAGGAGATGTCTGTCTATATGACCTCTAACTGAATTTACATAGACCATCTACCTTTGACCTTTCAGACATACTTAACAATGTTGCTTTTGTTCAGGACCTTAAAATATGTTTTAAAACTTAAAGTTGAAACTTAAAATATAGTTATTTGTAAATGTGTTTCTAAATAAGAATTTAGTCATTGTAGAATCATGTAGCCCAAAAGAAATCTTGACTGTTCAAGGAAGTTTCCCCTAACACCATGATCAAAAGCATCCTTGTGGATTTTCTAGTCACCCTAACATATCCTACCAAACACAAGCACCCAATAATCATCCCAGAATCATTATTGTTTTCTTTTGACATTCATAAGTACCTACTTCAATGCTACCTTGCCTGTCTTAAAAATAATAAAATATTTGTAGTTGATAAAATTAATGTAGATGATGCCTTTCCTAAGAAGTTTTAAGAATTAACTCAACCTGAAAAAAAAAAAGATAGCCCTAGCCGGTTTGGCTCAGTGGCTAGAGTGTCAGCCTGCAGACTGAAGGGTCCCAGGTTTGATTCCGGTCAAGGGCACATGCCCAGGTTGTGGGCTCAGTCCCCAGTGGGGGACTTGCAGGAGGCAGCTGATCCATGATTCTCTCTCATCATGGATGTTTCTACCTCTCTCTCCCTCTTCCTTCCTCTCTGAAACCAAATAAAAATTAAATTAAATTAAATTAAATTAATGGTTGTCTCAGCTTGATGACTTAAAAATTGAGAAAAAAATGAAAGTTACATAACAGCTGTGGAACTTAGAATGAAGCTGCTTTTTCTCAGTCCAGATAACTGTTCACTGGATTACCTGTCTCATCTCCTATCAGCACAAAAACGATTGGAAATGTTTATGAGGAGCCTTCCAATTAAAAGGCAAGATGCTGAGCATTTTAAATGTATTACTATGTTTAACCTTAAAATAACCCTCTGAGATCAGTAATAATAACCTCACTATTTTACAAGTGAGGACATTGAAGCTTTAAACCTTAACCTCAGATGATCATTCAGGAAATTGAACTCTAGTTTATAGGACTCCAGGATCTGTTTATGTTACAAATTACATGTTACTAAATAATCACTACAGTCAATTTATTTTCATCATTTTAAGCACACTTCCTCTCTACATTATCTTGAAAAAGATACTTGCTTTGAAAAAAATAGCATATATGCCTCTTTATTTTTAGAAAGCACTTAAATTGGTTAAAACCTTATAACAAGATATAACAATTTCCAAACAGGAACAGACCCATAGATACAGAGAATAGACTGATAGTTGCTATAGGGGAGGGCGGTTGGGGGACTAGGTGAAAAAGGTGAAGGGACTAAGAAGTACAGATTGGTAGTTACAAAATAGTCCCAGGATGTAAAGTAGAGCATAGAGAATATCTTACCTAATAATAGACAAACATGGTAATTCACCATACCTTCGCTATGCCTCCCATTGGCTAATCAGCAAGATGTGCAAATTAACTGCCAACAAAGATGGTGGCCGGCAGCCATGGAGCTGGAATGAGCAGGAGGCTTGCTTGCTCCAGTGATGGAGGAAGCCAAGGTTCCCCACCAGCCATGGCCTGCTCTAAGCTACACTCAAAGCAAAAAAGTTTCAATTATAGAAGATAAATAAACCCCAGATACCTGC
>NW_006296222.1:2525256-2535480 GCF_000327345.1 Myotis davidii
CCCGGGCTGCCAGAGGGATGTCTGATTGCCAGCTTAGGCCCAATCCCCTGGGGAGCGGGCCCAAACCAGCAGGTGGTCATCCCCCAAGGGGTCCCAGACTGCAAGAGGGCACAGGCCGGGCTGAGGGATGCCCCCCACCCCCCGCACAGATTTTTGTGCACCGGGCCTCTAGTAGTCAATAATATTATACTACCTATGTATGGTGCAAGTGGATACTGGAAATATCAAGGGGAACACTTTGTCAAGTATAAGGTTATCTAACCCTTCTGCTGTATACCTGAAACTAATACAAAATAATATTGAATGTAAACTGTAATTTTAGAATATTTTTATATTAAAAAAGCAACAGTAAATTTCTAGTAAGTAGATAAGGAAATCCAGGCCAAAAAAAAAAATTTAAGGTAGGAAAAATTAAAAAATAGATAGGTTTGGTGAGGAGAAGGCTAGCATACCATTGAATACAAACTATGTAATTAAACATTTCTGTGCTCCCGTCCTGGCTCTGCCATTTAATAACTGACTTAGGGCAAACTGCACAAATTCTCAAAGCTTCCTGTTTTCACTTGTGTACAAGGGATAATAGTAAACCCTGCCTCATAGAGTTGAAGTGATTACTACATGAAATAAAGCATTTAAAATGCAGAGGGATGGCTGTTATTGGAGTTTTCTCTTTCGAAGTTTTCATAATTAGAAATTTAGATAGAGCAGTAAGGGTCATCATAAAGTAAAGGAAAATACAGATGACAGAACCAAGGAAATTTGCACTCAAGTAATCCACACACTGGACCAATGTCTTTGTTTTAAATATTCAGCAATACAATGCATTCAATACAAATCAACTACCAGGTGACATCACATACAGCAGATGTAAGGGAAGGGAAGGACTGCTGGAATCGCTCAGGCAAGGTCACTGACAAATAGACATTGAATAGAACTAGACCCCCTATCAAATGAAGAAGAGAAGGAAACACAGGCACTTCAAAAAATAAGGTGAATATCAAAGGATTGCAAGACATTTCAGAAAACTGATAAAGCCTCGAATGTTTTTGCAAAGGATATCCTATATAAAATTGTGCTATGAAAACCACAAATAAAGAGAAAAATATTTTATGGAGCTATGATACAAGTGAGTCAGAAAAATCAACATCTCATCCATTCATCATTCTAAAAATAGCTTATATTTACAAATTGCATGTTACTAAATAATCACTACATTTTAAGTTTTATTTTTCAAGATATAAGTCCATTCAAACTTTTTTTTTTGCTGTCTTCTATTAAATTTTGCTTTGAAAGTAGATTCACTTTAAATGATCTTTTCCAGTACCAACTATTCTCAGATTAAAAAGAAGTTACCTGTTACAGGGTTATATGTTCAACAGTGTTAGATCACCAGGGAACTCATACAACTTAACAAAAGGAAGACAAACAACCCAATAAAAAAATGAGCAAAGGACTTCAGTAGATACTTTTCGAAAGAGGACATAAGAAAGGCCAAAAGACATATAAAAACATGCTCAAAGCCACTAATCATCCGAGAGATGCAAATCAAAATGAAAATGAGGTACCATCTCACTCCTGTCAAAATGGCTATCATCAACAAATCAACAAATGACCAGTGCTGGAGAGTATTCGGAGAAAAGGGAACCCTCGTGCACTGCTGGTGGGAATGCAGACTCGTGTAGCCACTGTGGAGAACAGTATGGAGTTTCCTGAAAAAACTAAAAATGGAACTGCCATCAGTTATTATCCGAGAAATTAGCTGAATGCAAACTCTTAGTATAACCACTTGTAACGTGGGTCAGAAATTCGGTTCTATGCTTTCTTTAAAGCCAACCCAGAAGAGAAAACTGACAACATTGAGGTTGACCTGAGCTTTCTACTTTTGGAAAACAGCTAGATTATTTTTTAAATCCCCTCACTCATGTGTCCTGGGAAATGCCTTAGCGAAAGAATCACCGTTCCCCATTTGGCATAGATAAGATTCGAGCCCACTCTTCCTCCTGACTTCCATAAGACTCTCGGTGACGCCTTTGTTTACCTGTGACAGGGACACTTCTTGAACCTGCTGACAAGAATAGACACAGACCCTCCAACTCCCTGTTCTCTGTCTCACAAGTGATTTAGCTGAGGTTAGAACTGTTTGTCCTCCTGAAACTAGCTAGACACAGAGATAAACTTTTCCTGCACAGATAACTGAGATTTCCCTTGATTACAAAACAATCCCAACGGTACAGCACCCCACCTGTAACTTTTCTACTTCTCCCCACGGAAGTCTCGGGTAAAACCACCCCACTGAGATTCATCTGCTGACCTGCAGTGCTCTCCCCATTGTAGAAACCTGAACATAATCAACATTCTTACTTTTTGGGGGGTTTTGTCTTTCACAAAATACAGTCTAGTCCCTATATATGATAATCTGATATGTATATAATAAAAAGCATATAGTTGCTAGTTGAATACAACTATTTCTGCTATGGAGAAAAGAAAGACATGTTCACTTCTACAGAATCTCATCAAAAACTCTTCACTCGGTGGTTTTATACATTTTTTGGCTGAAATTCATTTCCAGATCCCCCCACACACACTTACCTACATGTGCACAACTGAAATGGAAGCTTCGTAAAATAATACTTAGCCTCACTACTGGTGATATGCTTTAATACTCTATATTCTGCTTTAATTTTCTTTATTTAATGCTGATGGCAATCCACCTAATAGATTACATGGCATTACATTCTATTAAATTCTGATCATTTCTGTCGAAACCGATTTGGCTCAGTGGATAGAGCGTCGGCCTGCGGACTGAAGGGTCCCGGGTTCGATTCCGGTCAAGGGCATGTACCTTGGTTGCGGGTGCATCCCTGGTGGGGGATGTGCAGGAGGCAGCTGATCGATGTTTCTCTCTCATCGATGTTTCTATCCCTCTCCCTTCCTCTCTGTAAAAAATCAATAAAATATATTCTGATCATTTCTAAATTTCAAATTTAGGCATTAGCAGCAAGTATAGCTGGGAAGATCATTTTCATAGACGACATGTCAATCTCCCAAGCAGAAACCTTCACTAGTTGCCTAGAGCTATGGTCAGCAAACTGTGGCTCGCGAGCCACATGCGGCTCTTTGGCCCCTTGAGTGTGGCTCTTCCTAAGCCTTAGGAGTATCCTAATTAAGTTAATAACAGTGTACCTACCTATATAATTTTAAGTTTAAAGAATTTGGCTCTCAAAAGAAATTTCAATCGTTGTACTGTTGATATTTGGTTCTGTTGACTAATGAGTTTGCCGACCACTGGCCTAGAGAATAAAGTAAAAATTCCCAAGGCTCTTGGTATTCTTCCAAGCGGGAAATTTCCACTTACCTACTAATAATTACTCCACCCCTTCTCTTTTACCTGAATTTTATTATTCAAGGTTAAATTTATTTCCTCTCTTCTGTAATCACTCCAACTCAAAATGAGCTCCCTCCCTGTGGAACTTTTATAGCACACCTTTTAGATATCATTAATTTGGCACTTATCTTTATCAACTTGTATCATTAGTTATTTTTGCATGAACAGAAAATACAACTACAAAATAATGAGACAGAGTTCCATAATTTGTTACTAGAACTGGTTGGCCATTCAGCAAATATATTTTTATTTCACTCTATTTACAAAAAGACACTGTGCTGGCATGGAGTGAGAATGAAAACTTAACCAATTGCCAGTATTGCCCTCAAACTTTAGACAAGCTCAACATATGAGTTCCAAATGTTATTAGCATAAAACATTGTCTTTCTCTTTGATCCCATACCTCTTTCTACTAATAATAATAGCTCATATTGTTTTATGTACATTCATCATTTAATCCTCATATTAAACATATGAGGTAGATATTTCTACTAGACTGTGTCTAAAATCCCAAAAGAATACCAGTTAGAATCCTGTCTATAAACTTGTGAATGAACAGAACTGCCATGGTGAGGTTGGTTTGTGCAAAGATAATATCTGAACTATTTATAAACCCCCTTCTCACAAACTCAGTGATATACAGCACAAATTTCTTCAGAAAAGCACAACTCAATGTAAAGAGGCTCTTTGTACTCATGTACATTCGGCCACCCTTCTATAATGTTCAGATTTAATATACCCATGAGCTAAAAATACATTTTAACCTTGGTCAAATAAAATATAACTACAATAGGTATGCCTGCTGGACAAAATAAATTATGTAATGCATGCCAAAGTCAAATATAAATGGTTTTGTGGATTTCCATTTTTTTAAATTATCCAGGCCACTGTTTCCTTTTATTTCCTTGATGATGAAGAATCATTTTCCATCCACTTCATTGTTCTTTAGTTTTTAAGTTGAACACTATGAAGCTGCAGTATCAGTTTAGAAGAGATTGGGGTAACACCTCCTTACATCTTTAGAGAACAGCACATTGTGATGCAGCTATTTCCTGCCTGAATTGTATTGTTGTCCACCTGCACACCAGGCCCTGTCTTTGAAAGCTGTCTGGACTAATGACCCATAGGAAGTGGTAAAATGTAAGTGACCCGTCAGGGAATTATAAGGACATTCTGGGTAGGTAATGATCAAAGGTGTGTGCAGCCTCTTGACAAACAGCAGCCTTCCAACATCCCTGTGCCAGACACTGCCTTCCAGGATGGCTGTGGGAACCGCCAGGTGAGCCACCCTGGTGACCTCGTCCAGGTCACACGGAGCTTTAGAGAGAAATGAAGCCCAAGCCTAGGGGACCCCTTCTCAATTAAGATAAATTTTAAATTAGCTTGGAATTCTTTCATTAGTTCCAAAACTTTGTGTCTGTTAAGAACTTATTTAGATGTTTTGGCACCTATTATCTGACTTTGTCAATGTGACTAAGAAACCCTACAGACCTTTCTACCCTTCCTACCTTAAGAGACTAGATACAGAGTCAGTGGGAAGTGCTAGCTAGAATATACATGTTAGAGTCAGGTAAGAAAGCACTGGAATCCTGTCCCTACTACTTACTTGCAATGTGACTTGAGCAAATTGTATAAATACCCTGAGGCTCACTTATTTTATATGATAATAAATACACAAGACTGTGGTAAAAATTAAAATAAGATAATATATTTAAAACGAACATTACCTATTATAAGAATTAAATCATAGCTGCTGCTTTTATTGTTATGTTTGTTGTTGTTGCTCAGACTGTTCTTTGATTTGTGTCTCTAACCTGCTATTTGTAAGGTGATATCTGTGGCTCCATAATTCTAACAGCCTGCTGTGGGTAGGGTGACTACTGTCTCAGGGTTCATCTGTTGGCTGTTAATCTCAGAACCCTCTTTTGCCATTTCTCCAGTATACGCTGTTTATTCACTCTAAACAGAGGTATGACGAATTAAGTCTCACTTCTACAGTGGCTTATAAACTAATTCTAATTTTAGTTTTGTTGTTCTGGTTTGGTTTTCTTGGTGACACTGGGTGTCAGTTGATATTAAGAAGGACTTGTTGAGTACCTGCTACTGAACTTTGGAGCAGACATTACAGTTCTTCAAAAGAAGAAAAATACCTCCTTTGTTCTGGAAAGGCATGTTGACTGGCCCCCCAAAAAATGTCC
Organism: Myotis davidii; assembly: GCF_000327345.1. Lineage (NCBI taxonomy): Eukaryota > Metazoa > Chordata > Mammalia > Chiroptera > Vespertilionidae > Myotis > Myotis davidii. Next base: position 2,530,840 of record NW_006296222.1, read on the forward strand.
CAGGTACATTTTTTAATCCTAAAAGTTGTGTAACTCTGTCCTTAAAGAAACAATGAACAAATACAAAATAACATTAACAAATAGTAATTATTACAACACAGTCATGGCTCTAACTCTAACCCAATCATCTCTTATAAGGCCTCCATAGTTACTTCACTGAACAGTTGGTCACTGTGTATGTCACTGTTGACCAGATGGGTTCACTGCCCTGACCATGATCGTTTAAACATTTATGAGGCAAAATTCTTGCACATGCCAGTGAACACATAATCTTTCAGGAATTCCTCTTCCCTCTCACAAGGAAAGGTGTTATCCTATTTTAACCACATCACACCGCCCCACAGACAACACTATATTCACTCAGCTGTCGCCAAAGTAAATTCAGATAGAGTGATCAAAATTTGGCAATAGATCTCTGAAGGGTAGGCTACAGCATACTTGTCATTTATTGTCAACTTAGATTGTGGCAATTTATAAACAAAGAATAACTAAAGAAATCTCACAAAATACATCCATATGCATTTCTAGTGTAGTGAGATGGACACCACAACAATTCAACAAATGTTTAAAAAAAAAACAAAACAGAATATTGAAAGCATGAAAAATTGTAATGGAATTAGCCTACACTGAATTTTGAGAAGAGGTGGACTTTTGTCTGTGTTTTGAAGGAAGGGGAAAAAAGGCAATATATAAAGAGAGTATTAAAGGTAACATGTAAACAGGGGATTTACATGGCAAAGGCAAAAAGGTAGAATTAGAAAGTCACATGCAGTGAGTAGGCCAATTGCCAGAGCAGCGAGGCCACACTAGAGGTAATTCTGACATTGCCCAGGAGCTAAATATTATCAAGACAACTTTGCTGCTCTATAAGCACCAGGCTTCTGCCACATGGTATGAGATATAAATATAGAGTGTAAAAATAAGAAACTATTTAATAATTTTAAGCAGGAAAGAAGTCAAATTGGACAAGGATGTTTATTGAAGCCCTATTTGTAGTAGAGAAAAATGGAAACAAACTAGATGGCCATCAATATGGAAATGATAAATCATAGCAAATACACACAATGAAATACTATGCAGTAGCTAAAAGAACTCTATATGCACTGTCATTAAAATGTCAATGATACAGCAAGTGAAACAGTACACTGATGAACAGCATTAGATCTGATTTGTATTTTTAGGTTTACATGTATATAATTGTGTATGTTTATAAACACGTATATGCATATATATGTATATGTATATATAAATAATTAATCTACTGATTATATTTAGAAGGACAGGGACACATAGAAACTGGTAAGACTGGGTAACTCTGGAGAGAATTAGGAAAGGAGCTTTATACCCTTTTGAACTGATTGACTGTTAAGCATTTTAGCATAAACATGTTATAAATCTTTCCACAATTAAATAATCATACATCTATAGCTGTTTAGCATTTACAAATTACTTTCACATTTTCCATGGGACGCATAACCCTGTGATGTTGGTTAGAGATGTATGGTTTTCTGAAGTTACACGGCCAGCATATCCTGAGACAAGTGCAATTACCTCTATGCTTCCTAAATAGGCAAAACCGGAGGAAGTATCCTCTCAAAAAACTTCTGCAGCCCCCCCATAAACTCAGTTATAAAACTGAGCTGATAATCACTTAAATCGTCCATTACATTTTCTCTCTGGGTCTTATAGACCTTGTGTATCCTTTCACTGCAATTCACTACAACCCACTCCATACTATTTTAGCTCTCATTTTCTTTCTGAATAGAGAAAATTTTTTAGTCATTAAACAAATATTTATTGAGCATCTGCCATATTAAACACTGGCAATATGGCACTGAACATATCATTTCAGTCATATATTTGAAAAACGTTGATTGAAAGCTTAATATACATTTACTATGGCACATGTTGGACATGGCAGGAGAAGATGCAAGGAAATGAGATGGAAGCCATCCAACCAAGAAAGAAGTAGCTTAAATGAGAGGACAATGAATGTGTTTCCACTCAGCACCCCTAAGAGTTCTGAAAAACAACTTTGTTAAAAAATAAAAAAGAGCCCTAGCTAGTTTGGTTCAGTGGATAGAGCTTCAGCCTTCGGACTGAAGAGTCCTGGATTCGATTCTGGTCAAGAGCACATGCTCAGGTTGTGGGCTCAGTCCCCAGTGGGGGTGTGCAGGAGGCAGCTGATCAATGATTCTCTCTCATCATTGATGTTTCTATCTCTCGCTCCCTCTCCCTTCCTCTCTGAAATCAATAAAAATATATTTAAAAAATAAAATGAAATTTTAAAAAATAGAAAATATCAAAAACCATGAAATCAGAGTTGCATAAATACACTTCTGATCTTAGAACAATTGTTCTGCTTTACAAGTTTTATGGGTTTGCCAATCATAAAGGCTATGCTATATAATAAAAGGCTAATATGCAAATCGACCAAACGGCAGAATGACCAGTTGCTATGATTTGCACTGACCACCAGGAGGCTGACACTCACTGCAGGAACTGCCCCCTGGTGGTCAGTGTACTCCCACAGGGGGAGCGCTGCTCAGCCAGAAGCCGGGCTCACGGCTGGCGAGCGCAGCAGCAGTGGTGAGCCTTTCCCACCTTCGCGGCAGTGCTAAGCCATCACCCGACATCCCCCGAGGGCTCCTGGACTTCGCAAGGGCACAGGCCAGGCTGAGGGACCCCTCCTCGAGTGCACAAATCTTGTGCACCAGGCCTCTAGTCTGTTCATAAAAGAAAATAATCACTAGTGATTCCACGTCAAACAGCACCAAGCACATTCGTCATTTAAGAAAACTGGTATTTTTTTCAAGACCTGGCTCACAGATCAGTCAACAAGTAGTCAGAAGACATAAACCTTACCGCAGTGAGGAGAAACGAGGCAAAACCAAAGTGAGGAGGATACATATTAACTCATGTAAATAGGGGACTTTTTTTCCCCACAACACCACTACACCCTTTTCCAAATAATCCCTAAATAATAACAGCATATATATGTATACATATATACACCTTTATATATAACCTCTAATAATACTAGATTAATTTGATAGTACCAATATACTTAGGGAGCTAAACTTGATGACTTGATACAAGCTTATTTCCTTTTGTACACAAGTTGACTTGTCTGCAAAATTATACATTTTTAAGAATTGAGGACATCTATAGAATAAATAATAATAGTTTTATTGGAGGTGAGAACAGCCCCAGGTGTCATATCAATGGAGTCAGACCAGACCTTGGTTCAGCAACCACGGTACTTGAGTTGTGGCTGAGAAAGAATTTAGTGCCAAAACTCAAACTATAAGCAAAAGTTTATTTAGAAAATCACATAAGTGGAAATATAACCAGCCAATCAATGGGTCCATGTTTCCTGTCACTACTTGAGCTGATTAAGCAGAGACAGGGTTGAATCATATATGAGTGTTTATTCCAATACTGCTGGCAGTATGGGAGAGCAGCAGGTCAGCCACAAAAATTTTCTCTGCAGCCCCCCATAAACCAGCAGTTTATATAGGGTAAGACAAGGATTACCTGGGGAAGTAGGGATTACAGGAATGGGGAAGTATGAGGCTGGGATGGGACTCCATTGTTTGGGCAACAAGGTTGTTCATCTTTCCATGATAATAGGCAGTTCTTAAATGAGAAGGGTTCAAAGGTTGATTCCCAGGTCTAAGGTTGACTCCCAGTTCCTGAGGGTATACAACTCCCAGCCAAGTCAGAATGCCCTTTCGTTAACCAACATAAGGCAACCATGGTTAACAGATCATAATTAATATTTCCCATAACCATAGCTAGTCTCCAATCTTCTATTTTTGCCCCTAACAGAAGAAGTGAGCTGTAGAAGAAATGGGTTCAGGAAACAAGTTACAGAGACAAAAGAAGGGTCCCTCAGGAGCTTAGGAGAAAGAGAAAGAGGTAAAGGTAACGTGCTTGGGGTGAAGAAGAGGGTGAGGGAAAAGTCACTGGCATGCTCCTGGGAAGGAGAGCTGCTGGGTCCTCCATCTTAAGGGCTTTTAAGTGTAGGTATTTTAGCAGAGATCCCACGGGAGGACCTCAATAGAATATTCATCAGTTTTCCAGATGTGTTTTTTTTTTCAGGGTCCTGTTCTCTACTAATTAGTTAACATCGGGCAAGGGGTCATTAGTCAATGCATCAGGTCCTGATGTCAGCCATGGCATTGCTTGTCAGGTTTTGCTGCTTTTCTGGGCCTGGAGCAGAAACACAACTGGGGCCTAAATGTTATCTCTAGTACTTAATGCTTAAAGGAGTGAATGTGCAAGGGCTTGTATGAGCTCATATGAGGCTGTTCTCTTGTCCTTTGTTCTTCCTCTAAGGTAGTCTACCACATGATTAGCAACATGCCAGGGGAGGAAAGGTCAGAAGAGGGCATGACAATGGATGTGAAAGGTGACAGGAGGGTTTAAACCACATGACCAGCAATTTGCTAGGGGATGAAAGGTCATCCTGGGGGTGGGGTCCTTGTTTTCCCAGTTTACCCATTCATTGCTAGGCACTCAGGTCTTTCCGCCCTGGTGACGTTCCCTATCTGAACTATATTATCCTGCTCTGCTCATACCTATCTGACTGACAGTTCGTTTATTATGTTCCAATAACTTAACATAGTTGATTCCTAT
>NW_006296222.1:2536346-2540993 GCF_000327345.1 Myotis davidii
TCCTCTCTGCATCAATATTCCTAATACACCTAAGTTAGGGAAATAGGTAGATAAGAAGAAAAAATGCAAGGAAGAATTTAATAATGGGCTGCTAGAGGTGGGAAAGCAGCAAGTTTTGAGAGCAGGTAAATGGTTCCTCTATATGATTTTTTTAGAAGTAATTTTAGCAGCCAGCCAGTAGAGGGAAATGTTTTACAAACTCTTGAATCCAATAAAAATAATTTCATTGTGTTTAAAGGCTACTTCTGTAGAATACACTTCAGGCCAGAAATCATGCTAGACAATGAGAACATCGAGGTTTTATCCCTTTTCCTAGGAAACTATGAGAAATGAATGCAACTCTGACAGATAATTCCTTAATTTAAAATGGGGATGGCTTCTGCTTTTCTCAAAGTCCTGGGCCAGACATATCCTGAAGACCTTTGATCAATGAACTAGGGACCCAGTGCATGAATTTGTGCACCTTGAATGGAACTATGGGCTGCGAGGCTGCGGTGGGCACAGGGGCAGGTCTCGGCCCATCCTCCATGCCCCTGCCCAGCCCTCCTGCCAAAGCCCCCCCCACCCCCATTCCCTGTTTGCCAGCAGCCCTGCTCCCGCCGCCATCACCGCTCCCATGCCACTGCTCCCATGCGCAGATGGCACCGGCCCCACTCACACCCCCTGATGGCGCGGAGCAATTGGGGCCAGCAACAGCAGCAGGTGTGAGCAAGGCCGGCGCCATCAGCAGTGCAAGCAGCAACTGCTGCCCCAATCACCCCTCAGGAGCAGGGGGCGGTAGAGAAGCCCTGAGGGGCGATTGGGGCCAGCAGCCACTGCTCGCACCTGCTGACGGTACCAAGTGATCAGGGCCTGGCAGCAGGTATGAGCGCCAGGTGGGACTGTGGTGCACAGGAGCAAAGAAGCTGCTGACAGCACCGAGTGATTGGGCCTGGCAGCAGGTATGAACACCAGGTGGGACTGTGGTGTGCAGAAGCAAAGAATGACAGCAACCAGCACCCCGCCTTGGTCCGGCGCCCTCATTCACCTGCTCCACCATCCCGTTGCAGCTGACACCCGCCATGTTCCGTGCTCTGCTGCCTGCTGCACCCTCAATCACCTGCTCCACCATCCCGCTGCAGCTGACACCGCCATGTTCCGTGCTCTGCTGCCTGCTGCCAATGTCTGCCATGGTCTTCACGTGCCTCCTGGTGGTCAGCACACGTCATTGCAACCAGTTGTTCGGTTGTTCCGCTGTTCGGTCCACCACATTCTGCACGCGCCCCCTGGTGGTCAGCACACATCATTGCAACCAGTTGTTCAGTTCCACTGTTCGGTCTATTTGCACATTAGTCTTTTATTATATAGGATTCTAACATTGGTAAACTGGTTAAAAAAGAGACTATAAAAGGATCACTAGTTCTACAATGAGAAAGAATAGAATGAACGTCTACAAAGATATTGATAACTTTGTCGCAGTTATTCAACTTCTATAGTACTATCTTTGTAATCTTAGAAAATGTGTTTTTATTGACATTTAGCATTATATTAATTTCAATCATACAACATAATGATTTGATATTTACATACATTGCAAAATAATTGTCACAAAAGTCTAGTTAACACCCATCACCATATATAGTTACAAAAACTTTCTTGAGTGTGATGGAAACTTTTAAGATCTATCATCTTAGCAATAGAAAACAATTTTAATTAACTATTAAAATACTGCTTTAGTAACTTGAAAATGGTAAGAATTCCAGAAATGATTTCCCTTCACTGGAGTATAATAAATTTCCCAACTCACACACCATTTGCTGAAAAGCAAAGTAAAAATGGTGGTCCTAAAAATAAAAATTAGGAGTAGAGCTAACTATGAAGAAAGAAAGTTGAGGACAGAGACCCAGCTGGGTGATGAGACTAGTGGTGTGGGAGTAATAAGGGAACATAAAGACTTTCTCACTGCTCCCTAGGGAGATGTAAAATGTTTGATTAGAGGACAAAAGACATTCCAAGCTTGACTCCCAAGGTTTTGAGTTATAGATAATGATGGAAGCCTGGCTACCTCTCTGTTTAAACTCTGAAACAAACAACAGTGCAATTTGTGGTTGGTAAATGTAACTGTTAGATCCCATTGGTTCTTTTTTTTTTCATCCTCACCCAAGGATATGTTTAGAGAAGAATGGGAAGAGAGAGAGAGAGAGAAAAACATCGATCTGCTATCTCCCATTACATGCCCTGACCAGGGATCCAACCCAACCCTCAACCTAGGTATGTGCCCTGATCGAGAATCAAACCCTCAACCCTTTGGTCCCCGGGATGACACTCCAATGAAGCCACCCAGCTAGGACCCCACTGGTTCTTGATATTAGAAAAACCTAGATATTTTCCTAATGCAGACAAAGACACTGACGGGTATAAGAAAACTTTTAGGGGATGGGAGCATGAGTTTGCGGGGCGGGGGGGTGAGGGGGAGGTTGAGGGCTAATGGAGGGGATGAGGACACATTTGTAATCAGATAATTTTCTAATGCACACAAAGACACTGATGGGTATAAGAAAACTTTTAAAAGCTGACAAAATAACTGCAAATAGATGGAATTGGCTACTACATAGTAAATTTCATAAGAATGGAAATTCAGCACTAAAGTAGTAAATTGAAGAATATGGTTTGTTGATTCCTGTTTAAAAGAGGATAAATTGTGATAAATAAGATCCATAAACTTTCTCATGGGTTGAGATGCAAATAAGGAAAGCCTAGTTTGGGAATCCTGCATTCTATTTTTGCGCCTGGGAGCCATAATAAGACTCAATATGGGACCATGAGACCATATCAAAGGGATATGCCTATTCTTGCACAAATTTTCGTGCATTGGACCTCTAATAAACCAGTAAGAATAAGTATAGTGCCAAATGGGGTAAAACCAAACTATGTAAAAGAAAGTAGCCCAGGATCATTGCTATTTCATTGAGGATTGTCAGAGAGGTTTTCTATGTTAATGTGGCATTTGAGTAGAGACTGGAGAGAAGTAAGGAAATATCTTTGCTAATATCAATTGTTCCTGAGGGGTTTGGGGGGGAGGAAGAGGGTACCTACCCCTCAGCCCCCAAATAGAGCAAACAGTCTTGTAACATTAAATGAAAAAAATAAAGTTTTCTTCAGGACAGAAGCATTTAAAAATCACTCCAAAATGGATTGGTTTACACTGCATTCTTTCTCAAAAACTTCATTAACTCTGAAATACAAAAGGAAATATCTTTGCTAATATCAATTATTCCTGAGGGGTTTTGGGGGGAGAAAGAGGGTACCTACTCCTCAGCCCCCAAATAGAGCAGATAGTCTTGTAACATTAAATGAAAAAATAAAGTTTTCTTCAGGACAGAAGCATTTAAAAATCACTCCAAAATGGATTGGTTTACACTGCATTCTTTCTCAAAAACTTCATTAACTCTGAAATACAATGTCAGTCATCTCACATCTATAAACCTCCAATCTCCTACTTTGCAAACTGGAAATAACACCATGTACCCTGTCCGGTGGAAGAATCCAATGAAATGATGTATTCAAGTGAACCTTGGGAACTATAATGCTAATCATGTTCAAGAAATTATTTATATATAGGCACTAAATAATGTTTGTTCATTAATGAAATATAGTCTTAAGATACAAATCCAACTTTCAGCTATGCAATATATATTTTATGTAAGCTTCTTAGGTATGTCTTTTTGACAAATGGAAACCAGAGCATTGAGAATTATAATGGTAGAAGAATCTTACAATGCTAAAGCAGAATATCATTTGGAATAGGTTATTAAATGTCATGGCAACAGATAACATGGATCTTCAGCTTCCTAAATCCCATCCCAAACTTCAATTTGTAAATAGTGAAAATTATGTAGTATGAGGGGTAGTGGGTTTCCCTAAAGACCACATTAACCATGGTTTCCCATCTGAGATGTCAAGAGACCACACATTTTTAAGAAAGTATGTATGTACAATAAATTTGTACCTGAAAATTATAACCCTAAGGAAAAATCAACTTTACAGATTTGAGGAAAGTATAATTTATTTTTATGACACAATTTCCCAGGAACTTAATCCTAGTTGAAAGACATTTGCTAAGTTATTTGCCCAGTAAACCAACTTCCTCCCACCAGCTTTTGCGCTCCAGTTTTAAGCAAGACTATCCTAAGAGAAATTGAAAGTTCTATTCAAGAGCTAACAGGAAGTTGTTTCCAGGGCCAGTCTATGTTACAGGTGAAAGGATGCATCAATGACATCTTCCTGGAAACTTAGATAACTATATTTCCTCCTGGGTAGGTAAAATTCTGACACTCAGCAGTAGGATTATTGCCAGAAAACCTAGGATTTAGGAATGAGCGAGACGGAGAGAGAGATTTTCTCACTTTTGAAAATGTATTTTAGCTTAGATGCATATTTTCTTCTAGAATTCTAGGGCTTTATTCTGACATTCTTGGGCCAAAGACTATATAGAAAATGTATTTATAGTTTTGGCAATGAAGTTTCTCTTCTTTTGTGTCTAAAGGCTAGTGGCAAGGTTTTCTGGTAGGAAATCTAAACCTGTAAGGCTGGATTGAATTTTGCCCAAAGGGCTCTGTCACTGCCAGGTGGAACACTCAGACACTTTAGGTTGCATTAGGAGGCTTA
>NW_006296222.1:2541086-2551858 GCF_000327345.1 Myotis davidii
TCCGCTCTTTGGTTCAATTCTTTTCAATGACTGTCCCTACCATCCTCACTCTTGTAATATTAGGAAGACTTAGGATTGCATGAATATTTTCGGGAATCTTTTCAAATCCTCACTTTTCTTGGGAAGTAATACAAATACCAGCAGTGGTCATTGAACTTAATTGTTTAGATTTGGAAGAACTTTTTTAATACTGTGCAATACTTATGTATCAGAAAAGTAGTTGAATATAGAAAATGATATTTTGTATACTTGAAAGTTGGTAATAATACAATATTGTATATTTGAAAGTTTAAGTAGATCTCAAAAGTTCTCATCACAAGAAAAAAACTATAGTTATGTGTGGTGATGGATGTTAACTAGACCTATTGTGATCATTTCACAATATATATAATGTGAAAGTATCTCCCTTACCTTCACTGTCCTTTCCTCAGTTCTCCTGTGTCCTTTGTAGATTCCAAACATTGGAGGAACCAGGACTCAATCCTTGGACATCGTCTCTTCTCTATCTACACACACTCCCTTGGTGATCCTGTCATATAGTCTTTTAGCTTTAAACACCATCTCTAAATTGATGATTCGCCGATTTATATCCCCAGCTTAGGCCTATTTTCTGCTCAGCATCTCTACTTCAAAGTCTAATACCAGTCCAAGGTATAGGTGAGTGTTGTCCCATGGACCAAGAGGTTGAAGGTCACCAGTTCCATTCTTGGTCAGGGCACCTGGGTTGCAGGCTCCAAACCCAGCAGGGGGCATGCAAGAGGCAAATGATCTATTTTTCTCTCATCATGTTTCTCTCTCTCTCCTTCTCCCTTCCTCTCTCTCTTAAAAATAAAAATCAATAAAAACATTTTTTTTAAGTCCAACACCAAAACTTAATTCCTAGTATTGCTCCCTAAACCTCCTCCATCTACAATCTTTCTTTCAAAGTTGCTGGCAATTCCATCTTTCCAGAAGCTCAAGACACATCTCTCTCAGACTTTATATCCAAATTGGCAGTAAATCCTATCTCCTCTAGCTTAAAAAATACAGAAGCAGACACAAGTAGGTTTACAGTGTGAGTATGTGAAACAGAGTTTATTCTTTTTAAAATACATTTTTATTGATTTCAGAGAGGAAGGAGAAGGGAGAAAGAGAGATAGAAATACCAATGATGAGAGAGAATCATTGATCAGCTGCCTCCTGCATGTTCCCCACTGGGAATTGAGCCAGCAACCCGGACCCTAACCAGGAATCGAACTATGACCTCCTGATTCATAGGTCAACGCTCAACCACTGAGCCACACTGGCTGGGCAAGAGTTTAGTCTTGTATTATTATTTATTTCTTATTCTATATAATAAAGAGCTAATATGCAATTCAACCAAACAGCAGAATGACCGTCCAGATGACCTTCCAGACGAAGCCGGGGCTACGAGGGCCGAGCTCCTTGCATGAATTTTGTGCATCGGGCCTTTAGTTGTATTTTTTATTTGTATTATTTGTCATTATTACTATTATTGTCATTATTTCGTATCTTTAACTTTTAGTTAATGATAGCTAGTAATTTAACCTACTTTTGCCCACCCCTGTATAACCAGAATTTGATTATATCTTATTAAACTTACACCACCTCCCTGGTTGGAGCCACCATTATTACTCACCAGGAACACTACAAATATTGATCATATCATTCCTTGGCTCAAACCTTGTCCTGGTTTCCTATTTCACTCAGAGTAAATCCCAAAATTCCTACAATAGCTCACACAGACAAATGTCTTTCCCTCGGTCTTGACCTCCTCACCCATCTCTCTCCCCCAGATCCCCTGCCCTTACTGCCATGCCCTTGCTGTTTCTGGTGCACAGACATTCCCTGCCTGAGTGCCTGTCCACTGATCATTATCTCTTCTTGGGTCACTCTTACAGCTAATATCCAGATGGCTCATTCCTTCACCTTCTTCAAGTCTTTACTCATTGTCAATAAAGTTTGCCCTAAATACCTCATGTAAATTTTAATCTCCTCCTTACCTCAGTCTCCTCATCCTCCTTATCAAGTTCTACTGTTTTATGTAGCACTTACTAAATATACTATACATTTTCTAGGGAAGCCCTAGCTAGTTTATCTCTATCTGCAAGAATGTGAGCTTGGGGGTATGGAGAGAAGAAGGCAGGGATCTCTTGTCAGTTTTAGTCAATGATGTATCCAAGCACGTAGCACAGAGCCTGATGCATGGTGGGTGCTCAATAAACACTGCTGAATGAATAGAGATTAATGATGCTAATTGGCATCAGCACTAAATAATATAAATCAATAGTATGAATGATCAAAGTTGATAGAAGTTGAATTTCAAAGCTGTAGGTGCTTTAAAAACTTACCCAGTACAACCCATTTAAAACTTTAGATAGCAGAACCAGAGAAATAAGATTTATCAGAGATCATACTGCTAGTTCATGGCAAAGAAGAAAGAAAATCTGGTTCTTTTAGCTTAGTGGTTTTCCCCAATCTTCACTGATTCTCTTACCTATTCCCTAAGGTTAACCTAGATCTTTTTTAAAAAATATATTTTTATTGATTTCAGAGAGGAAGGGAGAGGGAGAGAGAGAGAGAAAAAAACATCAATGATGAAAGAGAACCATCGATCAACTGCCTCCTGCATGCCCCTATAGGGGATCGAGCCCACAACCTGGGCATGTGCTTTTGACTGAATCAAACCTGGGACCCTCAGTCCACAGGCCGAAGCTCTATCCACTAAGCCAAGCTGGCTAGGGCGAGCCTAGACTTCTTGAGGGTCTGGAGGATCATCATAATTATATCTAAATGGTGTTTAATGTATTTCTCTCAAGAAACGTTAGCTAGTGCCTAAATAAATGGTATCTTGATAGTTCATATACAAGGACCTCACAACAGCCACCAGACAAAATGACAATGACCTCCAACTTATGGATCTGAGCACAGGGCTCCCAGAATCTATCACCAGTTGTCTTAGGCACCCAGCTCTCTGTAGCCTCCTCTGTCTTTACGGATGATATTGCTCACAGATAGTTACTTCTAACATCAAGCTATACACTTTGTATAGTTCAGAGGCAGTTCACATGTTACAAAGGATATGATTAGCCTTTGTGGCATTGAGAAAAAACATTACCTGGGAAGCCCTAGCCGGTTTGGCTCAGTGGGTAGAGCGTCGGCCTGTGGACTGAAAGGTCCCAGGTTCGATTCCGGTCAAAGGCATGTACCTGGGTTGCAGGCACATCCCCAGTAGGAGGTGTGCAGGAGGCAGCCGATTGATGTTTCTCTCTCATCGATGTTTCTAACTCTCTCTCTCCCTTCCTCTCTGTAAAAAATCAATAAAATATATATTTTTTAAAAATGTCCTGACCGGTTTGGCTCAGTGGATAGAGTGTCGGCCTGTGGACTGAAGGGTCCCGGGTTCGATTCTGGCCAAGGGCATGTACCTTGGTTGCGGGCACATCACCAGCTGGGGGTATGCAAGAGGCAGCTGATCGATGTTTCTCTCTCATCGATGTTTCTAACTTTCTATCCCCTTCCCTTCTTCTCTGTGAAAAATCAATAAAATATATTTTTAAAAAAAGAAAGAAAGAAAATTACTTGGGAAGAAATAAATGTTCAGGATCTTTTCTCAGGTCAGATTTCTGCTTTCTCCTCTTTTCCCTAGGTGCAATTACTTTCCTTAGCCAACAGGAAAAGCTACGTTAGTGAGTACCCAAGTGTTTTTGTAACCAAAGTTAATTTATACTTTTCCAAATGACTAATCCCCAATCCTTTTTTCTAATTTCTTTTTATTATAGGGGAAGAACAGCAGATAAAGAAAAAGAAAATTAGAAAGTCTGGAAAGAAGAAAAGTTGTTCAGAGGAAGAGCACAAAATTGAACCTATTTAGGTTTGAGCTGCCACCCCTGATGCCACAGCCACAGTTATTTTCCACTAACGAGATGGAGGAAGTGATTCATGGGAGCTACTTTGCCACAGTAAATAAGATGCGATGTGATCAAGAAAGTTAAAACATGCACTTCCTGACCAGACAAGATGATAATAACCATTAATGAACTGAGTGGTGGGGAAAGGGTTTTATAACATTTTTGTGACTCAGCTTTATCCAAAAGTATTCATTATGCTTAGTAAGAGCAATATACTGTGCTAGGGGCAATGTATTACACAAAGGAATATGGCCAAAGTGGGACCAATAATAAGATAGTACAAAGAGCAAGAAGAGTCCAAACTACACATGTTACAATTTGCTAAGAGAAAAACACACACACACACAAAAAAAAACACATTTCAATCATGTTTTTTAAAACTTGAGACTCCTATGGTAATATATAGGCCTAACTCTCCTAATATATGATCATAAAAACTGCAATTAACTGTATTCCTGTTTCTGTATTTGAAATAAACATGAAAAAGAAAGAACACAATATATTTTTACAAACTTAAGGCAGAAATTTTGACATATTTACATTAAATGGAACTTTTTGAAAAGGACCCATCACTTATGCCTCCTGTATTGGTGTGTGCAATGAATACAGGTTTAAAATATACTTGCCCTCTGACTTCTATTATAAATACCGGGTGGAGGCAAAAGTAGGTTTATAGTTGTTCGTATGGAAAATAATACAATAATTACTAAATAGTAATACAAGAAAAAAAAACTGTTTCATATACTCAGAACTGTAAACCTACTTTTGCCCCACTCTCTGTATAGCCATAGACCCCTTATGTTTTTTCCCTAGTGAGAATGTTAGAAGTAGACTTTGTTTCAACTCTAATCACACTTACCAAAAACATTTTCTTGACTTAATACAAACTTTCAAGCAGCCATATACTAAAGAAAGAAACCCTGCTTCTCCTCATAGCTTTTCCTGGTGCATCTCCAGAAGAATTAGCTGTTTTTATTCAAACAGGTTTTCTATTTTGTAAAGTGTGTAAATGATGGTAAAAGGGTGCTGAGAATTGGAGAAATATGATGGGTAAGACTTGTATTTTAAACTTGTATTCCGGAAACAGAGCCCACCCTGGAGCTAATGGGCTGCTCTCATGTCCACTCAGAGAATGAGAACCAAACAAAGAAAAATGTTTGCTCAGATAAGAGAAGGATTCCATCAGGAAAATAAGAAGAAAAGATAGGAGAGAGAGAGAGAGAGGCTTAAAGAAGATATAGTGTTCCCAATAAGTAAACATTTTATTTTGCTTTACAACAGGCAGGAAACAATCTACTATTTGTTATTTTCCAAATTATCAGTATTTTAACTGATAAAAGACTAAAGTATTTTATTTCTCTTTGGTCTTATTTGGAAGAAAGGTCAAGGACAGGAATTCCGGATCACTCTATTTCTAAGAAAACCTTTGTATTTCAGGCACTCATGACAGTGATAAAATACACAGATGGGTTCAAAATACTACCTCTGTATTATCCACCCAAATAAAATAATCATTGTCTAATTCCTTGAAGACTGAAGTAATTTTTTCTAAGAGTAAAATCAATAATCCACTAATAGTGCTACCCCAAAATAGAGAAAGTATAGTTTCTAAGTAATACAAAAGCCAACTTTTCTCAATGGCTTTGAGCTTCTCTCAAACTTGTTGTTTGAAAAGCTAACCAGAAACTAGACCAACTCACTAAGTTTTAACTTTCTCCTCTTTCAAACTTAGGTCTTCTGGAAAAGATATAAAAGTATAATGGAAAAAGTGTCCACAGCCTTTCTCATTTATAGTTGGCATAATAATTAGCCATACAGGAAATTATTTGATTGACTATTTTCTCAAATTTTCCTTAGGAAAGAAGTCATGTGGCATGGGTATAGACTATTTAACACATTATGTAGTTGAAGGTATGGAGAAACAGACACTCGTACTAGTACACAATTGATGAGATTATATGTAGATATGAATTCTATGGAAGGCAATCTGACCTAGCCTCTTTGACTTAGCATTTCTACTTTTAGGCAATTACCCCCAAAATATATATTACTCAAATATTTAGAATATAATATATTTTTAAAAATGATTCTTTGTGGTATTATCTTTTTACCAAAAGACTGAAAACAGCCTAAATACTCCTGAATTGAGAACTAGTGAAATATACTAAGGTACATCTGTATCTTCCAAACATCAATGGGATACTGAGCAACCATTAAAAAAAATGAGATAGATATTTATGTACTAATATGGCCACTCATTTGTTTATTTATTCAACAAAAACTTATTGAGTACCCACTATATGGGAAGCATTGTTCTAGGCAAAGAGAAAACAACATTAGACAAAATAAAATTCCTCTCACACCAGATACCAACAATCTATAATAATTCTATAATAATAAAAGCATAATATGCTAATTAGACTAGACAGCCAAAAGACCTTCCAGACATCATTCTGGACACCCTTCCTGACAAAGTCATGGTGGCGGGGGCTGAGGCAGAGGTGGTTAGGGGTGATCAGGCAGGCAGGTGAGTGGTTAGGGGCAATTAGGCAGCAGGCAGAGGCAGTTAGGGGCGATCAGGCAGGCAGATGAGCAGTTAAGGGTTATCAGGCAGGCTTGCAGAGTGGTTAGGGGCGATCAGGGAGGCAGATGAGCAGTTAGGAGCATCAATCAGGCAGGTGAGTGGTTAGGGGCAATTAGGCAGCAGGCAGAGGCAGTTAGGGGCGATCAGGCAGGCAGATGAGCAGTTAAGGGTTATCAGGCAGGCTTGCAGAGTGGTTAGGGGCGATCAGGCAGGCAGATGAGCAGTTAGGAGCATCAATCAGGCAGGTGAGTGGTTAGGGGCAATGAGGCAGGTAGGCAGAGGGGCTAGGGGTGATCAGGCAAGCAGGCGAGCAGTCAGGAGCCAGCAGTCCTGGATTGTGAGAGGGTGCAGGCCAGGCTGAGGGACCCCCCTCCCCCTCCCACACATGAATTTCGTGCACCAGGCCTCTACTCTATAATAATAAAATGGTAACATGCTAATTAGACAGGATGTCCTTCCTGACGAAGCCGGGGCTGGAGGGAAGCCATCCGGGTCTGGGGTGCCTGCAAGTAGCTGGAGTGGGGAAGCAGCCCGGGTCCCAGGTGCCGTAGGGAAGCCAGTGCCGGCAGCCTGGGTCCCTGGTGCTGGAAGCAAGCCGGTGCCAGCTGCCAGAGGAAGGAAGGCCTATTCTTGCACAAATTTTCGTTCATTGGACCTCTAGTAAACCAGTAAGAATAAGTATAGTGTCAAACGGGGTAAAACCAAACTATGTAAAAGAAAGTAGCCCAGGATCATTGCTATTTTATTTAGGATTGTCAGAGAAGTTTTCTATGTTAACGTGGCATTTGAGTAGAGACTGGAAAGAAGTGAGGAAATTAGCCATGCAGATAACTTGGGGGGAAACCATCCAGAAATCAAGGACAGGTATAAAGTCCCCGAGGTGGCATGTTCAAGTTACAGCAAGGAGGCCGGTGTGGCAGCCATATCAACGATGAGGTGCGGTGGGTGTGAGATCTGAGAGGTAATGGAAGAAGGACAATGAGCACATTGTGTATACCAAGGTAAAGAATGTGACTTCCTCTCAAGTGTGATCAAAAGCCATCACAGGGTGCAGAACAGATGAGTGACATGACCTGAATTTTAAAATTTTTTTTAAAGGATTGCCCTATTTGATCTGTTTGTTACTTAGAAGGCTATTGCTTTAAAATAATCAAGAGATAGCACTGGCTTGAACCAGGGCAGTAATAGGTGAAGTGGCAACCTGTATTTGCATTTTGGATATATTTTAAATGCTATCCAAAAATTATTGCCACTTAGGTCGTAAGGGGAACGTGACATGTGCTATCAAATAGATATACTATTGTTTGTACAGATATAAAACTTCTAGAAAATAAATAAGAAATTGGTAGCTTTACTTGCTCCTGAAGAAGAAAACTAAGGGTCTAGGGAACAACATGGAAAAGAGGCTTTTCAATGTACAGCCTTTTGTGTCTTTTGAACGTTGAATCAAGTGATCTAGAAATGATTCAAAAATATAATATTTCAATTAAATGTTTTTTATTTAGAAGAAAAAATTATTACCTCTGATTTCTATGGATTACTACTCCATTTATTAGCATTGCAACAAAAATTAAAGAAAAAAAACATAAAATTAACCCTTCCCAAAGTGTCCTTTGATACTTGTCCCTTCAAGTTCACACTCTTCTACTAATATATTTTTGTTTGTTTGGTTGGTTGGTTAATCCTCACTCGGGGATA
Organism: Myotis davidii; assembly: GCF_000327345.1. Taxonomy (NCBI): domain Eukaryota; kingdom Metazoa; phylum Chordata; class Mammalia; order Chiroptera; family Vespertilionidae; genus Myotis; species Myotis davidii. Next base: position 2,549,280 of record NW_006296222.1, read on the forward strand.
TTTTCCCATTGATTTTTAGAAAGAATGGAAGGGATGGGGGAAACAGGGCAGAGACAGAGAGAGAGAAGGAGACATTGATGTGAGAGAGACATATCAATTGGTTGCCTCCCACATGCACCCCTGACCAGGGTGAGAATAAAACCTGCAACCCAATTTGAGTTAGCAAATATAACCTTTTATTCCCTTAGAATTTTCTGCTTACTCCCTGTTGTAATCCACTTCAAACCTGTTTCTTTGAACCTACCTACAATTATCAACCTAGCATTCAGTAATTCTTCACAGCACATGGAAAATAAAGTATACAGCCTAATTTGATACAGATTAATGAAGATTTCAACATTTGGGAAAATAATATTTCAACATAAGAGTTGATTCAGAGTATGTAATAAATGCTGAGTGATTGAAGGACAACATCTGTTTACCCTCAGAATGCAGACTGGATTTGTCAGGATAAGCTATGCCATGCTATTGCAACAGAAGCACAAAAAGAAACAAAGAGGAATCTCAGCACCTTAAAACAATGTATTATTTCTTCTGTAACAGTCTAATATGATTAGCAGTTTGGTTCATGAGTGGGTGGGTTACTGAAGTCCAAGTTGTGACTCAGAGGCAGAGGCTACCTCCATCTTGTGGATGCCACTTCAACACATGTCATCCATGAGAAGAAAGGAGTAGGATCACGAGAGATTTTTAGGGATCAAATCTGAAAATGCATACATTACCCTCAACAATTTTCTATTGGCCAGAACTGGTGATATGATATACTATCTAGTAGCAAGGGAGATGAGAAATATTGTCTTACACACGTGCGCGTGCGCGCACACACACACAACTTAAAACAAATAAATTTCAGTAATGATTTCACTCAACACTGCCAAGTTCAAAATTATTTTCCATTGACTATTACTATTATCAGAATATCCCCATGTAGCTCATGTGGCTATTCTAGAATTCTATGTGGAGAAGTCATTTTAGCTTATGTCTTTTCCCAAGAATTTACTTTCTTTTTTTTCTTTTCTTTTTAATATATTTTATTGATTTTTTACAGAGAGGAAGGGAGAGGGATAGAGAGTTAGAAACATCGATGAGAGAGAAACATCGATTAGCTGCCTCCTGCGCACCTCCTACTGGGGATGTGCCCGCAACCACGGTACATACCCTTGACCAGAATCAAGCCTGGGACCCTTCAGTTCTCAGGCTGACGCTCTATCCACTGAGCCAAACCTGTTAGAGCAAGAATTTACTTTTCTAAAAAAACATCCTTCTTCTGCCCTAGCTGGTTTGGGTCAGTGGATAGAGCATCGGCCTGCGGACCAAAGAGTCCCTGGTTCGATTCCAGTCAAGGGCACGTACCTCAATTGCAGGCTCCTATGCTGTGGTCAGGGCCTGTGCAGGAGGCAACCAATCAATGTGTTTCTCTCAAATCAATATTTTTCTCTGTCTTTCCCTCTCTTCCACTCTCTCTAAAAATCAATGGAATAATATCCGTGGGTGAGGGTTAAAAAAAGAGAGAGAGAAACATTTTTCTGAGCTTACTTAGGTAGATTCTCAAAACCTCTTAGATTCCTGGGATCCTACACTAAAGGAATATGACATCTATATTAGTTTGCTAGGGCTTCCATAACAAAATAATCACAGACTAGGTGTGTTTAAACAACAGAAATTTATTTTCTCTGTGTTCTGGAGGTTAGAAGGCCAAGATCAAGGTGTTGGCAGGTTTGGTTTTTCCTGAGGGCTGTGGGAGAGGGATCTGTTCCAGGCCTCTCTCCTTGGCTTGCAGATGGCTGTCCTCTTGCTGCCTCTTCACATGGCAGTCTCTCTATATACCCACAATCCTGGTGTCTCTTCTTCTTGAAAAAAGATACTGCTCAGATTGAATTAGAGCTTCTCTCTACCAGCCTCATTTTAACTTAATCACTTCACTAAAGATTTTATCTCCAAATATGACTACATTCTGAGGTACTGGACATTGGGACCTCAATACATGAATTTCCTGGGGACACAGCCCAATCCATAGCAACATTCTAAAATGGTTTTTACTTGCAAAGATAAAAGATTTCTAAGCAAATTAATTCTGACCCCCCAAAAAAGGCTTACAGGGCTCCCAAAAGCAATCTGAAATGAGTAGATGGTTACAGCAGAATCACTTGGGAAACATTTAAAAATGCAAACTAGAACCTTGACAAACTAAACCCTCCAGCATCGCCATCTAAGTAGTTTAATTTTTTTTTTTAATTTTTGTATTGATTTCAGAAAGGAAGGGAGAGGGAGGGAGAGATAGAAACATCAATGATGAAAGAGAATCATTGATCAGCTGCCTCCTTCATGTTCCATACTGGGGAATGAACCCACAACCTGGGCATGTGCCCTGACCAGGAATTGAACCATGACCTCCTGGTTCATAAGTCAATGATCAGCCACTGAGCCATGCCAGCTGGGCTTAATAAAAGAGATTTAATCTCAAGGATTCTGTGCCCATTCATCCAGTTTCTTGGAAATGTTCCATGCACGATTTCAGGATCTTATGCAGTTTCAAGTTTGTGTGTGTGTTTTTGTTTTTGTTTGAGGGGAGGCGGGGG
>NW_006296222.1:2552205-2556441 GCF_000327345.1 Myotis davidii
ATAATATTATCCAGGCTCTGAAACAATAACTCTCCTAATATATGGCAGAGGAGATTCAAATTACTCTTCGGGATCCTTGTAAAGCGGGGGACCTCTGGCTATAGAGGCCCCTAAGGTAGCTGTGGAGAATCAACCATCTTTTGAACAAAGGACTCAAGATTGCCCCTGCCCTTGTCTTACAGGTCCTGTGACTTGGAGCATGGGTGTGATTTTCTGCAACAAATGGGGAGGGGAGGAGAGTATAAAATTGTGTACATTTCTAAAAACAAAGCCAAAAAAGGGAAAATTAAAAAAAAGGGGGGGGGGGATATATTTCCAACAGATTGATTTTAAATAAAAGTCTGGAAAAGACAGGATGACCTTGGAGTTTTCTGGGAAGAAATAGAACATATTTCCTTGTCCCCCTGATGGCCTAAGTCCTGCAAACTCAGTTCTTCCTAGAGGCTCAGTGCCTGAATGAGTGATGAGTGAAAACTGTTTAAGACTTGTCCGCCACAGCAAATGCTTTTTATCAAAAAAAGGAGAAATTCCTTTGCACTTAGCAAAAATCACAAAAAGTACAAGAACTTTTTGTTGCTGCTATTTTTGCTGTGGTTTAAATAACATAATTCGAAACAACTAAGACCATATGGAGAACACATGTCAGTACCTTATAGACCAATTATACAGGGTTTTCTACTTTGAATTTTCATTAATGCTATAAGTCAAATAAGAGTAATTTCACCAATTATCATAGCATCATGTTGTAAGAAAAGAATTTTTTAAAAAAAAATCTGTAAAGTTTGATTAAGTATTCCAATTAAATCTATTGCTATAATACCAAAATATATCTACCTTGGCCTAATAATATAAGGAATTTAAATTAACTGTCTAATAATAAAGCCTCCATTACTCTTAATTTCTCAGTATAATGTGTTGTTGGATATAAACTGGTCTGAGTTGGATAATTCTTTTTTTCCAGGTTTTCTGAAGTGAATTATAACATTTTATCCTTTGTGCATTAGAGATTAGAAATTTCATATTAAAACCCAGTCTTCATTCCACATACCAAAAAAATGTACTTTTGAAATTACAAAGAGCCCTAAAGATCTCACTTCTCTTCCTTCTAGCACCACCATCTGAGTCCCCACTGCAATCTTTTCTCCCAACTGCGCTGGCTCTTTCCTTTGTTCTCTAGCATATAACCAGAGTGATTTGCTCAGTAATGTGTTTGGCACTCAACCCATGTCCAGTCATCCCATCCATCTGCTAACATCCTCCATCTCACAAAAGACTCATCTTAAAATTCTCCAGTGTTTTTCCACCATGTTTATGACAAACCTAAAACTCCTTAACTCGGCCCGCAAGGCCCTAAAAAAATTGGTCTCCACCGTCATCTCAGACCACACTCTCCTTGACTCCCAGACTTGGCCTCATTGACCATCTTTAAGTTCCTGGCACTCCCTTTGCTGCATCAAACTTCAGCTTACACTTCCTTCTGCCCAAAATATTCTTTCCTTCTTTGTCCAGCTGACTGATAGTTTAAGGTACTTTTTCAGAGATGGCAACGCCCTATGTTTTGAACAAATTCCCAGTAGCTTCTATTTCAATATTTTGCTGATAGGCTTGTCTTAATGAAACCCTTACTCCAGTCCCACTGACTAAAACAGTACTTTCCACAAAGTTGGTATGAAACATGATTGTGTTCAAAATACTCTTTTAGTTCTGTTATTGGAGGCATGAGAGGAAACCACTTTGAATAAATGTAAAGCTAATGTTCACATATACCAGGTTTTCAACTTGTAATATACTTGAACCTCTTTATCCTATGAAGGAGCAGAAGCATGAATGCAAAGTGAGATGCAGATGGGGAAATGTGCTACACTCGTGTTGGGGGGGGGGGTGCATCTTGAGAAATCTGTCATTACCCTGTGCCACAGTTAAATGGGCCCCCATTAGGAAATGGACCTCATATTGTTTGATGTCCTGAATTGGAAGTACATCTAAAGAAGCCAGGCCTACCATCAACCTAAACCTTGAAAATCAGGTGTACTCATGGGTAACAAGGAGAAGGTGAAGGAGGAGGAGGAGGAGGAGGAGGAGATGAAGTTTTCCTTTTCTTCTACTGAATCTGAGGAATGAGGTCCTGAAGCTTTTCTAAAAGCTAAGACGTTTGTAAAAGGCCCTCTGATGTCTTATCAATGTTTACTTATCTTTCTTAGTTAATGTTGGTGGCAAGAGAGGTTAGATAGATAAACCTCGTATCATTGTTCCAGTGTCTCTTAAATGAGTAGGCAAAAGGTCTGGGAATGTAGGTCAATAGACTACATTTTTTCTCAGTAATTTAATAAAGACTGTTTAAAGTGTCTATAGAGACTAGCAGTAAATTGACTTGTAAATTTATTGAGTGCTTCTGAGTGCTGCTTGAGTCATGTCTTAAAGGAATATGTCAAATAATGAACTTGGTGGTGAAATATTCATATTCTTTTGTTGAAGTTGTACAGAAAAACTGAGATAATTTACTTCTTCTTTGAAAGCATATGGTAAATGTTATTTGAATAAAAGATTATTGAAAACCAGGTTTATCCGAACCCAAGAACACATTCTATTTTAACTTTAGTATAAAATGAGTGTCTGTCAGGAGCAGAGGATGCACAATAAATGCTACTAGACTATGCTGATACACAAAGTTTACTAATGGAAATTTGAATTTTTTAAAATTTTAACATTTTTAATTTCCAGTCTTTCATAATTTAGCTAATAAACTTTTCTGCTTGTTTTAGAATTTGCAAAATGTTTATTGTAAAATGAGATTTGTACAGACCATTAACAAAAATAAAAGTCTCCAATGTCAAGTTTGATAACTAGTCACCTGATAACTAAAATCAGTGACTCTTGGAATAAAAATGTCAATAGCTAATAAAATAAAAGCATTCAGTTGTAATAAATGATACTACACGTGCACTTAGGCCTTTAACCTGAGCTACAGCTCAGCTTGTCATTTTTAAAATCATCCTTAAGAATAGCATAAAACTGAAAATTAAATGAGTTTTCAATCATACCAAGGAAAGATCTATTAAAACAGTTATTATTTTTGTACACCAATAATGAACTTTCAGAAAAGGAAACAAACAAACAAACAAACCCATTCACAATTGCTTCAAAAAGAATAAAATGCCTGGAAATAAATTTAAGCAAGGATGTAAAAGACTTGTACTCAGAAAATTATAAGACACTGAAAAAAAAAATGAAAAAGATACAAATAAATGAAAGCATATACTGTGTTCATGGATAGGAAGGATTAACATCATTAAAATGTCCATACTACCTACAGATTCAATTCAATTCCTATCAAAATACCAATGGCATATTTCACAGAACTAGAACAAATATTCCTAAAATTTATATGGAACCACGAAAGACCCTGAATAGCAACAGTGATCTTTTAAAAAATATATTTTTATTGACTTCTGAGCTTGTCATTTTTAAAATCATCCTTAAGAATAGCATAAAACTGAAAATTAAATGAGTTTTCAATCATACCAAGGAAAGATCTATTAAAACAGTTATTATTTTTGTACACCAATAATGAACTTTCAGAAAAGGAAACAAACAAAAAAACCCATTCACAATTGCTTCAAAAAGAATAAAATGCCTGGAAATAAATTTAAGCAAGGATGTAAAAGACTTGTACTCAGAAAAGTATAAGACACTGAAAAAAAAAATGAAAAATATACAAATAAGTGAAGGCATATACTGTGTTCATGGATAGGAAGGATTAACATCATTAAAATGTCCATACGACCATACTTATCAAAACAAAATAGTACTGGCTTAACAATGGACATATAAATCAATGAAACAGAATAGAGAGCCCAGAAATAAACCCACACCTTTATAGTCAATTACTATTTGACAAAGTAAGCAAAAACATACAATGGGCTAAAGACAGTCTATTCAATAAATGATGTTGGGAAAATTGGACAGATATGTGCAAAAAAAATGAAACTAGATCACTTTCTTAAACTGCACACAAGAATAAATTCAAAATGGGTTAAAGATGTAAACGTTAGACTTAAACCATAAAAATCCTAGAAGAGCCCAGCCAGTGTGGCTCAGTGGTTGAGCATGGACCTATGAACTAGGAGGTCATGGTTTGATTCCAGGTCAGGGCACATGCCCATGTTGCCAACTTGAGATCCAGTGTTGGGTGTGCAGGAGGCAGCTGATCAATGATTCTCTCTCATCATTGATGTT
>NW_006296222.1:2556878-2558535 GCF_000327345.1 Myotis davidii
AATGACATACAGATGGCCAATGAAAAAATGCTCAACATCAGTAATCATCAGAGAGATACAAATTAAAACCACAATGAGATATCATCTCAAGCCTGTCAGGATGGCTTCCATGAATAAATGAACAGACAAGTGTTGGCAGAGATGTGAAGAAAAGGGAACTTTCATGCACTGTTGGAGGGAATGCAGACTGGTACAGCCACTGTGGAAACAGTATGGGGGATCCTCAAAGAATTAAAAATGGAACTGCCTTTTGACCCAGTGATCCCACTTCTGAGAAACCCAAGAAACCCAAAACACTAATTCGAACGGATATACACACCCTTATGTTCATTGCAGCATTATATATAGTAACAAAGCTCTGGAAGCAGATCAAGTGCCCATCAGTAGAAGACTGGATACATTTACACAATGGAATACTACTCAGCCATAAGAAAGGACATCTCACCTATTGTGACAGCATGGATGGACCTTGGAGAACATATACTAAGTGAAATAAGCCAGTCAGAGAAGGACAAATACCATATGATTTCACTCATATGTGGAATTTAATGAACAAATTGAACTAATAAGCAAAATAGAGACAGACTCATAGATAGAGGGCAGGTAGACAGCTCTGTTGTGTGTGTGTGTGTGTGTGTGTGTGTGTGTAGGTGGGGAAAGGTATTGGAGGAGATGGAGCAATTGAGCAAAAATGAAAATAAAAGAGAATGAACTCATGGACACAGATAACAGTGTAGTGATTGTGGGGGGTGTGGGTGAAAGAGAGTGTAAGGGGGACATATGGCAATGAAAAAATATAAAATAAAATAAAAAATTATGTTATTTCAAAAAAATGTGGCTATTACCATCACATATGGTATCCACAGAGTAATTTCAAAGATATTTTTTTTTAGAGCGGAAGCGAGAAGGAGAGAGAAATAGAAACATCAATTAAGAATCATCGATCAGCTGCCTCCTGCATGTCCTCCACTGGAGATCAAGCCCGCAACCCTGACCAGAAATCAAACCATGACCTCCTGGTCCATAGGTCCATGCTCAAATACTGAGCCACACCCACCAGGGAAAAGGACATTTTTTGATGATGTGAAGATACAGAGCAGTTAAAATTTTTTCTAATAGCAACAAATTAATCATTTCTAAGAAGACCCAAATTATCTATTTTATCTATAATTTCAGACTACTACAAGCAGATTTCAGAGTTATTAATATAATATAAATTTTAGGAGAAAGAAACATTAAAACATTATGCTTCATATTTTATTTGGCCATTCAGCATTTTCCTATATAATAAAGAGGTAATATGCAAATTGACCCTCACACCCTCACATCACAAGAACCGACCAATCAGAACCAAATCCGGGTGAACTGCGAGGAGCTAATGGCTGCCTAGGAAGCGGAGCTTTTGATGCTGACTGACATAGAAACTGACCAATCAGAACCTAATCTAAGTGAACTACAAAGGCAGAACCTAAGGTGGGGGCTGAGGAGGGGTTTTAAGGGCAACAACTGTTTGGTGTAAGATGTAAGAAAACAATTCCATTTTTTAATGACCGGTTTGGCAGTATAGTGCATATGGCTGGTTATCAGTCCAGATATAGGGATTATATATTTTTGTCTGCCAAGAGCATCTCCTTCTGCTGAAAAAAGCTTCCCCCCC
>NW_006296222.1:2558582-2559370 GCF_000327345.1 Myotis davidii
AGGACTTGTATGCATGCATATAAGCATAACCAATGGACATAAGACACTGGGGGATGGGGGAGGCTAGGGGACTGTCTTGTGCGGGGGGAAAAAATGGACACATATGTAATATCCTTTGTAATAAATAATAAAATTAAAAAAAAAAAAGAAATTAGAATGAAATGAAAAAAAAAAAAGAACTAGAAGTCCTGAAATTTGAATATTCTTCCCAAAATGGCAGCTGGACATTTAAAAATAACCCAATATAATAAAAGGTTAATATGCAAATCAACCAAATGGCAGAATGATCGGTCACTATGATGCACACTGACCACCAGGGGGTAGATGCTCAATGCAGGAGCTGCCCCCTGGTGGTCAGTGCACTCCCACAGGGGAAATACTGCTCAACCAGAAGCCAGGCTTATGGCTGGTGAGCTCAATGGCAGTGGCAGCAGCGCTGGGGATGTCTGACTGATGTGGGAAGTGGGCCTAAGCCGGCAGTCGGACATCCCCCCAGGGCTCCCAAACTGCAAGAGGACCCCCCCTCCCTGAGTGCACAAATTTTGTGCACCAGGCCTCTACTAATTAATAATAATAATAATAATGATGATGATGATGTATAGCCTGGCCAGTGTTGCTCAGTAGTTAAGCGTCGACCCATGAACCAGGAGGTACCAGTTCAATTCCTGGGCAAGGTGCATGCCCAGGTTGTGGACTCATTCCCCAGTGTGGGACATGCAGGAGGCAGCTAATCAATGACTGTCTTATCATTGATGTTCCTATCGCTTTCTCCTTCTCCTTTCCTCTCT
>NW_006296222.1:2559515-2570939 GCF_000327345.1 Myotis davidii
CAAGAGTATTTCATTATTTTTATAATTTTATATTTATACTTTATAAATAAATAAAATTTTAAGTACTCTCTTTGTGATCATGGACAAGTATGGAATCTATCCCAGCCTATCTTTGTTTTATCACAAGGAAGATGGAGATCATAAGTTATAGCTAGCCCCTACAATTATTAGGAAATTTAAAAGCTGTGATGTGAATAAAATGCAATGGATGGCCCACGGGAAAAGATCAGTATCCTACAAAATATCTTGATAGTTTTTCTGTGCCCTTATGTTTTCAGTCTCCATGGCAGTTTTGATTGCGTTATTTAAAGTCTTTATTACTTCCGTACAACAACAACAAAAAAGAAAAAATTTTTTTCTTTAGAAGCATTTCTTCACTACACTATTATTCCCCCCCCCAAAAATGCCTTTAGTCATTTTTATGCATAATGGACACACAAAAGGATCTTTAGGATCACTCAAATGCCAGAGAATTTAAACTCTTTTTCCCATTCCCATGCCTTATGAACAGAGAGAAAAGCTTTTATTTTATTTTCTGTTAAATGATATTACTTCTAAGACCTGGGAAATATGAAAGCAGCTGAAAAGCACATGAAATAAATTATGCAGGCAACAGTCTTGACAACCAATACCAATATCAATTACATTTGATTTTGTCTAGTCAGTATATGAACCAGGCAGAACAGCAGACAGGAAGTTACACTTGGTTAGAAGCAAGGGAGTACTGTTCAAAGGACCAAGGTGTTCGGGAATATACAGGATGTCCCCCCAAAATGTACACACACTTTGAATAATTATTAATTCCAATGGGTTAAATGTGAAAAGAAACATCAATTGAGCTATCAGCTGTTCAGTGTGTATACATTTTGGGGGGACACCCTCTATATAACAGAGAGCTATATCACAGAGTATATGACAGGAAGAGAAGGGAGCAGTGTGCCTTTTCAACTAGTTTGCAAACTTCCTGGCCTAAATTATAGGACTGCAATTTTATTAGAGCTGTGATCGTTTTACTGGAGAAGTCCACAGCCCTGTTTACTTTGGCCGTTTTCATGCCTTCCCTGCAGTATTTTTCTGGATGCTAACTGCTATTCACATTAAAAACGAGCACACCTCAAAGTCTAAGAAAATAATGCCAAAGGGGTTTGGAATAAAACTCTTTAAAGTTCTTATAATACACATGAACCAGAAAACAGATGAAGCAGTTCCCACTTAAAAGAATCATGCTAATTACATGATGTAACCATTCTATTTCTGTAACCAAACAGGACCTTGTATGCACTCTATGTATACAGGACAATCATTCAGGAATTGTCACCGTAACAAGCAAATGAAGAAAATAGTGATACCCTACAACAATATTGGCATCAGCCTTTGTTTTTATAGCCTTTGAATTGGTAAGACTTGTCCTAATCCCAACATATGCCTGGGAAGTTATAGTATGTTTTGACTAATCAAGCTATGGCCAATGGTTGCACTGATAGGCCAAAGCACCCTTTTATATTTATTTACACAAGAATTAGATACTGATAATACAGCTTCAGCCAGAAAACTACAGCCCTATAAATGTTCTCTGTGTATCCCCCGTACTTAATTAAATATCACCGTGACTGAGTTTTCTTGGAAACCACTCAACTTGCTAAAGGGTAATGGAGATGAGACTTCATGGACTGGAATCAAAAGAAAAGTCTAAAAAGTTACAAGTTCAAATGAAAAAATGCTTTCATTATATTTAAGGGTGGTTTTTTTTTCAAGTTATAACTAGCATTTCGGCTCCACATTCCTCCCCTGTGCCCCAAATCTTTATACAGCCAAGTCCTAATTAGCATTGCCTGGAGGGGAACACAATTTAAGGTTCACAAATTTTCCAATTTCTTCAACCTTTCTAGAAGTACCCTTTTATCCGTATTCACCTCAGCCCAGAGTAAGCACACTTTTTTTGCTCTCCAAACAATTAGAAGCACTGATCATAAATTTTTAGCAAAGTCTGTTGTTTTCGCTTTATAAGAACAAAAATCACATCAACTTCAATATAAAAATAGGAGACAAATACAGAGGCCTTAACTTCTCATTTAAACATTTAGGATATTCTTGTAGCAATATTCAATGAGGTTAAGAAATATTCAGTGAAATTACTCTCTTCTTTTTTCTTTCTATTTCTTCTCTCTAGCTGCTTTAATATTAACTTAAAATAAAACTTTGTATAATCACAGCCATGTTCTTTTTTGTTATCTAAAATGTGGAGCTTTTATTTAGAATTTTGCTACCAACTAAACATATAACCATGATCTTATTAAAAGTGTCATAACTAAATTGGCTGTACTATGCAGCTCTCATATGCAAATGAGGTTTAAATGTATTCTCTTCTGTCCTGACCCACTTTCCTTTGAGGCTACTCAGCCAGGCTTACCCCAGATCCTGGATTCTGGCTCTTCTTCTTCTTCCTTCTTTTTATCCCTAAGTGACAGCCCTAACTAAAACTGTCAAATAAATTATTTGAGTTTTTCAAAATAAGGAGGGAAAGTATGAATAGCACACAACCATTCAGCACAAACTGGCCATTCGCTTCTCGTTCAGTTTTGTACTGCTTTCACAAAACCTTCCTGGAAGGGGGTGAAAGGATGGGAGATGCAACAACAATGAACTCAGGGGGATTAGTTTACTTTCTTCTTTGTTCACCTTTTATTAGCCCTCCTGATGTTTCCTTGATAGATCTTCTCTATTGTACATCTCTATGTACCTTTAGGAACTAATCTGCGTTTTACAAGCCTACTTTGTGTTCAGAGAATAACTTAAAAGAAGTTTGTTTTTGTGATGTGGTTAGCAACTTTTCATTATAATAACAATACGAATGGAATTTAGTAAGGGTTCAAATTTGCATCTCCTTTCACCTTCCCCTCTGTGATCCATTCACTGGGGAAGAACTGAAGGGGGATGTCTGGAAAAGCATTCCCCACCCCCTCCTCCACCCCAATGAATATCTAACACTCTACCCACTGAGCAAAACCAGTTAGGGCTAATAGTTACTTTTTAAAATTTTATCTTTATTAAAAGTAGTACAGGTGTCTCTCCTTTTTTCCCCCATTTACCCTCCCCCTACCCAACTCCCACCCTACCCCCAGGCCTTTACCACTCTATTGTCTGTGCTAATAGTTACTTCTAAAGCCAAAAGATTTCAATCCAGCTTTTCTATGCACTTTATCTTTACATTAATTAAAAGTAATGACAATATTAGTGCCAAGTTACCATAATTTTTTGAAACAAGGACCAGCATTGGTGGGATCCAGCGGGGGAAGGAAAGGATGCACTATAAGAACTCAAACTATTTTCCCTCCGTTTCCCAGCTATTACCCGGTTGGGGGAAGGAAGTAAAGAACAAATAAAAATGTTTTGTGTGGCTTTTTTGTTGTTTCTTTTTTAGTGTGCTCTTTTTCTTTCAATGATTTTTTAAAAATCTGTATATGCCCTAGCTGGTTTGGCTCAGTGGATAGAGTGCCAGCCTGCAGACTGAAAGGTGCTGGGTTTGATTGCAGTAATGGACATGTACCTCCTTGCAGGCTCAATCCCCAGCCCTGGTCAGGGTGCATGTGGGAAGCAACCAATTGATGTGTCTCTCTCCCATAGATGTTTCTCTATCTCTATTTCTATCTCTCCCTTCTACTCTCTTTGGAAATCAATGGAAAAATATCCTCGGGTCAGGATTAACAAAAGGTAAAAAATAAAAACATGTAAAAAGAAATGGATAATCCCTACAATTGGATAATCCTTCCATATGCCCATCACAGATGGAAAATACTGTTTTTGACCCATGGTTGGTTGAATCCACAGATGCAATACCAGGGGATATGGAGAGATGACTGTATTTTTCTAATCTGTGCATAAGTGGACCCACAGAGTTCAAACCCAAGCTGTTCAAGAGTCAACTGTGTATGTGTGTATTTTACTCCACAAAGTAAATGAGATAAAAAGTCACTGTTTACTCTGATAAGATCAGTTTGGTGGGATGATGGGTCTAAAAGACAGTTTAAAATATGTTCCATTATCTGCAATTGGCTCTGAAAAAATCAGGTGCAAGGTAGATAATGGATACACAGGTATTCATTTCACAATTCTTTTTTTTTATGTTTAAATCTTTCCATAATAAAAAATTTAAAAATAAAAGAATGGATTCAAGAGAAAATAAGAGGAGGGAAAATGGAGACAGATCAGAAAAAAAAACAAAAAACAACAACAAGAAAAAACATAGGCAACTCTTTCAAAAGTTTGGTCTAAAGAAAAGGAGGGAAATAGGATGGTAGCTGGAGGGTATCTGAGATCCAGAGATAATATTTTGTTTTTTAAGATGGGAGAATGACCCAGAAAAGAGGGGGGGAACATTAAAAATGGAGCAGAGATTGGGGGCCAACTACTGGGGAGAGAAGTTTAAGTGGGTGAGGGAAGGGGAGGATTATGGAGATAGAATGGCAGGAAATAGGCAAAATAGTCCAGGCCAAAATGACAGAGCCTTAAATCCCCGAGTGAGGCTGGATTTTACTCAGATGACAATATTGGGAAACATCAAAGGATTTAAGCAGGGGAATGGCATGTTAGGTTTGTGCTTTAGATAACAACAGCTATCTAAGATGGGATTTAATTTAGAATGGGAACTGACCCCCATTGCTCAAATTTGGTATGTCTTCTAGGACACCAAGACCTGCAGTGGACGGCATTTTACTTCTTTTTGAAAATCCTTTGAGTGTCAACAAATAAAGTTTGCCTCACACAATAATATCAACGTTCATTGTGTCACTACACAAAGTGTAATGGTTTCTGTAATTTAATATAGGAAAATTGGTATTTCATCACTGTTTTAAATTGTATGTATTTAACTTCTAATGAGAACAAACATTTCCATATGTATATTTATTTGTGTATTTCTTTTTCACTGCACACCTTCTAATTGGTGGGCTGTAGAAAAGTGTGTAAACTTTACTTGTAAGCTTTAATTTTTTTTTTTTTTGAGGAAAGAAATATACATACATTAACATAGTATTAAGAAAGAAGAGAAAGTAAGAAAAAATCTGGACCTATTTTGAGTTACTTGCAATTTGGGGATAAAGCTTTGGTGTAGTCCTCAAAAAAAAAGCCTACATATATATTACTCAAAAATATTAAAATCATTGTTCCTATTAAACAGCTATCTAAATGAGGGAAATACAATATATTTGTTGCTGTAATGCAGGAGTAAGTAAACTTTTTCCATAAAGGGCCAGATAGTAAATATTTTAATCTTAACAATCCATATGGTTTCTGTTGCAACTATTCAATTCTGCTTTTGTATTGAGAAAGCAACCATAGACATTACTTAAACAAGCATGGCTGTACTCTGATAAAATTATATTAATGGACACTAAAACTTGAATTTCATATAATTTTCACGTCATGAAATAATATTCTTCTTTTATTTTGTCCATTATTTAAAAATGTAAAAATCATTCTTTGCTCATGGATTATACAAAAAATAGGCCCATCGTCTTAAGTTTGCTTACCTTTCCTATGATGACTTAATCATTTCTTTTTTAAGAATAAGCATTTCAGAAGGACTCAATAGCCCTTCTATTCCCCAAATGAAGATAGCATCATAAATATTACATACTAAATGACAAATTAAAAAGAGCACATGAACATGTATGTCTGAAAGTTGAAGGTAGCATTGAATTCGGTCATGCAAGTAATTCACAAGAATTCATTTTTTTTAAATAAAAAAGCTTGTCTAATATTCAAATGCTGCTCTTTAATAAATTATCTCACTTTACAAAACAGGGTCCCGGGTTCGATTCCTGTCAAGGGCATGTACCTTGGTTGTGGGCACATCACCAACTGGGGGTGTGCAGGAGGCAGCTGATGGATGTCCCTCTCTCACTGATGTTTCTAACTCTATCCCTCTCCCTTCCTCGCTGTAAAAAAATCAATAAAATATATTTTTAAAAAAAGAAAGTGTAGGACATACATACAATAAAAGATTTTCAGCTTTTAAAAAGAAAGAAAATCTTTCATATGTGATAACAATATGGATGAACTTTGAGGACATTACGCTGAGGGAAATAATCCAGTCAGAGAAGGATAATAGCCTCATGACTTCACGTATATGAGGCATCTAAAATAGTCAAAGAGTCAAAAAATAAAAATAAATAAATAAAATAGTCAAATAGTCATTGCTCATGGAAGCAAAAATAGAATTGTGAGGACTCTCATAGCCAGTTAGCCTGGAGGTCATATAAAAGTTCAGTTATTTGTCATGGCTGATGTGGCTCAGTTGGTTGAACATCATCCCATGCTCCAAAAGACACCAGTTCAATTCCAGGTCAGGGGACATGCCTGTGCTGTGGGCCCAGTGCGGGTCGGGGGAGCACGCAGGAGGCAGCCCATTGATGTTCTCTTACGCTGATGTTTCTTCCTCTGTCTAAGATCCATTAAAAAAGAAGAAACATTAAAATTTCTTCAGCTATGCAAGATAAATAAGTTCTAGAGATCTGCTATACAATACTGTGCCTGTAGATCTCAATACTATATTGTTCACTTACACATCTGTTAAGAGGGTAAATCTCATGTTAAGTGTTTTTACTGCAATAATTTTTTTATAAATTCATCATGAGAAATATCCACTATGTTTTACTCTGGGTGGTCTTGGGCACAATACTTAACTCAGTGGGTTCAGTTTCCTTTTCTGCAAAATTAAGATAAAATTTCCATATCATAGGATTTCTGCCAGAGTTAAATGTGAGGAGAGGAAAAATACTCAAATAAAGCCTGACACAGAGTAACCACCTGATAGTTATTATTCTTTTTATCTGCTTTAAATTATAGTATTATTGATAGTAAGATCAATATACAGCTGGTCTTCAAATCAAAGGAGATTTTTCAGTGACTAAGTTTTTCATTCCTATAAATTTCTAAGAATTGAGCCTAAGAATCCATAAAAATTATAAGTAAAAATCAGTTTTTACTTTTGCCCACAGTGATCTTGGCCCCACAGCTGCAGTGAAGAACAGTAGAACCTGAGTGTTCTCCTGACGCTGCAAGAAGCCCAAGTCACCCTTGCTTATCCCTGCGTCTCTCTATTCTAAGTATTCCTCATAAAGTAATTCAGATGAGAATGACAGCTAAACAGAAGACACCTGGGAGCAGTTGTGGAAGTTGTTAGCCTCATAGAAGCACAAGTAAACAGAGCAAATAACAGCTTGAAATATTTAGTTTAACCCTCCATGAATCTACCGGATGTGTGAGTCATTTGTCTTGTAATTACCTCCCAGCTCCTAGGCACAAATTTATCCTGCTTCAAACATTCCCCAGCAGAGCAGCTTTTTTTTCCCCCAAAAAACATCTCGTGCACTCAAAAGGAGAAGGAAAAGAAGGAGGAGGAGAAGGAGGAGAAGGAGGAGAAGGAGGAGGAGGAGGAGGAGGACATAATGTTCCCAAAACTTTTGTGCAACCACATATGTAATAAAGACAAATTTGTAATTTTTTCCAACCATTTATCTCTACTCAGTATACCACAAGAGAGAATATTGTCATTGAAATCAAATGATGCAAAATAGAGATTATAAAATGCGTGCTTATTCGAGCTCTCTTACTAATGTGGATATTAAAACCTGGGAGGAATCCAAATACTTCACGTTCACATTTGACTTAGCTGGAAGGCATTAAAGACTGCAGAGCTCGGCACCTGTTTGGTGACTTTTAATGAAAAGCAGGATCATCTCTCTTTAGCCATGAATTCAAACAATTTTAAATTATTACCAGCCATGGGCCTAAAGCACATTATGAAAAGTGTGGGTTTTGTGTTCTGGAATTTATATTATCAGCAATTCCTTGAAACCAGGGACTTTGGCTGTATCAGCAGAGAGGGAAGCCATGACCTTGCATCCACCAAGACACTCATGAGAGCCCAATACAGCCAGCCCACATGCTGTATAATATGAGAGGCATAGGTGGGTGTTTCCTCCTATGCTCAGTCACACACACTCCTTTCTTGCATTTAAGACTCAGATTCTAGTCCAACACACAGATGTTATTTCTCCACATCTTACTGATTGATCACACACACACACAAAAGCACACAATAATAAAAGTACTAGGTAATGTTTATGGCTATTTAGAGTTTATGGGATCCCTTTGTTTAAACTGTCTTAATGCATGGCATATATTAGCTAGGCAACAGAGTTCTATTAAACCCATTTCCTCATTTTTCAGTATTTCATAGTGATCCTTCAAAAGAACATGGATAAGTAATGTACACATTTAATAGGTAATAAAAGTAGGGCTTCAATAGATTCCAAGACTTTCTCGAGGTCATGCTAGAAAATGATGTTAGGTCTGTCTCAGCAGGTAAATACCAAATAAGACTGTTATGGAAATGTTCTGTTAATATGCCTCATTAGCTCTGAGCACTTTAATTCTTACCTTTCATAAGTGGGAAGTATTCCTAACCTGGGCACAGTCCACCTCTAGGGAGGACAATCTGAAAGGAGAGACTGAAGGAAAATGTAGGAATTGATATACTATGTGCTGTAGTTGAGTCAAATCCCTACTAAACGGAGAAGCAGACATCAACATCACCTTTAGGAAACAGTGGGGAGGGACCTGGGTGTTTCAGGGAGCAGAGGATTGAGGAAATGGACATCACACTGCTGAGTTTCAAAGAGACATCACTATGCTCCAACATTTCTGGTAGACAACTGCAGTCAAAGGTCTGGAAACACAATCATTAGGTATTTGCAGACAGAGTATCAAGCCTATTAAGGACCTTAGGAATCATGAAAAACTTAACGTTACTCAATTCAGAGTGAGGTGCTATGGCCCCCTCGCTTCTGCCCAACGGTAAAAATACCTCCGTTTTATTCCTTTCTCTGATTGTCAAATCTTCTGTTCCTCCTCATTCATCCCACACCAGGACAGGAAGAGGAAATAAGATTAATGGGTTGTGTTATAAAAAATTAAGGAAATTTAGTAGTGCCCTTGATGATCCGGATCTGTCTCTTGCTTCAACAGTGTTTGGATGGAACAGACCCAGGGACGCCCCTTCTTCCAGCCTCTGAACACCCTCCTGCGTCTTAGCCAGTCACTACCTTCAGAACCCCCTCAGGGACCAGTCAACACACCATTTTTTTTTCTACCTTAATTCCTTATTGCCATGAGCTCCCAAATTCGTCAGAATTATTCCACCGAGGTGGAGGCTGCAGTCAACCACCTGGCCAGCCTGCATCTGCGGGCCTCCCACACCTACCTCTCTCTGAGCTTCTATTTCGTCCAGGACCATGTGGCTCTCCAGGGCGTGGGCCACTTTTTCGGAGAGTTGTAAGAGAAGAAGCCTAAAGGGGGCTGAGCATCCCTTAAAGTTGCAAAACAAGAGCGGTGGCCACATTCTCTTCCAGGACATGCCCACTCATCATTCCCAAGATGAGTAGGCAAAACTCAGGACCCCATGGAAAGCGCCCTGGCCTTGGAGAGAAACCTGAACCAGGCCCTTTTGGAGCTGCAGGCCTGGGTTCTACCCACGCAGACCCTCATCTCTGTGACTTCCTGGAGAACCACTTCCTAGATGAGGAGGTGAAACCAATCAAGAAGATAGGCGACCGCCCTGGCTGGTTCAGCTCAGTGGATAGAGCACTGACCTGCAGACTGAAGGGTCCCAGGTTCGATTCCGGTCAAGGATGCATGCCCGGGTTGCAGGCTCGATCCCCTGTGGGGGGCGTGCAGGAGGCAGCCAATCAATGATTCTCTGTCATCATTGATGTTTATCTCTCTCTCTCCCTCTCCCTTCCTCTCTGATATCAATAGAAATATATTTTAGAAAAAGAAGAAGATGGGCGACCGCCTGACTAACATCCACAGGCTGGCCGGCCCCAGGCTGGGCTGGGTAAGTATCTCTTCGAAAGGCTCACCTTCAAGCCTTTGGAGCCCAGAAGCCTTTGAGAGACCCCTCTTCATCCCCCTGGTGTCTGGCTTTTACCTGAGCCTCTCCCCGAAACTACTAGCCATTCTTTCAACCACCCTGAAGCCCTCTCCCATGGATTGGACCAAATAAAACAATAAAGCTTTTTGCAGGGGAAAAACAAAGAATTAAAGACACTGGACATCTTATAAGATTATGTTCACACACTGTCATTCATCAGCCACTGCTGCCTCAACTTGAATGTAATTTAAAATATAGTAGGACTGCCATTAATAGTAAAAGCCAGAATTTTGCTCACTAGGTCCTGCACTGAGTGGTTTACCTGCATGCTAATTTATTCCTCACATCTTTCCTATTACTTTATCCCTACTTACAGAAAATAAATTTAAGAGCAACACAGTTAACATGTGTTAGAATTAAATTTTGCATCCAATCTTTCTGAAACCAGATTTTATAGGGCTCTTAACTACTATATTATACTGTCTTTATTGAAATGAATGGGGTGTCTAAAAAATAAAATAAGTGAAAAGAGAGAAGGAGAATAGAAAAGAAAGAAATGCAAGAAGAGATCTTATGCACATTCTTTTAAAAAGGCGAATTCCATTCCCATGTGAAATATGTAGATTATGTTTCCTGCCATACACACAAGATGTCACTATAAATGATGTCGCCAAAACATTTTCTACACTGTATGCATGTCTGCCCCAGCAGTTGGGTGAACTTGGTATCCAACTGGGACCACTGCCACTGATGGTTTGGAGGAGATGAAGACCCTCTAGTGCCCTCCTCTACTTAATTTCCACTGGAAAATAATATCTTATTTCTCACTGCAAGTTGCAGTTTTTAATGCTTACTGTTTTAGTTTCAAGAATCAAAATATGTAATGCACAGAGAATAAATAGAAAGGTATAAATATCGTCAGTCTTTGGGGGGAAATCATCCTATATAATAAAAGGCTAATATGCAAATCGACTGAATGGCAGAATGACCAGTCGCTATGATGCACACTGACCACCAGGGGGCAAACGCTCAATGCAGGAGCTGCCCCCTGGTGGTCAGTATGTTCCCATGGGGGGAGCACCGCTCAGCCAGAAGCCCTGAGCCCTGGCAAGCACAGCAGAGGTGGCGGGAGCCTCTTCTGTCTTCACCGCAGCGCTAAGCATGTCCAACTGCCATGAGGAGCAAACCAAAGCCATCAGTTGGACATCACCAAGGGGCTCCCAAACTTCGAGAGGGCACAGGCTGAGCTGAAGTACCCCCCCACCTCCCGAGTGCATGAATTTAGTGCACTGGGCCTCTAATACTATATATTACTGTCTACATTCCCAAACTGAAAAGTGTTGCTTTAAAAATAAATTATTTTGCCCTAGCCAGTTTGGCTCAGTGGATAGAGTGTTGGCCTCCAAACTGAAAGGTCCCAGGTTTGATTCCGGTCAAGGGCACATGCCTGGGTTGTGGGCTCGATCCCCAGTAGGGGGACTACAGGAAGC
>NW_006296222.1:2572819-2573560 GCF_000327345.1 Myotis davidii
TTCCTTAGTCCGAGACTTAAACCTGTCCAAACCCTGTAGCTGCTCTCCACACCCAAACAGGAAGTGATGCAAGTCCACCCCCCGACCCTAACACTCTCCCTGCCCCTCTGGAAAATGGCCTCTGCCTTTGCTTGCTCCTTGGTGCAGTGCACACTCCATGTAGAGCAGCGGTTCTCAACCTGTGGGTCGCTACCCCTTTGGCGGTCAAACGATCCTTTCACAGGGGTCGCCTAAGACCAGCCTGCATATCAGATATTTACATTACGATTCATAACAGTAGCAACATTACAGTTATGAAGTAGCAACAAAAATAATTTTATGGGTGGGTCACAACATGAGGAACTGTATTTAAAGGGCCAGAAGGTTGAGAACCACTGCTCTAGACACATATATTAAATAATTTAAGACTTCATTAAATAAAGGAAACAGAACAATATGAGAGAATCTAAGTAGAGGGGTAGTTGAAACATTTTCTGACCTTATAGGGTCAGAAAATTAATCTCAGAGTTAACAGGAGAAAAGCATAGGTCCACATTAATTTAACAAGTTTTAACTGACAGGGGAGCCTTCCCAAGAAAATAAAGACCCAAAGAAACAGTTAAAACTGAGTACTTTTAAGCTAGGTTTAATGAAGAGTGGGCAATTGTATAGAAATAAAATTTAAAAAGTCAGAGGGAGGAGGGTGGGGCTGGAGTGGGCGCCGGCGTGGGGCTGCTGCACGTGGGAGGCCGGGCCAGACCT
>NW_006296222.1:2574917-2583623 GCF_000327345.1 Myotis davidii
TAAAGAATCTGATTAACAGAATGATGTGGTGATTATAATAGAATCAGGGACATAGAAAGGGAATGGACTCACTGTTCTTGGGGGGGAAAGGGGTGTGGGAGATGTGGGAAGAGACTGGACAAAAATTGTGCACCTAGGGATGAGGACAGTGGGGGAGTAAGGGCAGAGTGTGGGGTGGGAACTGGGTGGAGGGGAGCTATGGGGGGGAAAAGAGGAACAAATGTAATAATCTGAACAATAAAGATTTCATAAAATTAAAAAAATAAAAATTAAAAAAATTTAGAACAAAAAAGATTTCATAAAATTAAAAAAATAAAAATTAAAAAAATTTAAAAAAAAAAGTCAGAGGGGAGAAAAAGGCACTTAAAATTCCACTACACAGAGATAGGCACCAATAACCACAGCATAACGCTACATTTCCTTCCAGGATTTTTTCATATACACATTTACATATTATGTGGTCTTTCTTTTGTTTGTTTCTTGTTGTCAAGATGAGTTCATGATGAACATGGCAACCTTTAAGCCATTTGTTCTACTCTTCTCTCCCCTTTCCTATGGAATTCTCTGTTTCACCTGAGCTCATGACACATTTATTTTGACATTCCTAATGTTTATCCATCCTTTCTACATGTCCAACATAGCAGACCTATGTTGTGTTAAGAGTAATTTCCATATTGATAAATCATCTACATAGTTGGAAATTGCAGTTAGCACAGTGGTTAGGAATGCGGACTCTGAGTGAGATGAGCAAATGATTAACCTCTCTGTGGCTCAATTTTATTGCTAGTAAAATGGAGAAACGATAGTTTCTACCTTTTAGTGTCATTGTGGATAATGTAGAACAATGTGTGTACTCATGGTGCTTGTCACTGTTAAAAAAACACACACACACACAAAAACAAAATTCAACCTAGTAAATTTGAAGATCTAATTGGCTTTATTAAGAGATTCATGAATGTGGCAGTAATCCCATCTAACAACAGGAAGCCTTCTCCAAAGAGTTGTACAAAATGGAAGGCTTTTATGGGATGAAGGGTGGGACAAGAAAATATTATTTTTAGACCAGGACATCTTTTCCGGGGGGAGGGAATGGCAAGAATTTTTATCATGGAAATTACCTCTACTTCCTATGGGGGATGAGAGGACCCATGTATCAGCGCTGCTCAGAAAATTCCAGACTGGGTGATTAATTAAGATTATGTTTCTGGGAGAGGTTGAAACATCAATAAGATTAGGTATTAAATTTAGGTTTGGTATCATGGGCTTTAGCATAAGTGACACCATTTGGGGCATATGGTCTTCTCTTTAATATCACATACCATGAGCTCAGTAAATAGATGCTATTCTTATTATTAACATAGTTGTTATTGGTGAACTAAACTTTTCTACCAAATGATAAAATATAAAGAATATTGATTTAACTTCCCATAAAGCAATATGCAGCACCTGCGGAAAGTTGCTGTCTTATAAATATACTAGAGGCCCGGTGCGCAAAATTCTTGCACTGGGGGATGGGAGTGTCCCTCAGCCCAGCCTGTGCCCTCTTGCAGTCTGAGACCCCTCGCTCCTTACTGCCCACCTTCTCACTGCTCCTTAGCACTGCCACAGAGGTGGGAGAGGCTCTCGCCACTGCTGCTGTGCTCACCCGCCATGAGCCTGGCTTCTGGCTGAGTGGCGCTCCCCCTGTGGGAGCACACTGACCACCAGGGGACAGCTCCTGCATTGAGCGTCTTCCCCCTGGTGGTCAGTGCACATCATAGCAACCGGTTGTTCCGCCATAATGGTCGCCTAGGCTTTTATTATATAGATAACTCAAAAAGCACATTTGCTTGTTAAGTTACTAGTTGAAGTTAAACCATAATGTCATGTTGGCATTCTTACTTATCAATTTGGGTATCATATATAATATGTTACTTAAATAGGTCTTACTCTGTATTTAAAAGAGGATGGCTACTATCTGATTAATTTTCACTCCCAGGTTGGGGAAGGAAACAACCATTGGTGTGGGAATAAAAACTTATCTTTCACCCTAGCCAGGCTGGCTCAGTGGATAGAGCGTTGGCCCAGGTTCAATTCTGGTCAAGGGCATCTACCTTGGTTGTCGGCCCAGTCCCTGGCCCTGGTCAGGGTGCAGGTGTGTGCATGTGGGAGGCAACCAATCAATGTGTCGCAATGATGTTTCTCTATCTCTCAGCCTCCCTTCACTCTCTCTAAAAATCAATGGAAAAATATCCTCGGGTGAGGATTAACAAACAACAACAAAAAAAACCAACAACCTTATTACCTTTCATTAATCAGCAGTGGTGGGCAAATGAGAGCAGGAGAAATCTTGCTAATACAAACCTTCATGACAAAACCTGAGCGATAGTTTATCTGGGCTACACACAGCAATGATCTGTGCTTCACTTCTAACCTGTAGGTAGCACTGAAAAATCACTGGAGGCACAAGAATATGGTCTCCAAAAGGGTAGAGAGGAAAAAACCATCTCCTTAGAATTCTGCCTTAAAATTTTCCTTCCACCCTCCCTATTTTGCTGATAAAAATCCTCCTGCATTAGATGAAACACACACACACACACACACACTAAAAAGTCAGAAATAGAGCAGAGATTCAGCAGAAAACAAAGTGAAAAGGTTGATTACTTTTCCCAATTTTATTTTTAAGGTGAGATTTTAAGGATCGTAACACTCCATTGTTCTTTACTACAACCAGGAAGAAACATTGATATGTTAACTACCCTCTTTGCCTCTCATGCTGAGGTGTGATTAGCAAAGTGTTTTCAAATTGTTTCCATGAGATAATAATTCCAGCTCTATGATTTCCTTAAATGCATTTAACTTAGCATGGATTTAATGTTGTTTTTTACCAGGAGCAGTCACATTGTGTGGTCATTAAATTTACAAAACAGATTTTCCTAAAAGTAAACAAATAAAGACTCTATTGAAATTCCTTGACACTCAAGCTCTCTTTTCAGTTTACCTTTGTCTTACTCCCTCTACTTCTTTCTCTCTTTACATCTTCCCATTTTTCCCTTTCACTTTCTACTTTATTCTTTTCCTTTTCAAGTGGCTAGATTACCATAATTCTTTTCCTTCACACACACACACACACACACACACACACACACACACACACACACCATTCACCCAACTGCATCTGCTACTGATTGGTTTCTTTCAAAAGGACAAAGGGTCAGTTAGAGGAGCCATCCTTCAGTTTGCATGTAGAGATCTGCCAGACTAGCTGAAATAGGTAGAAGCAACTGTCATTACAATTCTGCAGACAATTAAATAATTGGATCCATATGTGCTAGCTTACAGGCTTTTAAAAAGAAATTAACTTCAACTCGGAGTTCTGATTTCTGTAAGAAAGGACACACCTACAATTATTAGTCTAGTTTACTTCCTCGAAAGCAGTACACCAATCTCTTATAGAGACTTGTGCTTATGTTATAGCATAGAGTTTTGTGCCTGTGTTATAGAGTCATTAGATGTTTTAAAGCTATTCACAAGAAAATAGTAACCTCACTTAAAAATTAAATTCCTATAAGTACATACATACATAAAAACAAATTCTCTACATGTACATATTTCTATAACCATTATATTTCTATAATGGTCTATAGCATTTGACTGGGAATTTAATGGAGTCAGAAATCCAATGACTTGTTCATTTGAAGGCAAGAGCATAAAGAAAACTTAAAATTAAAATAGATTTCATTGTAAATATTAAGGAAGGCTCCACAAAGTTTCACATATGATAAGGATTGTTTTAATCTGAAGCTGTGGAGAGGTAGCTAGCAACTCGGAACAGGAACTCCGGGGCCTCACTGTCTGGGTTCAAGCCCTACATCTGTTTACCAGCGATGCAATCTTGGAAAACTATCACATTTCTCTCTATATATGTTACCTAATTTATAAAACAGGCATAAAAGGGTAATTATAAAGATTAAATTATGGGGGGGAGGACACATATGTAATACCCTTTGTAATACTTTAAGCAATTAAAAAAAGATTAAATTAGTAAGTAAAATTCTTACACTAACTTTTGAAATATAGTAGGTGATACAGAGAGGATCTTCCACATTAAATTTGCTTCTAACAAGAACCATTACTGGTGCACAGTTGTTCTATTACTAACTTGCTTTGGCCTTCAGCAAGCGATTTAATGCCAGTTTTCTCATTTGTATAAAGGAAACAGATTAGACTTCATTTCTAACTTTATAAATGTGTATTTCTTAGACCTTTTATTGGACTTCAATAGCACATAAACTAGTTTAAATATTGTGTGTGTGTCTGACTAGTGTGGCTCAGTGGTTGAGCTTTGACCTATGTACCAGGAGGTCATAATTTGATTCCTGGTCAGGGCACATGCCTGGGTTTCAGGCTTGGTCCCAGCTGGAGGCGGGTGTGTGTGTATAAGAGACAGCTGATCAATGATGTTTCTCATCAATGTTTCTATCTCTCTATCCCTCTCCTTTCCTCTCTCTCTAAAAATCAATAAAAACATGTATTTTAAATAAATAAAGATTGTGTGTGATATGGACTTAACAGTCACAGTAATTGATTAATTGATCACAAACATTTCTAGTTCAGGTGCCAAATTTGAGGATTGCAGAGGTAACAACATAATAATAAATAATAATAAAATACCCCTTCCAGCTAGGTCAAGACGCTGACAGAGAACTGTATCCAACATTCTTATTAAATATCCCATGCGGCCGCTCACTGTGGAAAGGACGGCTTTGAAAATTGCTCTTGACTAGTTATCAGAAAAAAAGTCAAGCAAAGTAGAGCAATGCTAGACAACTGGGCTGAGCATCCTTGGATAACACTAATTGGACTGGATTCTCTGGGAAAGAGAAATGATATTTTGCAGGATGTTACCAGGGAGTGAAATAAGGGTCAGGGTTGAAAGGATGAAATGCTGGGAAATCGATCAACAAGGTTTTCTGTACTTTGTCAACCAAACGTCAATTAGCATGCTACCAACCTAGTGTTCTATTTGAGACATGGATGCTTGGAGCTTATATTTTTCTTTCTCATAACATGCAACGAAATTCCTGCATATACTAAGTGTTTTTATTTCATGTTTATTAAGTGAGTTAAGGAAACCTCTTAAATTTTCAGCCAAAGGAAATTTAAATAGAGTCAAAAATTAGGTTTTCAGAGAACTTAAGAATCTGTAAAGTTAAAAACTAAATATCTCATTTTTAAAATGAAGGATCTGGTAAAATAACCTGACCAAATCCATATGACTTAGTGACAGGAGCCAAACCTAAAAATTCAAGTTGCCTGACTCCTAAGATCATGTTATTTCCATTAGACCAGTGGTCGGCAAACAGCGGTTTGTAAGCCACATGCGGCTCTTTGGCCCCTTGAGTGTGGCTCTTCCACAAAATACCACGTGCAGGCGCACATGTACAGTGCGATTGAAACTTCGTGGCCCATGCGCAGAAGTCGGTTTTCAGCCTGGGCGAGTCTATTTTGAAGAAGTGGAGGGTGTCGGTCGGTCGGGCAACAGGAGACGAGGTGCAGAGGGGCCGGGGAATACACAGCATGGGGAAGGCGCACGCCATTCATGCACGAGTTGAGTGAGCCAGTCAGTCAGCAGTCTCATGTGCAGTGGTTAGTGCTAGTCGCGTCCGCAAATCGCGCGCGGGTGACAAAAGATAGATGAAACAAGTATACAAGATGAGTGTGGATGGGAGAGTTGTAAGGGGTCAACCTCAGCAAATGTACCTCAATCAGATTGAGGACATTTTTAGCAAAGGCCATTAGACCAAACTACCTTCATTTTTGATGACAAACAAAATCATCACAAGCCAAAATTCAAATAGCAGATTTCTATTCTTTTAGTTTAATGTTAAACTCCAGACCATTCCAGCTTTATAGTTGAAAAATGATTCAAAATTGCATGAATCTCAAAGTCTTAAATATGTCCTTAAAGAATTCCTACACAAGGTTTACTAGCAGTTTTTATGTCATATATAATTCATCCAGTGAACAATAATTATTGCCCAGCAGCCACTCACATTTATTATGAAAATTCCTGAGATTGTTTTTTATTTTATAATAATAATAGTAATAATAATAATAAGAAGAAGAAGCAGCAGCAGCACATAAATAAGGTTAAAAGTAGGGGTAGAGAAGATGAACTCAAAATCTTTCACTTGTGTCCTGGCCAGTGTGGCTCAGTGCTAGAGCATCAGCCCAAGAACTGAAGGGCACATACCTGGATTGCAGTGCCTGGGTTGCAGGTTCAATCCCCAGCCCTGGTCAGGGCGTATACAGGAGGCAACCAATCAATGTGTCTCTCTCACATCAATTTTTTTCTCTCTCTTCTCTCTCTCTCTCTCTCTCTCTCTGAAGATTTTTTAAAAAATCTTTCACTTGTATGTGGTATTCTTTTTTTTCTAAGAGTGATATTACTAAGTGGGATCTCTCCTTTGTCAATTGAATAATTTTTACCTAATGTGATCTTCATTAGAAAACTATGCAAAGATCACCAATATTGCTTTTAATCAATAACAAAAAAGTCTTCTTGATATCATTTGATTAATCACTTTAACCCAGAGTAAGAATTACCACAACGTACAGGGGTATCTAAATGCTCCACATATGTAATGACCTTTATTATTTTTGTACTTCATATAAATGAGAATCTACTACTCCCATGACCATGTTATTTTTTTCTAGTTTGCCAGGCATATGAGGGTTAGGAAGATATTCATACTCTCAAAAAGTGTGCGCCTTTTTTGGAGTGATGGTTTCTTGTGAAAATATATGTTTTGGCTCAGATATTAGCTTGATGCATCATTTATGATCACTAATGTTTTTTCAACCAGCACATGTGCCCAAGAAGATCCTGGGAAAGTTTTTGAGTGGGCATTGTACTGAATAAATGCTTTACCACACTCAATATTCTAAGTTTATACATTTGATATCTCCAACATGTCTAATTCACCATTTCCTCTAAGTAGAAAGAATGCTAACTGTGGTCACACATTTTCAAAACCAATAATTTTTTATTTACTACAATTCAATTTTCTATAATTTTGGTTGTTAGTTTTCTCTTTGGTATCAATTTGGACCCAAGAATGGCAGTAGATAATTAAGGGAGCCCTAGGAGAACTAGAGTAGGGAATGAAAATTTTAAAAAAGCATAGGATTGATCTAGACCTAGAGGAGGTTAAAACTGAAACCAAGGATCAAAAGAAAAATGACAATGAATGTACCAAAACCAAAGGTCAATAAATGTTTTGGTTTGAAATTCAGAGTCAAAAAGCAAAGAGAAGCCGGAAGGTAATAAGGCCTCAGGTAGATAATTGAGGTCCAAAGCAAGGTGATGGGAAGGGGTAGTCAACAACATCTAAGCAATCAGGAATCAAATAGGAAATATTTTGGGGAAGATAAACTTTAAATTATTCCATAATCTGTCTCCACCAGATTGGTTTTAAGTGTTTCCACTTAAATAATTCCACCACAAAGAGATCTACTTCCTATACTAGGATACTTAGAGTGGAATTATACTAATTCATTTATCCTATCTAATAATAGAGAAACATGGTAATTAACCGTAACTTCGCTACCCTCTGGTGGTCAGGGCACTCTCACATGGAAGGAGCTCTGCTCAGCCACAAGCCAGACTGACGGCTGCCAGTGCAGCAGTGGTGGTGGGAGCCTCTCCTGCCTCCTCAGCAGCGCTAAGGATGTCCGACTGCAGTATAGGCCTGCTCCCCGCTGGCAAGTGGACATCCCCCGAGGGCTGCCTAGCTGCCAGAGGGATGTCTGATTGCCAGCTTAGGGGAGTGGGCCTAAGCCAGCAGGTGGT
Source organism: Myotis davidii (assembly GCF_000327345.1). Lineage (NCBI taxonomy): Eukaryota > Metazoa > Chordata > Mammalia > Chiroptera > Vespertilionidae > Myotis > Myotis davidii. The sequence continues at coordinate 2,582,752 of NW_006296222.1, forward strand.
CATCCCCTGAGGGGTCCCAGACTGTGATAGGGCACAGGCCGGGCTGAGGGACCCCCCCGCCCCCAAGTGCACAAATTTTTGTGCACTGGGCCTCTAGTTCTATAATAAATTAGATAATGAAGACATGGAAAGGAAGAAAACATAAAATTTCCTACCTTCATGGTAGATAAATCACAAGTTATGAAACTTAATTACATAACCAGCTTTTCAAACTTGAAAGGTAACCCAATTTCTATCCTTACCTAGGTTAAGTTTCATAAACTGCTATCCTTATATTTGCTCTAATTAATTCCTGAATTTATTTCTCTTTTTTTTTCACCTTTCCAGATACATATTTTTTACATATTCCTTCTCTTTATTCAATATTCACTTCTGAAGCCATCCTGGTTTTACGTTTTCTCACCCATTCATTTTTTAATATCTCCTGATTTCTATATTCAATTCACTTCAATATGAATTTAATATTTCTAGGCTCTGGAGGAAACATCAAAATGAGAAAGGGCAAGTCTCTCCACTCAAGGAGTCCATATGTTCTCAAGAAACTGTCAGACCAGGATAAATGTATTATGGCCCACAAGGGAGGAATTAAGTGCTATGGTGATGAAAAGGCTATGATAACAGAGGGAATTTTCCAGATCTCCAGAACAGAACAGAAATCACTTTCAGCCCTGGCTGGATAGCCCAGTTCGTTAGAGCATCGTCTAGATATGTCAAGGTTTTGGGTTCAATCCCCAGTCAGGGCATATGTAAGAATCAACTAATCAATGAATGTATAACTAAGTGGGACAGCAAATCAATTTTGCTCTCTCCTTTCTTCTCTTTAAAGTCAATAAATGAAATTGTCTTTTTGTGTTTTTTTTTAAAGAAATAAC
>NW_006296222.1:2583777-2588951 GCF_000327345.1 Myotis davidii
ATATGAGGCATACCAGTGTCAGTAGTGTGGTGAACATTGGAGTCCAAGATCAAGGAGATGTATCCTGAGAAGGTGGTGAGGGAGCAGAACAATCTTGATTTCAATCAGCTGAGTGAGTAGTGGCTGAAAGAAAATGGGCAAAAGGAGAGAATTTTTAGATTGGGAAGAGCATGTTTGTAGGGAAGGAAAGATTAACATGCAAGTGAGAAGAGAAAAAAAAGATGCAAGTGAGATGGGGCAAGCTTTCTTTAGAAAAATGAGGGCATAGGATCAAATTCAAAGGAGTAAAAGGCACAGGACTGGATAAATACAGACCTCATCTTTGCTTTGCTATTAGCTATTTTATTTAATTTGGGACAAGTCACTTAATTCTCTGTAAGTCACTTAGTTTGTTCTCTCATCTGTAAAATAGAGACGAAACTTACATGATAAGATTATGATGTCCAAATAAAATAACTTCGGTTAATACCTGGCATATACTACTATAGTATGCCAACATAAAATATATCTACATATATATAAAACTCTAATATGCAAATAGACCAAACGGGGGAACAACCAAACTACTGAACAACCCATCTCTATGACGTGCGCTACCACCAGGGGGTGTGCGCAGAACATGGCGGGCATTGGCCGCGGCAGGATGGTGGAGCAGGTGAGTGGGGGTGCCAGACCAAGGCAGGGTGCCAGTTGCTGTCATCAGGGCAAGCCTCTGGTGTCTACTGAAAATTCTTTGCTCCCACATACTGTGGCCCTGCCCAGCAGTTGCATCCACTGCCAGCACTGGAGCTGCCGCTCACACCCACTGCCAGTGCTGGAGCTGCTGCTTACACCCACGGCTGGCGCCAGAGCCGGAGCCACCGCTCGCACCCACTGCCGGCACCCAGCGCTAGTCCCAATTGCTCAGCGCTGTCAGCAGGTGCGAGCAGCAGCTGTTGACCCTGATCACCCCTGAGGGCTTCTCCACCTACCGCTGCTCCTGAGGAGTGATCGGGGCAGCAGCTGCTGCTTGCATCCACTGACAGTGTGGAGTGATTGGGGCCGGCACCAGAAGCAGCTGCGAGAGGGGCCGGCGCTGTCAGTGTGTGGGAGCAGGGCTGCCAACAGACAGGGAACCAGGGGGCCATGGTGGGAGGGGCCTGGCACAGCATGGATGATGGGCCGAGACCCGCCCTTCTGCCCACCACAGCCTCATGGCCCACAGTTCCTTTCAAGGTGCATGAATTCGTGCACTAGGCCCCTAGTATTTTTTATAAAATTACATAGAGAATAATCTAATTATGGAATATATGCATCTGTACTGGTTTCCTAGGTCAATTATAACAAAGAAGCACAAACCAGGTAGATTAGAAAAACAGAAATTTATTCTCTCACTATTCAGGAGGTGAATAGTCCAAAATCAAAGTGTCAGAAGGTTTAATTCCTTCTTGGAGATTCAGAGGGTGAATATGTTCTATGCTTCTCTCCTAACTCTGGTGGTTGCTGGCAATCCTTGTCTCGTAGCAGCATATCCCTAACTTTTGTTTATAACTAGAGGCCCAGTGTACAGGTGGGGTCCCTTGGCCTGGCCAGTGATCGGGGCCAATCGGGGTCATCTCACCCAGTCCCGGATCAGGGCTGATGGGGATCAGCTGGCTGGGGAGGGGCCGCAGGAAGTTGGCCAGCCAGGGAGGAACCATGGGAGGGCTCCAGGGTGTGTCCGGTCCTTCTCACCCAGTCCCTATTGGCCGGACCCCAGCAACAAGCTAACCTACAGGTCAGAACATCTGCCCCCTAGTGGTCAGTGCACATCACAGCGACTGGTGGAATGGTTGAACAAACAGTCGAATGAACGATCAGACACTTAGCATATTACGCTTTTATTTTATAGGCTAGCTTCAATAGGCCATTATTACAAGAATTAGAATTTTAACCTTAGACAGGAGGATAGGAAAATGGATGAAAGCTCAGGTCATGGGATTTGAATTCCATTTATCCCTCTTCCCAGTTGTGTTGCCTTGGTGGTTACACCCTCTTTAGTTGATAGTTTTCTCATTTAGTAAACAGGAGATAATGTTTCAGAGTGTTTTGAGGAATATTAAGTGCTGTAATATATGTGATGCATTTTTGCATGGCACCTGGCCCAGGGGGACAATGCATTACTCTCAAAGAGGCTGACCTTTACTGTAGTTGGGGTGGAAGTTAAGGCTTCTGTTCACATAAACAAAGATGATTTATCATTTTCATCTGGTTGTAGGCCAAACATCCTGTTTGCAGAGCCACTTGCATCGTTTTGACTTACCACTTTGCTACCAAGATTCGGCCATGCCCGGTTGCTCAATACTAACATGAATGATTTACCGCAATTGTTGACTTGCATTCCATAGAAATGCTGGGTCATTTGTTATTGTCCTTCAATGTTTAGAATTTCAGTTTACCCCTCAATTTTATAACACTTTACTACTATAGTCCAGCAATCAACTGCTTAAACATCATCACCATCATCTTCCTTAAGTTGTTTTTTGAAAGAATAATTTTAAAATGTATACATAAATAATCTATTAACTTTCATAAACTTAATCCATTATCTTGCTAAACCTTTACAACTCTTGTAAGAGGGAAACCAGGTATTTTATCTCATTTTTTTTTTAATGAGAAAATTGATGTTCAAAGCGGTTACATGACAAATACAACACTTTGCTGCACCCTCTGGAGATGTCTTACACAGTATTTGCTTATATTGGGCACATTTTAGTTCATCATTGATCTTCTGATAATAAAATATAAACATTGTAATCTATAAAACATTTTTATGAGTCCAAAGTGTTATATTCAACTGTATGTAGTGATGCACAAATACAGCATGGTAATATAGTACCCTTTAACATTATGCTTCCAGTCTCCAAACAGGCAAATATTCTTGGGATTTTAAGAATTTCTGAATGCTATTGCCTTTTATGAGGTGCATGCATAGCTAGTGTCAAGGTGTTGTGGGTGGCAAAAACAGCACCAGGTGTTAGACACATGGGATCAGACCGGGACCCCATGGTCCCAGGACCTGGGTTCAGCAACCTTGGTACTGGAGTTCTGGCTAGGAAAAGAATTCAAAGCCAAGATTCAAACTATAAGAGAACATTCATTTGGAAAATCACAGAGGAAGAAGAAGTAATTCCTAGAAGAAATAGGCTTAGGAAGTAAGTTATAGAGGAAGGAGCTTAGCGGTAAGGAAGGTAAAGGTGATATGTCTGTGGAGGCAGGTTAGGAGGGGAAAGAAAAGGCGTGGGTGTACTCCTGGAGGGAGAGTGCGCTGGGTCCTCCCTCTGTCCTAAGGGTATTTTGTTTTTTGGTGGTAGTGGTGGTGGTTTTTTTGTTAATCCCTCACCTGAGGATATTTTTCCACTGATGCTTAGAGAGAGTGGAAGGGAGGGAGAGAGAGAAGAAGAAGGAGAAGAAGAGAGAGAGAGAGAGAGAGAGAGAGAGAGAGAGAGAGAGAGAGATGAGAGAAAGAGAGAGAGAAACACATCCATTGTTTGCCTCCCCGCATGCACCCTGGCCAGATTGAGCCTGCAATCAAGATGTGTGTCCTTGACAGGAATCTAACTCAGGACCCTTCAGTCCCCTGGCCGATGCTCTAGCCACTGAGCCAAATCGGCTAGGGCTGTCTTAAGGGTTTTAAAGGTAGAGATTTTAAGGGAGGTCCTAGGGGAAGATCTCAATAGAATATTCAGCAGCTTCCCAGGTGTGTCCTTTCAGGGTTGTGATTTATTGGTCAGCGCCTGGGCAGGGGCTCATTATTCAATTAGTCTGGTTCTGAGGTCAGCTGGGAGGGAGGGTGTAGGGAGGGGAGGGGGGTCTGGTTTTGCTGCTTATCTGGGCCTGGAGCTGAAATACAACTGAGGCCTAGATGTTATCTCTATTGTAGAAATGATCAGGGGGTCCAAACCAAATGACCAGTGATATACTAAGGGAGGAAAGGTCACCCTGGGGATGAGGTCCCACCTACAATTGTCCTTTGCTAGGCACCCAGGAATTTCCTCCCTGGTAACCTTCTGGACCTGGCCCATCATCCTTGCACTGTTCATGTCAGTCTAACTGCCTACCACAAATATAAGAAACATCCAAATCTATAAGTATTTTTTATGAGTTTATTTGAGACAAACTGACAATTGCCAGGAAGCAGAATCCCAATGGATTGAGAAAATGCCCCAGGAAAGGGCAGTATTACCACTTATTTTATACATCAGAATCAAAGGGGAAGACGGAAGGGGGTTTACATGAAGTGCATTAGTGATAGATAAGGGAGGGGAGAGAAAGCAAAGCTGGGAAATCTCTGGGAAAGGATAAAAAGGAAGAGGGTAGACACATGCTTCTTTTACTTAGGTGGGTATAGAGTAGTTAAGGGGAAAATACCGGCCGAGCACGTGACAACCCACCAAGAACTGCTTTGGTCAGGCACTATGTAGGCCTCCCCTGAGCTTGTCGGGCTCAGTATATGGCCCCTTTTGCATCCACACTAAGTAGTTAACAGTTAACAACTGACATGATAATAATAACAATGAGCGGATTTGTGGTCTCTGCTCTGGTGCAGTGGTTGTGCTTTGAGGGGTAGTGGGGGGAGGAAATTATTTTGTTATTCCAAAGGTACATTATCAGTATGTTATTGTAGATGCAAAAAAAAAAAAAAAAAAAAAAGGGCAACAGGCAGGCTCAGTTGAGGTAAAGATTGACCTTTGTGAGGGGAAAATACCGGCCGAGCACGCGACAACCCACCAAGAACTGCTTTGGTCAGGCGCTATGTAGGCCTCCCCTGAGCTTGTCAGGCTCAGTATATGGCCCCTTTTGCATCCACACTAGGCAGGCAGGGAATTTTACAAACTGACTTGTAAGATCAAGACAAATCATACATTCATTTCAAAACTCAGTAAGCCCAGGGTTGTGTGCCAACTACCTGAATCTGAAGGGGCCACTGTCACAAACTGCTGATAGCTCATAAACGCTGCATATGCCCTAGCTTTGGTGTTTTGGCTCTACAAGTGTTTCAAAGGTGTCTCTTCGTGATTCTTTTGGTTTACTTTATAGTAAGCATAGTAACTTCAGTTCATCACGGAGAAGGAAGCACTTTAAGCAAGAAGAAATGTAGGTGCATCTGGGAAAAGACAGCACTGATGGCTCTTGTGCCTTCTGAGTGTGTTGGG
>NW_006296222.1:2589654-2593477 GCF_000327345.1 Myotis davidii
AGTAACTTGTTTTTATGCCTGTTGTTGTCCATGAGTCTCTGGGCATGATTATGTTTATGTTGAAAATCTCTTAGGTGTGCTTGAGGGTACTGGGGGTGTGTAGGACTTCAGAAGTATTCTTTCTATCTTGTTACGGTCCATTATTTGGATATTTAAAAAATTGCTGGATATTAAAATGATGGTAAATATTTTACCACTATTTGTCTAATTTAAAGACCCCTTAGTTTTTGTAGATATGTTGTTCTTACAAGTAAAAAGGAACGGAAATGTTTGGTCTATTATAGATTTTTAGGTAAAATGCAAATCCCAAGCAATTTATTAAAAGAGCATGTTGCTGGCTGGAATGGGTCAATGTTAACTGAATTCACAGCATATAAAAATCATAATGTGGCAAATTGTAGATGAATTCTTAAAATGGGTCAATAGCTATTATTTCTAGTTCTATAATTTGATGTGTCACCTAAAACAAGAAAGTACAATTTAGTATTATTAAGCTTATAAACCCAAAAGTGTCAAAAACATGTATGGTCAAGATAAATATTAATTTACTTGACATATTTTTCAAAAATGATATCATTTGTGTTGTTCTTATCCAACAGAAATTTAGTAAACAGTTATTTTAATGTGCTTTTACTTCAAAACCAAATATCTAAGGTTTCAAAGCACTGGCAAGAAAAAATATTAGGAAGTTTTCTGACTCAGGAACAAGCAATCCTAAATATAAATAGAAAGGTAGTTATATTTATATCCAAATATGTTCCATTATTCACTTGATAATGTAATTCTCCATTTAGGACAGAAAATGGTAAGTAACTGGTTAAAAAGTCAGTCTCTGCCTTTTAGTTAATCAGAAGTTTGATCGCTGAGGTTATTTCAAATGGAATCCCCTGGTGTGCCCTTTTACATAAATAAGAAAAATGTTCCTAATTAGCAACTCAGAAAGCATTCCTTCTTAATGTTTACAGCAATTGCTATTCAAACCATTTCTACTTTTCTGAAATATGTAACACCTTGGATAATGTTCTTGTAAAACATTTGTGATTAATTCACTACATAAAATAAAAGGTCCAGGAGCATTTAGGAAGAAGAGGTGTAGAAGGAGGAGGATATTGCTATAAACATGAACTGCTGGGAATATACCTTGTGTATTTGCATCACATTAATTTTTTATATCATAATCACATCTGAACAAGTAGCAAATCACACTATAGTTTGAATTCTAAATATTCTCTTGCATCCCCCAGACTAAACACCAGTTTGTTTTCAGAAAAATGCTCCTAATACTTCTCTTTTTATCCCCTCAGCTAATTTGGCAATGAGAAGAAAACTACACAGACTCAGCTGCCATCAGAGGAGATGTATGCCTCTCCATTCACGAGTGCCCTTCCCCTGAGGTATTTCTGATGGAAAATAGCTTTCCTACATTTAGGCAGCATTCCAGACTGAAAATAGGTACCAAAGAATGTGTATTCATATTTTGTTACAGGTGATAATGGCTTTATGGTAATGTCAGTGTAAGAGATGCATGCTAACAGATGAAAGAGTGAAATAAGCTGGAGGGGACCAACTGGGGGAAAGGGGAGACATATGTCATACTTTCAACAATAAAGAATTATTTTTAAAAAAGAGTGAAATGACATGATGATTAAAAATAATTTAATGGGATAGATGAGGAAAATCTTGATAATGGTTGAATCTGAATGACAGTTATATGGGGATTAATACTATTATGTATGTTTGACCATTATTATTTAAATATCAGGCACCAGGAGAATATAATTATGAAAGTATCAATTTAAATATGTGTTTTGAAAAACATTTAATAGCTCCTTAGTTATCCGGAACAAGTATATTTCCCATTAAGGCCACTATGTGCTTCAGCATATGGATGTATTTGCCCAACAACACTAGGTGAATGATGTGCTAGCCTCAATATGCAGTTTATTTTTCCTGAAAATATTTCTTTACGTATGTAAAATCAACTTAATATTAATGGCACAGCAACTTTACAGCCTCACTCATAGGACTGGTCGTGATGGTTGCATTTTTAAGGATAAATTCCAAATAGATTTTTGCTCCTCCTCCTTCTTTTTCATTGAAAAAAAAAAAAGATAATTAAAAGACCTATGATTTTACACCACCACCACCACCAGTAATACCATCTGAATCACTCAACTTCAAACACTGCCCAAAGTTTAAGTTATTTCATACCACAAATAAATAACTTGGCATTCCATTGTAATTATTTTAAGCTAGTTAAGTCATTAAGTATATTCTTCCTTTAAAAAAATGCCATAGAAATATTCCTTGGCTGGCTCACACACAGGCAATTGCTGAATTTGCTTATTTAGTTGACCAATAGATTGTAGTGTTTATGGCATTATTCATGAAAGAAATATACCTAGTGTTTAATATGTGGTTTTCAAACCCAGTGAAAGTCCTGAGTAGAACATTAAAAGAAGGAAGAGCAATTCAGTAATAAGCATTTCACTAGTAAGCATTTATCATGAGAACTAAGACAAAACGCCAAGTTCTCTATGCCTGTAATCTATAACAAATTACTATTGCTATCAACATTTGAAAAATAAATTTGGTGGAAGAATCCATAAAGATACAATAAGTTCCTGAGAAAACAATTAGTAGAGGCTCAAACATGCTTTAAAAGGATTTTATTTTTAAAGAATCCTTTGCTGTGTGTTAATAATGCATTTCCCTCTCACATCTAAAAATTAATGGTAAAATTTGTGCTGAGGAGGAGTGGAGAAGTTCAAGATTTTCCCAGCACTCCCCCACAAATAACAAAGGGGAGAGGAGGTATTTCACAATAGCAAGGGAATTCCTGCATATACAGAGCAAGATACCTTACATAACTGCGAATAAAAGCCCTTAGTTAGCCACAGGTTATATTGGCTTTCTCTACAAACCACATGCCATAAAAACTAGTGTTTCAAGTAAACATGATAGAGTTGGGAAATTTGAATTGTCAAAGTTAAGGAAAAATTCTGACCTACAAACCAAATTTGTAAACCAAAGGGAAATTTCAGTGAAGGCCATATAAAACATTAAATAATAGCAACCCTTTACAAAATTAGGCTGATTCCCTTAAAGAACTGCTCAGCTTACAGCATTCATTTTGTCAGTGTTTAGACTAGTCCTACGTTCCAGCCACAGTTCTTTGAAGAAGGTATAAAAGCCTTATTTTGGAATCCAGAGATAGTATAAGAACCAATGCACGATAAACATTAGATAATTTTCCAAGGTCTTGCTGAACCAGTGTTATAACAAGTGCTACCTTCAAATTTGGTAGCACAGTTCTCACTGTCCTACATCTTTGCACGCTTTTTATATATCTTGCAACAAAACATCTTTGACAACTTGTATACTGAGTAAAGGCACACTAGACCGAGGTAGTGGAACTTTGAGGCAGAACAGCCCTTTCATTTATTCCCCTCTGTTTTCCTGCACGCTTTAGATAAAATCACATGGGGCTACTTGATTCAGTTAGGGTCAAGTAAAAGTCTAAAAGGATAGGTAAGGTAAACAGTTAACCGGAATTTTTCCAGATTAACCCTTTACAATGGTTTAGACTTTCAACTCACTTAATAGGAATGTTCTACTACCTTGAATATCAACCTTTTCAGCTCCTAGAGTCCTCTTCAGTGATCCTCAGTAAGATTTCCTAACAATTAAAAAGAAATAGACTTAATCAAATAGAAAACCTACGCTGCATACAATTCATTTTCTTGATTTTTATTTTTTTCTCACAGAAGTATTTCAGCATAAGTGAATTAGAGTGGAGGAAAGCAAGAGAAAGGGTGTCAGG
>NW_006296222.1:2593552-2608883 GCF_000327345.1 Myotis davidii
AGTGGAAAATGGAGTAGACTCTAATGATTTTCCCTTTCCAACAGTAAAATCTTACTACAGTAATACTTTTATATAAATGTGTACTATAGATAACTACATACCCTATTAGTACATGCTCCATCTAGCTTTTTCATAATTATAATACATTTTCATGGTGTAAAATTTTTTCTAACAGTATGAAAGTATGTAAAGTCAAAATCTTCCCACTCTCTTGCCCATTTTCACTTACCAGAAGTAATGCTATGAAAAGAAATTTGGTCAAGTTACCTTTCATAAATTGAGACCAGATAATATTCTCTTGCCCCCGTTTTTTAAATTTCTTTTTAATTTATTGGTGTGCCATTGGTTAACAAAATTATATTGGTTTCAGGTATACAATTTTATAATTGCTATCCTTGATTACTATTCAAAATGTCTAGTTCTCTATTTTCTGCCTTATTCTTACCCCTCAAAGTTATGGACCTCCTACTTCCTTGACCTGGCCTGCCTCCCCTTTCTTTTCACAAGTGCCCTATTGTTTTGGCCCTTCTTGCTCCATTCTGCCTTTGTGGCTGAACTGAAAGCCAACTTTGCCTCAACACAGAATCTCCACTTTAGTGGGGCTCATCTCGTCAAGTTTAAACCTTCCTTAACCGCGCCCCCCCCCCACCCATAGGGTTCTCTTCAAATCCCATTCTCTATATGGGCCCACCCTGATCCAATTAATGTAAATGAACACCTAAAAACAAACTCTTCAATTCCTCCCACTCAAATATTTCTCCTGTTTTCTCAAGATTTGGAGAATTGTAAAGATACCATAGATTAGATGTTTACTATGTAAGATACCATATTCTATGAAATACACATGTTACTGTCTCAATGTAATTATCTGAATACAGTGCCCTAATATTTAATCCTAGTTGGTTTACCAGGATTATCATTTCTACCTTGAAATATTTTTAAAATATGTTTTTATTGATTTTAGAAAAAGAAGAAAGGAGGGGGAGAGAGAAACATCAATGATGAGAGATTATCATCGATCAGCTGCCTCCTGCATGCCCCACATTGGGGAACAAGCCCGCAACCTGGGCATATGCCCTGGCAGGGAATCGAACCAAACCGTGACCTCCTAGTTCATAGATCAACGCTCAAGCACTGAGCCATGCTGGCTGGGCTTGAAGTATTTCTTTTTCAATGTTCCCTTCTCTTCATCTCGATTACTACTATCTTAGTGCCTGTTATATCTCTCCAGCATGACTTCAATACCTTAGCTGACCACTCCAGCCTCCAGTTCTGGTTCTGGAAAGTCTATTTTTATCATCTGATCTTTCCAAACTAAATCCAGGCAAGTCACACCAAGATTAAAATCCTTATGTGTCCCTGTAGCCTTCAGAAAATTAGAACTCCCATAATTTAACAAACAGCACCTTACAAATTGTACCTCTTCCGCATCATCTGTCACCGCTTCTCCCCCTCCCTCTCCCAAAGGGAATAAGAAAGAATTGAGACTGTTTTAGAGTTTCTGGTCATATAGCTCACTTACTGGTGATCATTGGTAAGCCACTTATCATTTCTAAGTCTCCCTCCACTTCCAGACCTGTAAGAGGGAGCTAGCAATGGTACTGAACCTTAGCATAAGCATCCCTAGCACATAAGTGCTAAATAGATAGTGGCTAAAATGTTTATTATTACCATTACTTTAAAGCAGTGATTCCCAAAGTGGGCGCTACCGCCCCCTGGTGGGCGCTGCAGCGATGGGGGGGGGCGTGATGGCCACAGGTGCATTTGTTTTAACTTTTTTTGTATTACCTTTCTATTCTGAGTTCAATAAATAGTTTCATAATTTCAAACTTCAATGTTTCTAATTTACACCTTTCTCTACTATATTTTACGAAAAAGGTAGAAACATTAATACATATATCTTTCTGTTTAATTGCTATTAAAATTTTAAAAAAATTAATTTCCAAGGGGCGCTGAGGAATATTTTTTCTGGAAAGGGGGCAGTAGGCCAAATAAGTTTGGGAACCACTGCTTTAAAGTCAATCACTTCTTCACCTCTTGCTGCACTTCTGTCTTCAAGGTCCTTTTCTTCTTTCCTTCATTGTCAATTCATCCTTCAAGAAATCCCTACCAATTGTTTCTGATGCCCACTTTTTCTCTCAGCACCACAAGTACTTCTGTGGGAGTACTTGACTCACTGAATTAGTAGTAATGTGTTAATAACTGACTGCATTCTTCCCCTCTGCTCTTAATGTGCTGTAAATTTCCTGAAGGCAGAAGGCAGAGTGTGGTGTTCTGACTTTGTTAAATTAACATTTGTTAAGTGGAGCACTCAGAGTACAGAATGGTAAGCCTGAATTCAACAGCTGACTAGAGATAAATTGCAGTCAAGTATTACTCATGGCATGCCTGGAGGGGCCAAATGGGGAGGTCAAGGCAGAATGGAGACAGCCAGCAAAAGGGAGAGCTAAAGATAAGGGACCTGGGGCACATGCCCGTATTAGAGTTTGTGGATAGAGTGTGTTGGCATCCCTGAACTAGGGTTGGATTGGTAAATTCAAATAAAAAGAGATGGGTTTTGGTAATTACCGAAGGGTCTTATCTAAGAGATACATAAAGTATGCTTGCCTTAGGAGGCAGGGGAGCCTATTGATCACAAGGGCTGTTGGAGAAGTCAAAATCAGGAACTTACATTTGCTTGTGACTCTGTGACTGCTGTCCAGGACATGTATTTGTATAAGGGAGCTCTATCATCTAAGGTCTGTGCAGGCCTCTTAGCCAAACAAAATGAGTGCTGAGGCAGCAGTAACGTGGAGTGGCTTACCTAAACTATCAACAATGGCTGTATTTACCTTTGTATCTTCAGCCAAAAAAAGTGCCCAAAATATAGCAGGCTAAATTTTGCTAAAAGAAGTAAAATGAACCCTGACCGGTTTGGCTCAGTGGACTGAAGGGTCCCAGGTTCGATTCTGGTCAAGGGCATGTACCTTGGTTGCGGGCACATCCCCAGTTGGGGGTGTGCAGGAGGCAGCTGATAGATGTTTCTCTCTCATCGATGTTTTTAACTCTCTATCCCTCTCCCTTCCTCTCTGTAAAAAAACCAATAAAATATATTTAATAATAAAAAAAGTTCACCCTTTCTCTTTAAAAAAGAGTGAAATGAAACTTTTATCATTTTAGCATTTAAAACTTGCCATCATTAGATCCCATCACACATTTTCAGCTTTTTATCTCCTAATACTAACTGCCAAACTGAACTTTGATTTCCTATCTCTGCTGGAAGTGTTTCCTCCTCCAGGAATTAATTGTTTCCCTGATCTCATCAAATTATAACACTTTCCATCCCCTGGGGTTCTTTTCAAATCCCATTTTCTATACAAGGCCCACCCTGATCCAACTAACGTAAAATAATCTTCTACTCTCTTAACAATCACAGCATTTTAATCAATAGGTTTTGTTTTATTTTTTACCACCATATAATTTTTTAAACCAAAGCACAGGAAACAAATCCATTTTATTTATTTTCAGTAAGTTGAAATCCTTGAGGGGTACAGCGTTACACGGATCCTGTGTCCAATGGCCTTAGCAGGAAGGTTGCTTTGGAATTTAGCAAGAACCATGCCACTGTTTCCATGAGCACGAGTTACCTTTCCCCAGATTACTCTGGTTTTGTTTGGTTTGCCACCAGGAGTCACTCTGTTGTACGTAGATAGAATTCTGTTTCATCTCGAGCATAAACACCCTCAATTTTAAGAAGAGCTGTGTGCTCCCTCTGGTCCCGGAGACCCTGCTTCTAGCCAGCAAAAAATGGCCTTGGACCACAGCCTTCCAGACATAGTTGTCCTTATAGAAGTCCTGTTCCCAGCAGGCCTCCATAGGGTCCAAGATGGTGGAAAAATACCACTATATTTTTTAAAGCCATTTATCATATTCTTCTTTTTTGTTTGTGTGATAAGTTTATTTGGGCCAGACTGTTGACAATTATCATATTATTCTTTATTTTGTCAAATTTTATTCACATTTGAATGTGAGCACCTTGAAGATAAGATAGGGCCCCTAAAGTTTAGAATATACATCTTTACAATATGTGAATGGCCTGAAAGTAGCTTTAAGTATAGGGGATTCCTTCATGGGCTATAATATCTGGTATATCTTCCTTAAAATTAAACAGAAAATTATTGTTTTCTCAGTCACAGTCCAGTGTCCAAAGACCCTGCTCAGAGAAAATCCCTAATGTTTTTAATTTACTGATAAGATAAAACTTTTCTATAAAGATCATGATGCCTTAATGATAATATATATTATGTATTGAATATAAAAAATATAGTATGGTTGTTATGTCAATAAATGCATATTCCCCCATATGTACTGATGTATATGATGAACTAAAGCCTCATTTCAGAGTTTTGTTCACCTTGGAAACTGATTCTCATTACAAAGTCTGTAATAATTCTTTCTGTAAATATTTACTTAAAGTAGCTGCTCCCTATCAAGTTGTTAGGAGTCTAAAATTTCTTCTTAGCATAAGTCTTTTGTCTTTACTTTGTCCTCAGTTGTGCATTCAATTAGTGACCTAGAATATTAGGTTAACTTTATTATTATATAGCAATAATATATTTGAGCCCTGACCGGTTTGGCTCAGTGGATAGAGTGTCAGCCTGCGGACTGAAGGGTCCCGGGTTCGATTCCAGTCAGGGGCATGTACCTTGGTTGCGGGCACATCCCCAGTGGGAGGTGTGCAGGAGGCAGCTGATTGATGTTTCTCTCTCATCGATGTTTCCAACTCTCTATCCCTCTCATTTCCTCCCACAGGGGGAGTGCTGCTCAGCCAGAAGTGAAGCTCACAGCTGGTGAGCACAGCGGCGGTGGCAGGAGCCTCTCCTGACTCCTTGGCAGTGCTAAGGATGTCCAACTGACAGCTCCTGGACTGCGAGAGGGCGCAAACCTGGCTGAGGGACCTCTCCCATTCCCTCCCCCCCCGCCAGTGCACAAATTTTGTGCACCGGGCCTCTAGTTCTTATAGAATAGTAAATGAGTATTTATGCTTTTTAGGTGACTTAAAAAAAAAAAACAATCATTCTTAATTAAGTACTTGAAAAGTTTTTACTTGGATTTATTTTTTGTTTGTTTGTTTATCTTTACTGTTTAAAGTATTACAAATGTACCTTTTGTTACTTTGTGTGTTTTTTCCCATTGAACCTCTCCACCCTGTACCTGCCCCTTCCAGGACTTCACCACTCTATTGTCTGTGTCTATGGGCTATGCATACCAGTATATGCATATAAGTTCCCCAGTTAATCACTCCCTTCCCACTCCTCACCCCACCTTCCCTCTGAAATTTTTCAGTCCACTGCCACTTTTGCAACCTAATAGGCTTTCCAGAATATTGACTCCCCTCTCTCCATATCCACTGATTGGTCTTCTCTAGTCTTCCCTTTCCCCGCTAAGATTCTTTATTATTATTTTTTTAATCCTCACATGAGTACATTCTTAGAGAGAGGAAGCCTAACTATTGTCTACTTTGCACCAAACTCCTCACATCCACTTTTGCTCCTCTTTTATCTATTCCTCATACTGTAGCTTCATACGGCTTAAGACCCTTTAGTGATTTCTCATTATTCTTAGGATTAAAATAGAATTTTTGCTTTAGCCGGTTTAGCTCAGTGGATAGACCATCGCCTGTGGACTGAAGAGTCCCAGGTTCAATTCTGGTCAAGGGATTGAGGGCTCCAGCCCCAGTAGGGGGCATGCAAGAGATAGTCAATCAATGATTCTTTCATCATTGGTGTTGCTATCTCTCCCTCTCCCTTTCTCTCTGAAACAGGGCCGGGAGGAACCTGAAACCAAGGTACATGCCTTGACTGGAATTGAACACAAGACCCTTTGGTCCACAGGCTCTATCCACTGCGCCAAACCAGCTAGGGCTAGAATTGTTTTTCTTAAAAAATGTATCTTTATTGTTGAAAGTATTACAGATGTCCCCCCTTTTTTTCCCCATCGACCCCTTCCACCTTCTCCCCTGCATCAAGTTTTCACTGTACTATTATCTGTGTCCATGGATTATGCATATAAATTATTTGGTTAATCTCTCCTCACCCACCCACCAATCCCCACCTTCCCTCTGAGATTCATCAGTCTGTTCCATGCTTCTGTCTCTAGATCTTGAAATAGAATTCTTAATGTAACCTATAAAACTGCACAATCAAGCACTTCTCTACCTCTCCAATTCTATCTGACTCACTGTGGCTATGAGAGTTTATCAAAAGTGTCCTGTTCCTTTTCAGGGCCTTCACACATTATCTTCTCTGTCTAGAATCTAGGATAGGCTTTTTCTTATCTTTACTTAGTTATTCCTACTCAATCAAGACTTTAATCAAATGTCTCTTCATTTGGGGTTGGGGTGGGAGGAGCGCATGTGCATGAGTACCACCTATAACTTTTCTCATTACACTGGCCCAAGTAACTTTGGGAGCGGACTTTGAGTTTTTTTGGTTTCATATTTTATTTATATTGAAATTGTGTTAGAGCTTTCAACTTTACATTTACTCCTCATTTTTCTCTAACAGTAACATTTTTTTAATCCTCACTCAAGGATATGTTTTTATTGATTTTACAGACGAAGGGAGGAGATGAATATCTATGTGAGAGAGAAACATCAATTGGTTGCTTCTAGTACCCACCCCGACCAGGGATTGAATTCACAACCTGGGAATGTGCCCTGACTGAGAATCAAACCCTTGACTCTTCAGTGCATGGGACGATGCTCCACCCAACTGAGCCACACCAGTTAGGGCGACAGTAACACTTTATGTATACAAAAATTGTGTGTGTGTGTGTGTGTGTGTGTGTGTGTGTCATACACACATATATGTATGTATCATATATATGTATGTATCATATGAAATGTGGAATGTATTCATTACCTTGCCTCTTTACAGGTCACTAAACCTAGATGTATTTATTTGTAGATACACAGATAGTTATTTTGAATGACTGGTATTTCATTGTATGGACAGCCTTAATTTATTTAACTTGACTCTATTGATAAATACTTATAGTTTATTTATTTTGAACAATACCATCTTTCACTTGCCATACTGTTTTCAAGGTCAATCCATGTAGTAGCATGTATCAGTACATAATTCTTTTTTAATGACAATAAAATTTTATCATATAGAGAAATCATATTTTGTTTATCCTGTGACCTATTGTTCTCATTATTTGGCTACTGAGAACAGTTCTACTATGAACATTCATGCGCAAATTTGTAATATATGCGCAAAACATATATTTTCAATTCTCTTGTATACATTCCTAAGGCTAAGAGTTAAATTGCTAGGTAATATGATTTTTCTTTTTAAAAAATGTTTTTATTGATTTCAGAGAGGGGAAAGGTAAAGAGAAATAGAAATATCAGTGATGAGAGAGAATCATCAATTGACTGCCTCCTGCATGCCCCTTACTAGGGATCAAGCCCTGACCTGAAATTGAACCATGACCTCCTGGTTCATAGGTCAACCACTGAGCCACTCTGGCTGGGCTGTAGCAATTTTTTAAGCTGAGACTGTGAATCCTCCAACTTTGGGATTCTTCAAGACTGCTTTGATTATTCTGGTTCCCTGGAGTTTCCATATGAATGTTAGGGTCAGCTGCCAATGTCTGCAAAGAGCCAGCTGTGACCTGGATAGGGATTGTGTTGAGTCTGTATATAAATATGGCAAGTATAGTTATGCTGGCAATTAAGTTTTCAAATCTATAACATGGCATATATATTCCCATTTATTCATATCTACTTTAATTTCTTTCAACAATGTTTTATGCCTGGCTGGTATAGCTCAGTTGGTTGAGCATTGTCCTGTGCACTGAAAGGTTGCCGGTTCGATTCCCAGTCAGGGCACATGCCCAGGTTGCAGGTTCAGTCACTGGTCAAGGTAGGTAATGGAGGAAACCAATCAATGTTTCTTTCTCCCTCCTTCTTCCTCCCTCTCTAAAATCAATAAAAACAGTTTTTTAAAAAAACACCACAAAATGTTTTATAATTTTTATTTTATTTTTTAACATATTTTTATTGATTTCAGAGAGGAAGGGAGAGGGAGAGAGAGAGAGATAGAAACTTCAATGGGAGAGAATCATGATCAGCTGCCTCCTGCATACCCCCTACTGGGGATTGAGCCCGCAACCAGGCATGTGCCCTTGATCAGAGTCGAACCCAGCACCCTCAGTCCACAGGCTATTGCTCTATCCACTGAGCTAAACCAACTAGGGTTGTTTTATAATTTTTAGAATGCAAGTTTTATACGTCTGATGTTTAATTTATTCCTAAGTGTTTTATTCTTTTGCTGGTACTATAAATGAAATTTTCTTCATGTCATTTTTAATTACTCATTGCTAATCCTATATAATAAAAGGCTAATATGCAAATTGTATATTACCTTGCCTCTTTACAGGTCACTAAACTTAGATGTATTTATTTGTAGATACACAGATAGTTGTTCGACTGCTTGCTATGATGTGTGCTGACCACCAGGGGGCAGCACAAAATGAAGGAAGGCCCCGACTGGCAGCCAGCAGCCGGGAAAAGGAAGGCCCTGGCCAGCCCTAATCACCGGCCAGGCCTAGGGACCCTACCCATGCACAACCGGTCGACCAGTTGCTATGATGTACACTGACTACCAGGGGGAAGACACTCAATGCAGGAGCTGACCCCTGGTGTCAGTGTGCTCCCACAGTGGGAGCACCACTCAGCTGACCTGACCGGGCACCAGACATAGGGCTCACGGCTGGTGAGCGCTGCTATGGCAGCGCAAGCCTCTCCTGATCGGGACTGACTGGGCAGGAGCCCACGGCTGGCATAGCAGGCAGGCACAGCGGGGCCGGAGGAGCTGAAGTGGCAGGCGGCGTGGGACTGCCAGTTTTAGCCCAATCCCCGCAGGCCACGCTGAGGGACCCCACCAGTGCACGAATCGGGCCTCTAGTAGATATATGATTAATTTATGGTTGTTGATCTTATATTCTGTAGCCTTAATTAAATTATTGATTCATTATGTTCCTTAGGATTTGCTATGTACAAGCATGCTATTTGCAAATAGCGATAGTTTTACTTCTTTCTTCATTTCTAATCTAAATGTATTTTATTTCTTTTCCTTGCCTAATAGACCTAACTAGAACCTCCCATACAATGCTCAATAGCAGTGGTGAGAACAGACATCCTTGTCTCATTCCTTATCTTAAATGGAAAGCAATCTGTCTTTCACTATTAAGCGTGAAGTTAACTATGGGTCTTTGTAGATGCCTTTATCAATTTGAAGGGGTTCCCTTCTAGTCCTAGTGTTGAATGTTTTTATCATGAAAGAGTGTTGGGTTTTATTAACTGTTTTTTCTTTGTCTATTAAGATTATCGAGCATTTTTGTCCTTTATTCTATTGAAATTATGAAATTTTCATAACTCTGTCTATTTGAGAAAAATAAGCATGGGTAAATTAGTGTGCTGGATTGCATTTCTTATTCTGATATGTTCTTTTTCCTTTGCCTTTCAAATATAGATCTTCTTTTACTGACTTCACCTGGTCTGCCAGAAGAAGAGGATTGAAGGAAAAATACCCACCCACACAATCGTGTGCTTGCTTGTTCCTATATGAAAAGGAATCCTTTGAAAGGACCTGAGATGTCTTATTAGTTTCACAAGATTCTCTTCTTCTGTTTTCTTTTTAGAGGGAAAATAACATGAATTGAAAAGCAATTATAGTCTGAAGCACAGTTATTACCTGCATTAAAAAATCTCTCATCTTTTCTGCACATTATAATTCTTACATGGGTTAGCAAGAAAAATACTTTGTAATGTCTTTGGACTTTTGAATAGTAAAAAGTGCAAGAAAATAAAATTTGGCTTTCATAGTCCTATAATCCTCAAAAATATTAAAATAATGTTGTATATGTTTGAATGATTATTTTTAAAAATGCTAGATCTGGAATCAATTTCAAAGACTATTTGTCTTTGCAGAAGAGAAAATAATTGGTTCATCGGTTACTTATATAAAAAGACTAAGAAAGAAGCTATTAATTGCTACCAGTTTTATATTATAGGCTTTAATGTTTATGAAAGAATTTTTATTTTGAATAATATTCACTTAAAGTTGTAAAAGGACGTTTGAAATACTGATTGTAGCTCATTTTATTTTAAAACTGAAATGTTCATTTCTGAATCTTTTTCTCATCATGTAATTACAAGAAGCCAGTGTTTGATTTCCTTTGAAGTTCTGTTTATTGTCCTTGATTCACTTGTATACCAGTAGTTTCTTAAAAGGCTCACTTAAAGTTGACATTTAAAATATAGTTATGCCAATGAAGTTCCCACTGGACAATATCTAACATGAGTGCTCATCATTCTGCTAGGCTCTGTTGTGGTGCTGTTCAACCTGTGGTGGTGAGACTTGTTAAAAAAAAAATCAGGAATTTAGGAATATGAATGATTACCCAACAAGGACATTACCCTGTCTAATTCTGAATTGTATGGATAATTAGATGTTCCCAAATTATTGAATATGCTCTTAATTTGTATTTATTGAAAGACTGTTAACTCGGTGTCATAAAATTTCTATTATTTTGCTATAAATTAATTCAGGTATAAAATTTACAAATTCATATCATGATTAAAATTTTTACTTTGTACAAAAGTAGGAGGAGACCTAAACTATTAACTTTTATTGTGCAAAAATAACAGGTTGGGATTGATAAATAAAGAACTTGATATAGAAATTCTGACATCATGGAGTCTGTCTCCCTTTCATAGCTTATTAATGACATATTTTAGAATGGAAGGTGCCTGTAAAAAGCACTGTGAATAAATTTACATACAAACAAAAAATGTTTCCTAAAATGTATTACCTCTTATTTAAATTAGATATTTGGGGAAGTTCTAAATTATTTTCTGGATAAATTATAATTCTTTTACACAAATGCATTTTAGTAGAAACATAAGCTATTATCAATTATATTTATGTTTAAAACATGTACTTATTGATCTGTTTATATATTTTGTACAAAAAGAAAAACAATATATAGTTCAGATGCATCTACAAAGTTAAAATCCACCTATACCATTGTAAAGTAATAGTTATAGATTTCTGCTCAAACCACTTAAATAATTGTTCAATAAAACACCCAGTGAGCCCTAGCTGGTTTGGCTCAGTGGATAAAGCATTAGTGTGTAGACTGAAGGGTCCTGATTCCAGTCAAAGACAGATGCCTGGATTATGGACTCAATTCCCAGTAGTGGGCATGCAAGAGACAGCAGATAAGTAATTCTCTCTCATCATTAATGTTTCTAACTCTCCCTCTCTCTTCCTCTTTGAAATCAATAAAATCCTATATAATAAAAAGGTAATATGCAAATTGATCCTAACGGCAAAACGACCAGTTGCTATGACACACACTGACCACCAGGGGGCTCAATGCAGGAGCTGTCCCCTAGTGGTCAGTGCACTTCCACAGGGGAAGGACCACTCAGCCAGAAGCTGGCTCATGGCTGGCCAGTGCAGCAGCGGTGACGGGAGCCTCTCCCACCTCTGTGGTAGCACTAAGGATGTCCGACTAACGGCAGGAAGCAGGCCTAAGCTGTTAGTTGGACATCCCCCAAGGGCTCCTGGGCTGCCAGAGGGATGTCTGACTGCCAGCTTAGACCTGATCCCCTGGGAAGCGGGCCTAAGCTGTCAGTCAGACATCCCCAAGGGGTCCCGGACTGTAAGAGGACACAGGCCGGGCTGAGGGACCCCCCTGAAGTGCACGAATTTTTGTGCACCGGGCCTCTAGTGTGTGTGTGTGTGTGTGTGTGTGTGTACACATATATATGTATACACACATACACACACACACATATACTGAGTGGCCCAATTATTATGACCACCCCATCAGTACTTCATTGAGACTTCCAAAAATATTGAATATTGAAAACTTCTTAAGCAAATACTCTCAAGGTATTATTATTATTATTATTCTTTGCATAACTAATTCACTTCATTGTGATGGGGTGGTCATAATCATCTGGCCGGTCACAATAATCTGGCCACTCAGTGTATATTAAAAAAAAACACAAAACTCAGTGATTTGAGTGTCTAGATGTCCTTAGTTTGTATAAGAAATGTTCAGCGTATTGAGCACAGCATGATAGAAATGTTCCCTGACACTACTTATTTGTATTCCACTGTTTGTTCCTTTTAATTAAAGCATTTTAGACTGAACAGCCTTATTATGTATCCTGCCACAGAAGATGTTTAACTTAATTCTAGATTATCAGAGTAAGGGCAAAGATTCTCAAAATCTATAAAAACTCAACAACCAGTGGTTTCTATGCTGAAAGTGGCATAACAGAGTAAGTCCATGACAATGGAATCACATTTTACTCACTGGCAAGGTGGAGCCATAGATCAGAGGCATGTCTAATATGTGTACTTAAAACTTAACCATCTTTATGATTTGGTGTTTTATTATTTTTCTATTAAAAGATCTTTGTAACAGCTAATATTTTCAGAATACAAAAGAAAATTTTACATAGTTTAACCAAGATCAGCGGTGGTAATGGCGCCATCCTAGCCTGGGGCTGTGGGGAGAGTCAGTAAAGTAGAGCAGATGGAGTGATAGATCAAAGAACGATTATAAATTTTGATCCCTTCTTTCTTGGCTCAGTTCCTTCCAAACTCTGAAATCAGTTTTTGGTCCTATTCTTGCATCAGTTTCACTCTCCTTTGAAAACCCAGAACTGAAATGAGTAGGTAAAAAATATAAGGGTGTGCCAAAAGCCTTAGTAATAAAGATTAGCAATATTTTTATACCACTTTTGAAAAAGATAAAAATCAAGCATGATGAACAAAACACCAAACTTTCAGGAAAAAGCTTGTTCAATTAAACCATGTTATAGCCTGAGGCAAAAGGAAAAAATTAGTAATGCTAATCCTGTCACTAATAAGAGCCTTGTTTTAGGCATAGTGGAGGCTGAGTTCCAGCCTTTTGATTTTTCCCTTCTTCTCACTACCCAAAATGACTTCACTCCTAAACTCCCTAGATCTTATCCCATTTCTCATTCTTGGCTTCCACCAGGGAGAGTGTTCATGGAAAGAACACTGAATTCGCCTGACTGGTTTGGCTCAGTGGATAGAGCATTGGCCTGCGGACTGAAAGGTCCCAGGTTGGATTCCAATCAAGGGCATGTACCTTGGTTGCAGGCACATCCCCAGTGAGGGGTGTGCAGGAGGCAGCTTATCAATGTTTCTCTCTCATCGATGTTTCTAACTACCTCTCTCCCTTCTTCTCTGTAAAAAATCAATAAAAGATATTTTTTTAAAAAAAGGAACACTAAATTCTAGCCCTGGCTTTTTACAGCTGAGTTCACATCTTACTATAAATTTATATGATTGGAATCCAAGGAGTCTTAGTTAGAGCTAGTGAGGTTGATAATTGCTCTACAGAAAAGTCCTATCAGTTTCATCTGGGAACTACCTACAACTATCTCTTATACTATTAGGATTATTATAATTCTCTATTTTTAAAAATAATTTTATTGATTTAAAAGAGGAAGGGAGAGGGAGAGAGATAGAAACATCAATGATGAGAGAGACTCATTGATTGGCTATCTCCTGCATGCCCCACACTGGGAATCGAGCCTGCAACCTGGGCATGTGCCCTGACCTGGAATTGAACCATGACCTCCTGGTTCATAAGTCGATGCTCAACCGTTGAGCCACATCCGCTTGGCACAATACTCTATTTTTGCAAGTTCTTATACCTCAGATCAACTGTTTTGTGGCACTTGCCAGGTAAGTGACTGTATAACATTCTGAGTATTTTTGTTTGGTTGGTTTTTGAGAATGTTTATTAAAGCTGGGGACAGTGAAACAAGGAAGGGCTTAGGATAGAAGAAGCAACAGGAGAGAGCCTAGGCAGCGCTGCTTTGGCTCACTGGGGAGTCAGAGAAAAGGGGGCCTTGGAGACAGGTGAAGGAGGGTTAGCTGTCCATTGCTCCCCCGGTTGCAAGTCTCATGGGGTATCTTAGAGTTTAGGACAGTGATGGCGAACCTTTTGAGCTCGGCGTGTCAGCATTTTGAAAAACCCTAACTTAACTCTGGTGCTGTGTCACATAGAGAAATTTTTTGATATTTGCAACCATAGTAAAATAAAGACATAGATATTTGCAACCATACTAAAACAAAGACTTATATTTTTGATATTTATTTTATATATTTAAATGCCATTTAACAAAGAAAAATCAACCAAAAAAATGAGTTCGTGTGTCACCTCTGACACGCATGTCATAGGTTCACCATCACTGGTTTAGGAGTTGCATGCCTGTGGGGGAAGAAGAGGAGGAAGAGTAAGGCTTAAGCATGCTCCCAGGAGGAGGAGCACACCTTCTAACTTTTTAACTTTAATGGGTAATAGTAAAGGAATATTTTGGTATGTAGTCATTTCTTGGTTTTCCTATTTTTAATGTAATGCCACTTGGTAGAATGCATCAGTTTGTCAGTTTTCACACTATTTTTTTCTCTCCTCCAGTAGGTTGCGGACAATGTGTTTCATAACTCAAATAGTGTTAATGCTTAACTAAATACAACTTGTATAAACTGAGCCATATGTGGGATGAGAAGTTTAAATATTGCACTAAAACAAAGCAAAAATATTTCCAATTATTCATCATTTGGTAAACTTTTAACATTAGCTTTGAAAAATGAAAAAAAAAATCTAAAATTGGAATTTGACCAATATATACATATATAATCTAATAAAAGAGAAACATGCAAATCGACCCCACCTCTGCTATGCCCAAGCCACCAGCCAATCAGAGTGACTATATGCAAATTAACCCAACCAAGATGGTGGCCAGCAGCCACAGAGCTGGAGCAAGCAGGAGGCTTGGTTGCCTCGGCGATGGAGGAAGCCAAGCTTTCCGCCTGCCCTGGCCGGCTGTGGGCTCTGCTCAAGGCAACAAAATTTCAATTATAGAAGATAAATAAATCCCAGATATCTGCTTCCAGACAGCCTCCACTAAGGAGCTTGGGTGACTTGGGGCCGTGGCTAGCCTGCAAACAGTCATCAGCCCCTCACCTAGGCTGGCCACACCATCATAGGGTGAGGGTCCCTTGCTGGGGGGCTTGGCCAGCCTGCAAACAGCCATCAGCCCCTCACCCAGGCTGGCCATACCCTCATGGGGTGAGGGTCCCCACTGGGGGCCTTGGCCAGTCTGCAAACAGCCATTAGCCCCTCATCCAGGCTGGCCAGGCACCCCAGTGGGACCCCAACACTGATCCCAAACACCCTTCAGGGCATACCAGCTGGCCCCCACCCATGCACCAGGCCTCTATTC
>NW_006296222.1:2609725-2610027 GCF_000327345.1 Myotis davidii
ATATATATATTCTCCCTCCAATGAGATTGTGCATGGCATTGTATAAATTAAAATTTTTGGAGTTCTGTTTTTAAAGTATCTGAACCTCTCTTTTTAAATTATTCAGGGTTTTTGTTGTTGTTTAATGTACTGTATTTGCCGGCGTATAAGACGACTGGGCGTATAAGACGACCCCCTAACATTTCCACTCAAAATACAGAGTTTGTTATATACTCGCCGTATAAGACTACCCCCTCTTCCGCACACCTTCCACACACCAAATAAAAGGTAAAACAATATCAGATTTGATTTTAACATTTTAA
>NW_006296222.1:2610115-2616543 GCF_000327345.1 Myotis davidii
CCTTACATCAGCATCTCCCTGGGACCTCACTAGTGCGCAAGTGCGAGCTCTTCAACATTCTAACAGGCACCATGATAGCGCAAAATCGCGAATCTTCAATGCATATGTAAAGAAATATATGGTAACCCGAATTTACCACACTCGCAAAATCGCACACAGCCAACCATACACCCAGTATGGTATCGCGATTCGCGATTTTGCGCTATCATACTGGGTGTATGGTCGGCTGTGTGCGATTTTGCGAGTGTGGAAACGCATAACAGCAAAATCGCATAACAGCCGAGCATACACCCAGCAGCGCTGCTGATGCCTAAACGGTATGTGGAATGAAGTGGGCGGGCATCGGGAGGCCACTATGGCACGGGGCAAGCACTATGGGCAGTCTATCTGAAGTGTACCTGGCATATAAGACGACCTCCCACTTGGAGGCATATTTTTCAGGGCCAAAAAATCGTCTTATACGCCGGCAAATACGGTAAAAAGTGCACTTGTTAGAAAGGAAGGGAAAGGAGGGGAGAAGAGAAAAAAGGACCTCAGCCTCTGCAAATAGTTTCCCGCAATTCTGGGAGGATTGAGTATTACTTTGCCCATCTTTAGAAGAGGAAACAGACTTAGAAATAAGAGTACCTGGCTGGGGCTCTGGCCTTATCCTCCACAGAACCTCCTGGCCAAGATGGGGGAGGAACTGAGGTTCTTATCCTGGGACAGTCTTGTCCCTCAGTGAACTCATGGGATGGTGGGGTTGGTTCCCTACTGTGATGGGCAGAGGCCTGGTGTCGACTGGAGGGGCAGCCGTAGCCAGGAAGGGGTTGTGTGCACCAGGTGGCTTCTTCTGGACACGTGATCCACGTTGGACACTACATAGTGAATGAATCAAGGCCAATAATAAAGGCATTTCCTACCTGCAAAAGAAATAAATAAAGTACCTGGCTGGTTTGGCTCAGTTGATAAAGCATCAGCCTGTGGACTGAAGGGTGCCTGGTTCAATTCTGGTCAAGGGCACATGCCCGGGTTGCCTGCTCTATCCCAAGTAGGGGGCACACAGGAGGCAGCTGATCAATGACTCTCTCTCATCATTGATGTTTCCATCTTTCTCCCCCTCTTCCTTCCTCTTAAAATCAATAAATACACACACACACACACACACACACACATATGTAAATTTTTTAAAAAATTAAGAGTAATCTAAAATCACAGCTGGTAAACTGATATATTTGGGACACAACTCCACATGTCTTCCAAAATATGCTCTTAACCACTACGATATAAGAGGAGTTTTAATTTTTTTTTACTAAAGCCACATAGTTCGTAATGGAATAAAAAAAGTTTCCTGACCTGCAACCTGAAAGTGTGTATGATTCAATTGAACAAAGTTTAGATTCATTCCCTCCCAACCAAAGCTTCCCTCCTTTCAAAGAAACTTAAAAAGTATTTTTTGTTTTAACTATTTTTTGTTTTCTTTTCTTTTTATTCTTTAACTATTTTTTAAAGAGAAAAACAGTACTTATATAAACAAATCCCTTTTTGTTTGTCATATTTAAGCAGAATATTTCAAACTATTCTAATAATGGTATGGGTTTTCTTCTTTTGGGAAGGTAGCAAAATTTTGTTCCAGAAACTATTTTTTGTCTTTGCCAAAAATTAATTTAGCATAGGATGGTGTGGGAATCATAATTTCACAAGCCAATAGCATACAGGATATGCTATTAATAAAGCCAAATATGCTATATTAGTAAAGCCAAATAGAAAAAATAGCATACTCCAAACAAATGACAGATTAATCATACTATTTTTCCAGGCAAGGGGAGGTGAAGGAATGAAGTCTAAATTTCATATGAAGTGTGTCTTTTTTAAAAGGAGGAGGCACTCTGAGAGTCAGCAACCACCAACCAAAGGGCTGATTTCCAGGTGGCAGGGTGGAAGTAAAAGATCCCTATTGCTAGAGCATGTTGCTAGCGTACAAAGACGTCAGTGCTGGTAGGTGGGCTTACCGCTTTCACCAGGTTATTGTGGGTTTCTCAACAATGTGGGTTTACCTCCCCAGGACAGGAGCAAATGCCCCAAGGATCTTCAGAGAGTTTTTAGGTTAGTGAATAGTTGCCTCACCCAAACCAAAACTCAAATAGTCCTCACAAACTCTCAGTATTTATAGCCTAAATGTCCGCTTGCCATAGTGGCTTTCCATGTGTTCTTATGATAATCCCCCAGCGGGTCCCCACAGAAGCTGGGCTCCGGACAGCTTATCGATGACATAGGTATGCAATGATGACATCCTGGCACAACTTACTTCATTCTTATATCAAAGCCACTTTTTTCCCTTCGTCATAAATGAGTAGATTAAAACAACTTCACACAAGTCATAAACAAGTGGCTTTAAAATCATATAAACCAATACACAACATAGCATCAAAAGAGCCAGGGAGAGGGGCGGGGGGGAAGAAACTTACACATGATATAAAGCAAAAGGTGACACACCAGCTCCCTCTAAATCTCCCTTCTGCCCTAAGAGGAACAGAAATAGATATTTTTAGATGAATTTATGTGTATGTTCATATATACATACATACATAGCCACATTATTACTTATTTTTACACTACATTTCCTATGCCAGCCACTGTTCCAGCTGTTTAACTGGTGAAAAGTCATTTAGTACAACTCTAAGAGGCAAGTTGTACTGTTATGGCCCCCAGTCTTTTTTTACTAGATGAGAAAACAGACACAAAAAGATAACCTGCCAAAGGGCAGCGCTTGGATTTGAACTCCTGGGAGCCTGATGCCAAAGCCAGGCTTTATCCACTGCTCTTTAACTTCCTCTCTACAAGCAGCAGGACCTAGACTGGGTGTGTGTACACATACAGATACACAACCACATGCATGTTTCATGCTACATTTTAAGTTTATCAGACGCCCTTGAGGACCTTTACCTATCAGCATGAAGGGCAGGAAAGGGAGAGCAACTGCTAACACAAGAGGAGGTATTCAGAGACAAAGATTACAAAGCATCTCAGAGAGTAACAGGCCTGAAAAATATTCCTTAGCTAAGAAACTAGATCACTGGTCAACTTAGAACAATTTCAGTTTTTACACGAGGAGTGGGGATGAAAATAAGATTGCTTCTGAGCTAGTCTTGTAGGGAAGAAAATGATTCTTTAAACACAATGGATCCAGAGGAAGAATCCAATGTAGAACAATCAACTCATTAGGGTAATTAGCATCCAGCAGGTAGGCTGGCTACATCCAGCTGAATTATGCTATACCCTCCAAAGCACAGCAGCCTTTCAGAACTCAGTGTCACAACCAAGGGACTCCTGTCTTGAGCAATGACTCATATTTTTGTAGCTTATAGTAACATATACTCACCCCACAGTAAAAGAACAAACAAAAAGAGAGGCAGTTGCTGCCACCAGCAAGTCAAAAGGTTTAGACGTCACAACTTTATCTATTGAGGAGTCTCTAATTCACACCCGTATTTAACTGCTCACCAAGCACTACTTCTTGGATTTCTTAAAGGCACCAAAAGATCTGTTTTCTGAATTGTAGCCAGTAATCCATTCAAATTTCAAATTTTATTACAGGCAGACTTTGCTTTATTGTGTTTCATAAGTGTTGCAGTTTTTTTTTTTACAAACTGAAGGCAAGACCCTCCACCAGCAATAAAGATTATTTTATTGCAATACTTGCTTTATTACATTGGTCTGGAACCAAACCCATATCTCTGGGGCTATATGCTTGGATAGCCTTTAACTATTTAAAATGCTCCACGTGTTTCCTTTAAAGATCAAAATCCTCAACTTTGCCTAAATGGTCTTGCAGCAGCATTTTTTGCTTATCTCATCAGCCTCACAAAAGCCGATTCTAATCTTTTCTACTTCCCGCACCTCACTTCTCCTTGAGGTGTCAGCCAAATCAACTTCTTTCAGTCCCTCAAGTACCAAGTTCTTTAGAGTTAAGAGCCTTCTCACTGGCTCTTCCTTCGTCCTTGAAGACTTCCATCCTCAGATTTGTCCAGTTCACTCCAATTCATTCCTCAAATTTTACCTTTAAAAATATGTTGTTAATCCTCGCCCGAGGATATTTTTTCCATTGCTTTTTAGAGAGGAAGGGATAGAGGGAAAGGGGAGGAGAGAAAGAAAGGAAAAAAGAAGCATCCATGTGAGAGAGACACACATGGGGGATGCCTCCCCCCTGCACCCTAGAAATCGAACCTGCAACCTCGGTATGTGCCCTTGACAGGGAATGGAACCAGCGATCACTCAGTGTGCCCAGGCCTACACTCTATCCACTGAGTCACATCTGCCAGGACAAATTTTACCTTCTTTTAAAATGTTAGCATTAAAAATACTAGCATTTTATTTATTTTAGTACAATATACAGTGGGGCCTTGACTTACAAATGTCCCTACTAACGAGTTTTTTGAGATACCAGCTGTCTCTAGGGCGATTTTTTGCATTGAGTTGACAGAGTAATTTGAGTTAATGAGCTCCTTAACGAGCTCGGTCTCAGAACGAATTAAACTCGTAAGTCAAGGCCCCAGTGTACTTATGATGTTATCATTGTGTCATGTAACTAACACAAAAACTCAACTTTTACCTTAAATGTCACTTCCTCAGAAGATCTCAGGGAGCAGAGGTGAGGCTGGTATAATTCCGCGGGGTGGGGCCGACCCACCCACTCATCCACTGATAGGCGAACTGACCCACCGGGCTACTGTCCCCATTTCATTTCCAGGTTTACCGCCTCTTACCAACCACCACAGGCCCAGTGCACCAGCTCCTCCACCGCCCAGTTACCCATGCCCCCCTGTCTGAGAGCAGCGGGCTGGTTATGTAACAACTGTTTGAATGTGTTTTCATTGTATTTATGTTCCCCGTGTTGTTTTAACGTTCTTTTGGCTTCTAATTCAGAGCGTGTCTAGTACCTGCCCACTTTCGGGGGAACCGCCAATCAGCGCACAGGCCCAGTGTGCGCCCCGATTGGGAACACCCCCCTGCCCCACCCACCCCAGTGGTTGGGTGTCAGTCCTGCGTTGCACTGGGTTCCTGCACCGTCTCAGTCCTGGGCCGTCAGCTCCAGGTGAGCGGGAGCCTGCAGCGCCCGGCATAGCTGAGCACAGTGGAGGCGACTGGGCGCCAGACCTTGAAGTCACACTGGTCCACGAGTGGGTCTCCTCGGCCTGGCAAAGATCTTGTGAAATCTACCATTCCCAGACCTGTGGAATCAGAACATTTAATTAACGTCTAGTTAATTAGTCAAGGAGGTTTTGATCTGAACAATAATTTGGGAATTGCCATGTTATCGCCGAAGAATGGCTGTGTTTGGTGGAGGAAAGTTGGGGAGGAGAGAAGATAAGGGGGAGGTGAAGGGAGTAGTAGCCACCATTGGAGAACCCACTGCCCTACATTGCCTCCACCCCTTGGCCAATGTAAACATCCCTTAGTCCTCCCAGAGATCTTACAGTTAAGAATCATCATTACAAATTCACAGATGAGCTCGGTTAGGCTCAGGCAAGTCAAGAATCATCCCGTATGGCAATGATTGAAACAGGGCTAGCAATCTACCACAGTTTTTTTGTTTTAAGTTTTGTTTAAGCAGTGGTTCACAAAGTAAGGTTCGAAAGGCCAGCAGCATCACCTGGGAACTTTTCAGAAATACTACACACCAATGGAGTCAAACGGAATTGCTGGGGGTTGTGGCCCAGCAACCTTTTAACCAGACCTACAGGTGATAGGCAAGCTAAGGTTTGAACACCATTTTCATAAAGAACCAGGGGAATGTTTTAAGCTGGAAGATGAAAGGATTATATTTGCACTTAGGGAGATCAGTTTAGACCCACTTCAATCAGGCAGGTTGTTCGCTAAGCCAACTGCTCAGATACCATCTTGGGGATACCTTGGCTTTCCTTGGGTGGTTTTGTCTATTTCCATTTGGAGGTTGGTGTTTTGTTTTGTTGGAGAATGTCCTTCAGTAGCTTCCTAATCAGGGTGTGTGGGAAATAAATATTTTAAGAACTTAATGTCTGTAGGTTATCCTGATATTTAAAAGTTTTTCAGGGTATAGAATTCTAGTTTTGAAATAACTTACCCTTATATATTATTTGCATTTTTATTGTGAAATCTATTGTTATAATGTCTGAAGTAGACATTACAACAATAGACAATGCGCATTAAGCACAACTGTTAATGCTGTATACAGAACTGGTCAGTTGCCCTAATCATGAATTCATATCCAGGGATTGTCAGCTGACTTCCCAATGAAAAAAAAAACCTTAGGTTCCATGTGCTACAGCTTCAATCATCTTAATCTCTCAAATTCTGAGACTAAAATGAAAATACTGGACACCAAAATAATGGAGTGGCATGGGTAGAAATGGACATCCTGATTGGCTGAAGTATTTGCGTAACTCCACACTTTGGCATGTATAGGACAA
>NW_006296222.1:2616826-2624419 GCF_000327345.1 Myotis davidii
AGCCTAGAGCTCAAAAAAGTAAAAACCTGTACAGCCAGTGGTTTTGAGGAAGGTGGTAACCCCATGATAACTATAATATTAGATGAGTCTTGCTTTCTGGATTGTTTCTGCTTGAAGTGAACCTTTCACAAGATCAAAGCACCTAAAGGACATTATGTTGGGAACATTGAGCTTACCAAGACTATGAGTGTATAGTGACTCTGCTAAGTATATGGTACTTAAAAAATGTCTGCATGGAGGGCAGAATTTTGACTGAGACTTGATTTTGTTATTACATGTTTGGTTTTGCACAATTATTGCTCTCTCTGGGCTTAATTAATTGAACATTTTTTATGATTCCATTTCATTTCCTCTATTGAATTAATATTTTATAACTTTTTAAAAAATATATTTTATTGATTTTTTACAGAGAGGAAGAGGGAGGGATAGAGAGATAGAAACATCGATGAGAGAGAAACATTGATCAGCTGCCTCCTGCACACTCCCTACTGGGAATGTGCCCTCAACCAAGGTACATGCCCTTGACCAGAATCGAACCTGGGACCTTTCAGTCCACAGGCCAACGCTCTTATCCACTGAGCCAAACCGGTTAGGGCTTTTATAACTTTTAAAAATATTTCTAGTGTTTCCCTAATCCTCACCTGAGGATATGTTTTTATGTATATTTGAGAGAGAGAGAGAGAGAGAGAGAGAGAGAGAAACATTGATTGATTGCCTCCCATATGTGCCCAGCAGAGGAAAGAACCTGAAACCTAGATATGTGCCCTGACAAGGAATTGAACCTTTTGGTGGAAGGAATAACACTCTAAGCCAACTGAGCCACCAGGCCAGGGTTACAATATACATTTTTAAGTAATCTGGGGCCACCTTTAAATAATATACCACTTCCCCCCCTTTTTTTTTAATGTTTATTGATTTTAGAGAGGGATGGAAACATCAGTGATGAGAACCATTGATCAGCGACCTACTGCAAGCACCCCAGGGGATTGAGCCCATAACCTGGGCATGTGCCCTGACCGGGAATCAAACCAACAACCTTTCTGTGCATGGGACAACACCCAACTGGCCAAGGCATATTTCACTTTTATATATGCTAGAAACTATACTATAGGTTTTGCTATTATTACTTTAGTTAGCAGTTATCTTTTAGAGTCATTACCTTCTTTATAAGTATTTATCCTGCACTTTTGAGAAGTATTTCCATAGGTTAGTGAATTATGAGTTGACAAGTTTTTTTGTTTTAACACTTTAAAGATGACACTTTTAAAATATATTTTTTATTGATTTTAGAGAGGAAGGGAGAGGGAGAGAGAGATAGAAACATCAATGATGAGAGAGAATCATTGATCAGCTGCCTCCTGCACACCACACGCCAGGGATTGAGCCTGCAACTGGGGCATGTGCCCTGACCAGGAATTGAACCATGACCTCCTGGTTTATAGGTCGATGCTCAACCGCTGAGCTATGCCAGCTGTGCAAGATGACACTTTTTAAAAAAAAAAATCACCGAAAAAGCGTTTTCCACTTAAAAGTGGTAAAGACAATTAAGATTTGTAAAGACTATATTTACTGATTGAATTATACAGCATATAGCTTCTCTCCTAAATAAAATCAAGCAGAATGCACAATAGTTTTTAAATATTTCATCATAATCTTACTGTACAGATTGCAAGAAGTTATCAATTATATCCAGTATAAAATAAGGCTAAATATTATGGTAAATATATCACTTGAAGAATAGATATGAAACCTGCCATTCAAATCTTAAAATTAACCTTTCCAATTTTAACCCAGAAAAATGTCAGTCATACTGGGTTTTACTTTTAGCAGGAACGAGACTGCCCCTGTAACTAGTGCAGGAAAGCTATCACAGTTCTGTAGCTGAAGATTCTATAGCATAAATCTTATTGTGCTAGTGTCTTCCTCCTTCTTCTGGGAAGGTAATTTTTACAAACTCTTATATCCCAGTCATGTTTGATGTTGTTCTCCCTCCATCTCTTGCTCTGAATGATGCTACCCTGACAGAATGTCTTTTGATTATAGTTTTCTGGTGTATTTCCAAATTTCAATGATTTTCTTCTCCTTAGTAAAATTAGGCTGTAGCTGTTTCAGGATCCAGAACCAAATTAATCATGAATTGAAAGTTTTATAGACTGTAATGTGATAAAAGCCTGTAATCATCATTCTGTAGTTAAAATGCCCTGGAGTTTTTATCATTTAATAGCTATTGTGGGTACTTTAATATCAATATTGTCAATCTGACTGATGCTGTTTCCTCTGCTATCACTTATTAGAGCTTTGAGTATGAAAACAAAAATGATCTAATATCTTATTTTTATACTTTTTAAGGCTTTTGATGCTTCAGCCTGTTTATTTTCTAATAAGAGCATATATTGCTCAAAACCAGAGTTTAACCTCTAATATTCTGCAGCTTTAATGTATTTATAATAGAGTATAATTTATGATAATGTATTTATAATATAGTACAATTTATAATAGAGTATAATTTTATAATAGAGTATAAAAGCCTCTTTGGGCTTTTGCCTCTTTGAGGCAGCTGCTCTGTGGAAGACAGGTGAGCCCCGTGGGAAACTCTATTGCAGACAAACCCTCTAGGTCTTCCCCCAAAAGCTAGACATCATAGTATTTCCCTTCGGGCCATTCCTCATGCTACTATTTGGAATCAATTGGCAATCTCAGCGATCTGTCAGGGTATCCTATATAATAAAAGGCTAATATGCAAATCAACTGAACAGCAGAACCACTGGTCACTTGTCGGTAAATGTTTCCCTCCACGTCCCATGTGGTTCAGGGTTCATTATCTGGAAGAGGAGCCGCACGCAAATGAAAGAGAAAAGACAAGAGTTAATTTGGGAATATTGGGGGACCAGGCGGCTAAGTCCAACTCAGGAAGAAAGACTTCCACTGGTGCTCAGGCTGCACCAACCTTTTATAGTCAGAGGTAAACAAGGTAGATAGTTACCATAGTTACACAGTTCTTGTGAGTTTCACTTGTTTTGACCATAGTTATACTTCCTGCACTTCCTTCAGCCCATTAGCTTCCCAGATAAGATCTAGGGAGTGTTATAAGGTCAAGCCTAATTATGCTAAGAGGACTGTTTCCTCTAAGCTGGGACTTGTTTGTGACTTTGCCAACAGGTCAGTCTGAGGCTTAACCCTCCTTCAGTTTCCCACAGGCACTATAACACGCACTGACCACCAGGGGCCAGGCGCTCAGCACAGGAGCTGCCCCCTGATGGTCAGTGTGCTCCCATAGGGGAGCACCTCTCAGCCAGAAATTGGGCTCACAGCTGGCGATTGCAGCAGTGGTGGTGGGAGCCTCTCCTGCCTCCGCGGCAGAGCTAAGGATGTCCGACTGCCGGCTTAGGCCCACTCCCCATCCTCTCGTTGGTAATAAAATTCCTCCCAGCATAGTGAGCAGCAGACAAGGCTGGGAGAGAAAGCTTTTAGCTTCTCCCAGGTTATTACAAGAGCCATGGCAGTTGTGCCATATGGTTGTCAGTGGGTCTCTGAGAACAGACCCAGTCAAGGCTGCCATGCTTCAAGTACAGTCTGTCAAGACAACTAACTCAATGCCCTGAGCAGAGAACACAGTGCTCACCTAGCTGACCCTGCATGGCCAGCTCTCCAGGCGCTGAGTCCCAGATGAAGAGGACAGCTCTTCTGCCCATCCCATGTACCTTTCCATCCACCTCCTTGTGTCTTACCTGGAAGCCCAGACCCAGAACCTGCTGTGTGCCGCTGCTAATCACAGGTTGGCCACCAGGAGTCCCCAGAGCCGCTGACCCATGGGCAGGAGGCACAGGGTCCTCCTATGAGCAAGAATCCTTGCACTCTGAAGGACCCCAGGGTTTTGTTTCCTGATGCCTGTTCCCACCCCTGCTGGATTGTGCACGCTCTCTGCCACCTTCCAGCCTAGCACAGATTCCTGGTCGCACCCTTAAAGCTCATTCTAATACCACAGTGGATCCTCCCCACATCCAACTCACCCTACTCTGCTGCCATGTTCATTATATCCTATATAATCCTATATAATAAAAGCCTAATATGCTATGTGTCCAGTAGTCTGTTCAACCAATGAAACCATAATATGCTAATGATATGCTAAGGCCACTCAACTGTTCACTATGACATGCACTGACAACCAGGGGGCAGATGCTCCAACCAGTATGTTAGCTTGCTGCTGGGGTTCGGCTGGTCGAGACTGAGCAAGATGGGCTGGACATGCCTTGGAGACCTCCTGGTTCATAAGTCAGTGCTCAACCAGGGAGCCCACCGGTTGGACTCAGAGGTCTTCTTTCAGGCCTCCCTTGTCACCCAATCTAAGGTTGATGAAAGAACAGGCTTTTCAGTGAGACACTGCAAGTGAGATTTTCTAGGCTCCACTAGTCTAATAGGGAAAAAGATTACTAAACTTCCCAGACTGTCAGGGATACCAGCAAACGATGGTAACAGACCCCTGGGTTTCCTTCTGACTTGTGAACATTTAGCATAAACCTAATCACAGCATTTGGCACATTGGCCCTTGATCTACTAGAGTATCTTAGGCAGATAAGTGTAACATACTTCAAATTTTGGGTTAATTTTTACACTTGTATTTCCTTTTATTTTAATCTGCTGGTTGTTTAAGCATGAAAGTATTAATCTAACAAAAGAAAAAAGCCCAGCAGAGTGGCTGAGTTGACTGTGCACCTTGAGATTGTCAGTTTGATTCTGGTTGGTTGGAACTGGGTTGTGGGTTCCATCTGATCGTTGCTTTTCTCTCTCTTCCTATCTTTAACTCTCTAAACATTTCCTCCAGTGAGGATTTTTTTTTAAAGGAATTAATCTGTATAAATGACTTGGCTATTACTTCCGATTCTTGATATTCCATGTGTCATATAATATTGAATCCCACCTTTAAAGTGTAAGCATAAAAATACACTGAAGGCATTTAGGAAGATTTTAAATATTTATCTAATTTCTGAGGAAGGAAGTCTATATATATATATCCCCTTAAACCCCAAAGCCATACAACACTGTCAAAAGTTTTGGACTTTAAACAAAAGTGCCAAAATATATTTGTAACATTACAGAGTAAATATTTCTATTACAGATTATGATTCGTATCTGTAAGGGTTCAAGGACATACAATAATAATAATACATGACTCAAGAAAATGAAAGGTTAGCCTGGCTGGTGTGGCTCAATTGGTTGGACATCATCCCATGAACCAGGAAGTTGTCAATTCAATTCCTGGTCAAGGGCACATGCCCACTTGCAGGCTCGATCCCATTGGGGGGACCATGCAGGAGGCAGCCCATCAATGTTGCACTCTCACATCAACGTTTATTTCACCTCTCCCTTCCTACTTTGTTATTTTCTCCCCCAGTATTATTTTGTCTATTAGGTGTCTCTTACAGCACCATATAAATTCTATCAGCTATCCATTTCTGCCTAAAATGACCATTAGGGTTTTGATGGCAATGATTGTGTGTATTGCTTTTGGTAGTATTACTATCTTAGTAATATAAAGACTTCCAATCCATGAGAATGTGATATCTTTCAATTTACTTAGGTCTGTAATATCAGCAATGTTTTATAGTTTTCAGTGTATAAGTCTTGATCTCCTTGGAAGGTTCAACTTCCTAGTTACACCAAAGGGTGGAACCCCTGGAATTCGCAGCTGTCTCAGGTGTGAGAAAAAGAGTATGAAAGAAGATGAGACCTAAAAGTCTGATCAAGACACCATTTTTAAAAATAGGCTTATAAATAGCTGGAAGACCTGCTTGGTTTGGTTCAGTGGATAGAGCATCTGTCTGTGGACTGAAGAATCCCAGGTTCGATTCCTGTCAAAGGCATATGCCTGGGATTCAGGCTTGATTCGAGTAGCGGGTGTGCAGGAGGTAGCCAATCAATGATTCTCTAATGATTGATGTTTCCATCTCTCTCTCCCTTCCTCTCTGAAATCTATCAAAATGTATTTAAAAAAATAGTTGGAAGCAATCAGTACCTTACTCTCAACACATGCAAAAATAAAATAACTGCAGGGGATTGTCAAGGGCCGGGGGGGGGGGGGGAGACACATATGTAATACCCTTTGTAATACTGTAAGCAATAAAATAAATAAAATAAAATAAAATAACTGCAAACTACTGAGTTCCCCCATGATTCTATTGTCTCTGCCACTTGGAATGTATAAGGAACTTATGCATAGAGCTGCATCCTAAAACATAGACAAAAAACATTCTAGTCCTAAAATTTCAGAAACACTTCAGAAAGAATTGATCAATCATTATTCCAAATATTCCACACTTCCATTTGTTCCCATTCACATTGCTCTTAAAGATAAATGGGGAGAAAAAATGAGAGAAAAGTCCCAAGTGTTGAAGTCACAAAAGTGCCTTTTTACAAAATTTTGGTGCTAGCCCTGGCCAGTGTGGCTAAGTTAGTTGGAGCATCATCCATGAGCCAAAGGGTGGCAGGTTCGATTCCCAGTCAGGGCACCTACCTAGATTAGGGTTCAGTCTCCAATCTCGGTCCATTCTGGAGGCAACCAATAAATAAGTCTCTCTCACATTGATGTTTCTCTTTTCCTCTCTAAAAATCAATCAAACAAAAAACAATTTTGATGCTAGATCACTGATAGTTGCACAAAATTCTACCTACACAGGGACCTATGTAATACTTTCAACAATATTTAAAATAGATATGAAATAAAAATAAAAGTAAAGTATGATTTAAAAAAATTCTACCTACCGCCTATAAGTTACAGGAAGAAAATGAACCAAAGTGACAGTTCATCCTTCCTAATCTCTTAAAGCACAGATGGTAAG
This sequence comes from Myotis davidii, assembly GCF_000327345.1. Taxonomy (NCBI): domain Eukaryota; kingdom Metazoa; phylum Chordata; class Mammalia; order Chiroptera; family Vespertilionidae; genus Myotis; species Myotis davidii. Next base: position 2,623,663 of record NW_006296222.1, read on the forward strand.
AGGTTTGGGATCACACCCAACATAGAAGTAAGGCTTTAGCACCTCAGAAAAAGTATCCCTGAAGGAATGGATGTGAGACATGTCATTCAAACTGTAAAAGGAAACCTGACCCAACTCATAGTCCAGGTAGATGCCAATCCCTCTGGGCAGTTCCTGCAGCACAAGGGTGGCAGGAACAGGCCCTTGTGCCACAAAGTCACCATCCTTCAGCTGAATCGTCCAACATCTCTTCTGTCTGAGCAGGGGCTGCTTTTCCTCCTTGGAATGGGTGTCTTTACAGACCCCCACGGCCCACTCAGGCTTGTCATCCACCTGGACCTCCCAGTAATGTCGGCCACAGTCAAACCCTTTAGTACCCAGGACAACTGGGTCGACTGCAAATCCCTTCGGATTTTTATGAACTCTTTGCTTTTTCCTCACAAATGTCACAGACTTTTTATCCTCAGACACAAGCAGATGAGGATGTGCAGTTTTGGGATCCAGGGTAACTTCTTCTCTAAATCTCTCTATAATTTTCTGCAGGGCTGAACACTGTGGCGGAAGACTGAATTCTTCTCTGCTAAACTGGAAGCAATAGACACCTGGAGGTTCTAGGTGTTCACAATGGCAGAAGACACCCTTGATATTCATCAGCATTTTCACATCTGACATCACGCTCTTCTCTGCCATCTCCTTTAGTGTAACTTTAAGTTTGGAAATGTGGTCTGAAAATGCAGTTTTGTTTGCAATGAGATTCCGTTGAATGTGCTTCTCTTGT
>NW_006296222.1:2624490-2636529 GCF_000327345.1 Myotis davidii
CTTCTCCCACAAGCGCCTCTCTTCCTGCTGCTTCATCTCGGCCCCTGTGATCTGGAGGAGCTGGGCCATGTCAACCATCCTTCCCAGCTGGGTGTTGCTCCACAGGTGCCTCTCTTTGCATGGGTGACGGCACACAGGGCAGGGAACCTGTCCTGCACATCAGCCCAGGACCTCTCAATGCAGGGGCGACAGAAGTTGTGCCCACATTCGATGGTGACAGGGTCTCCCAGGTTATCCAGGCAGATGGCACAGTTGATTTCGGTCTGGAGTTTTGCCACAGCTCCTTCACCTGCCATTTCTCTTGGTCAATTAAGGTCAGCCCCGGTGTCCTGTGAGGTCCTTAGCTACAGAGGTAGGTGTTCAAAGGAGCTCCACTGCCCACCTGCAGACAATCAAAGTAGCTGGATGACTACTGTCCTTGGCAGCTCAGAGGATATGAATCCAAGTTCAGCAATTCTCTTGATCAGGGAGCAATGATGACTCTTAAGTACCAATTGGTTCTTGGGGATGAGAAAATACAGTTTCATGTAAAAAGAAGAAAAAAAGACTACTTACTATTTGTCTTGTTGCCCTGCCTTGTTTGCTGCACCACCTTTAAGGGAACCATTGATTTCTTTTCCCCAGCCCAACAGGTCACAAACGCCCATATTAATCACTGTGGTCTGCATGGAACTGCAAAAGTGTGAGAATGTTTCCTGCTAGATTCTCTGTCCTTGGGCTAAGTTTCAGCTTTAGTCACTTATTATCTAGGGCCATGGTCTGCAAACTGAGGCTCGTGAGCCACATGCGGCTCTTTGGCCCTTTGAGTGTGGCTCTTCCTAAACCTTAGGAATATCCTAATTAAATTAATAACAATATACCTACCTATATAGTTTAAGATTAAAAAATTTGGCTCTCAAAAGAAATTTCAATAGTTGTACTGTTGATATTTGGCTCTGTTGACTAATGAGTTTGCCAACCACTGGAAAAAATATCAATAGAATATATATTTTAAAATAAAGACATTTCAATCATTGTACTGTTGATATCTGGCTCTGTTGATTAATGCGTTTGCTGACCACTGAACTAAGGGATTAGGGGAAGTCCTTAACATCGGGTTAAGAAATGTAAAAATCCCAACTTGAATCACTTCCAATTTTTGAAAAACCTCAGCAATGGATTTGACACTTTTTGTCTTAAAATACAGTTATTTCTGCCCTGGCCAGTGTGTGCCACCGATTACAGTGTTGACCCATGTACCCAAGAGTCTTGGGTTTTCCGGTCAAGAGCATGTACCTAGTGCAGGTTTGATCCTCAGCTCCAATGGGGGCGAGCTCAGGAGGCAGGCAATAGACTTGTCCTTCACAGCAATGTTTTTCTCTTTCTCCTCCACCCCACTCCCTCACTGCCTTCCACTCTCTCTAAAACCATCAAAGGAAAAAGATTCTCAGGTGAGGATTAACAAACAAACAAAACACAACAGTTATTTGTGGTAACACTGAATTCATGATACAGTCAAACCTCATCTCCCATCTCAAACAATTCAGTTCTCTTGACCAAACTGTTCAGAGAAAATGTCTCAGTTGTCGACCAAAGCTTCAGTTTTCCACCTGACAGCTTTTTCATACTGACACCTTGGCATGACAAAAAGTGTCTCAGACCAAAAATAAATAAATAAATAAGTAAATAAGTAAATAAGTAAGTAAATAAGTAAGTAAATAAATAAGGAAAGAATGCTTTTTGTTTCTGGCTAAATCAATAATTAGCACAATTTTAAAACCTAAAGTGACCATCCAGAGAGCTAATGCAAGCTTCCTCGGTTTGGCTCCGTGTATAGAGCTTTGGCCTGAGGCCCTAAGGGTCCCAGGTTTTATTCCATTTAAAGGCATGTGCCTGGGTTGCAGGCTCCTCTGGGCCCTGGACTTGGTCTGGGCATGTTCAGGAGGCAACCAATCAACATGTTTCTATCACATCCATGTTTCTGTATTTCCCTCTCTCAAAAAGTCAATGGGAAAATATCCCCGGGTGAGTATTACAAAAATAATATAAAGATAACTACTGTTGCTAAGGGTGTGAAAGTGCTCACAAAACAATCAGAGCCAATTGAAAAGGAGAAAAACTTGTTGATTGGATAAGTGAAAAGCAGATAGTCAGTCACAGCATTTCCTAAACAGTTGAGAAGACAGTTGAACTTTCCCTTACAGTCAGCACTGATCCTAGTAGAGGCCAAGAAGAGGCTTGGAATGGCCTCCACATTGGGTCAGTTTGGTTTCCACAATGTCACCAAACAGCAAAGGCAGTATCATGAATTTTTACAACTCAGGCTGCAAATTAACACACATTTGGAAGACCTTAATTCCCCATTACCGTAACCTGCATGTAACCTTGGCTTCTGTGCAGCTGCCCTGGCTAAAGCTGTTGAATGACGAAAATACTGGCCAGGTCTCGGGGTTTCCTTTAGGGACTGAGGGATTTGGGGCCACCTGCTTGTACTCTGAGTGTCTACAGGCCTATTAAGAAAGTCCAGTCAACACGGGGTCTGAGCATCTGGGACTCAGGCCCATATCTCTAACCTCACCAGGCCCTCCTATACAAAATCACAACCACCAATCGCTGCCTCTACCCAGACCCGCCCTCCCTGAGACATAATGGAAGGAAGTCCACATACAGCTCCTGACCAGCCCCATTAGGGGCTATGTCACCCCCTTAGTTCGGGTTGGGATCCTGGTTCCCATAATTTTAGCAAAAGCATTTGATGGCTTAGGAAGGCCCTGAACCATAATGAAAGCATGGGTCCTAAAATAACCTGAATCCGCATGAGAATTCCCCGGCCAAGTGCCCACTGGGCCCTTCCAGGGCCGCTGCACTGCATGAGAATTCCCTGGCCAAGTGCCCACTGGGCCCTCCAGGGCCGCTGCACAGAAACCATGGTTTTTAGCGCCCACGGCTCTGGGCAACTCTATGCAGCGGGTGTTTGAGGACCTTCGCCTTGGCTTTACCACATACAAACATTCCCATTCCTGTTCCTGACCCCTTAGGGGTCATATCTGGATATTTAAAAATTTGAACAGCATTTAAGTGACTTAAGGTTCCGGCAGGGACCAGGAAAACATAAGTAACCGCATGTGTTTTAAATAAGCGGTACCCCAGTTTGGATTCCCTGTGGAGGTATGTGACTCTGCGGGGCACAGAGCAGGCCCTCAGGAACACACAGGTCTTCCTTCACTCTGACCTCGAGAACCTACTCAGTCCCATCTCTGGACTCACCAGCAGTCGGCGGCTCTTGTCCGGTTCGAAGCGCCGAAAGCAAGAGAACCTCCCACAAGGCTCTCTCTCTAGACAGTCTGGCACAGGACTGCAGGAGCCTGGTATACATACACCATTAGAAGGACTCAGTTATTAATCACGCCCACCAAAGTCCAGTGGCCCCTCCCCAGAGGGGAGGGATGAACCAGAGTAAGAGGATTTTCAGTGCTTTCCTGAAGCCCAGGAGGATTAACTGTTAATAGGCATGATCTAATTTGCCCCTGGTATTCTCTTGATCCTGTCAACACCATTTATTTATTTACCTATTTTTTTAAAATACATTTTTATTGATTTCAGAGAGGTAGGCAGAGGGAGAGAGACATAGAAACATCAATGATGAGAGAGAATCATTGATCTGCTGCCTCCTGCACACCTCCCATTGGGGATGGAGCCCACAACCCTGATGTTGGCCCTGACAGGAATCCAACCAGTGACCTCTTGGTTCATAGGTCTACACTTAACCACTGAGCCATGCCAGCAGGGCATTTATTTATTTTTTAAAATCTCTAGGGTTGAGCCCTATCCAGTTTGGTTCAGTGGATAGAACCTCGGCCTGCAGACCTAAGGGTTCCGGTTCCATTCCATTCAAGGGCCCCTAGCTTGATTGCAGACTCCTCCCCTTCCTGGGCCCTGGAGGAGTCAACCAATGGATGTGTTTCTCTCACATCCTGGTTTCTCTAGGTCTTTCCCTCTCTCTTCCATGCTCTAAAAAGGGATGACATAATACCCTCAGGTGAGGATTGAAAAAAAAAGAGAATAGAGTGCTAACTTTGCTAGGGGGTGACAATGCTCACAAACAATCACATGCTATTAAAAAGGTTAAAAAGAACTGTTGTTGATTGGATTAACTGATAGCGGTTAACCAGTGATAGCATTTCCAAGGCAGTTTTATATTTAAAAAATCCTTTTAGCCCTAACCAGTTTGGCTCAGTGGATAGAGCATCGGCCTGCGGGCTCAAGGGTCCCAGGTTCCATTCCAGTCAAGGGCATGTACCTTGGTTGCGGGCACGTACCCAGTGGGCAGTGTGCAGGGGGCAGCTGGTCGATGTTTCTCTCTCATCGATATTTCCAACTCTCTATCCCTCTCCCTTCCTCTCTGTAAAAAATCAATAAAGTATATTAAAAACAAAAACACACAACAAAAAACAAACAACCAAACCAAAATCCTTTAAGGCACTGATCTTAGCAGAAACCAAGTGGCTGAAATGGCCTCCACGTTGGGTCACCTCGGTTGCCACAATATCAAGGAACAGTAAAGGCAGTATCATGAATTTTTTCAACTCAGGTTGCAAATTAACACACATTTGGAAGATTTCAATTCTCCATTACTATCATCTCCCCGTGAATATCGCCATGTATCCCCAGTCCCTGGCTAAAGCTGTTAAATAACTAAATACCGACCTGGTCTCGGGGTCTCCATTAGAGACTGAATGACATTGGACCACCTGCTTATACTGTGGGTGGCTCTCTCCAGGCCGATTAAGGAAGATCAAATCAATCTGGTTCTGATCATCTGGGATTCAGGCCCATGGCTCTAACCTCTCCCCTGTCCTCCTACACACAAACACTCTCACCTACCTCCACCTGTACACAAACCCGGCCTCACTGAGACATAAGGGAAGGAAGGAAGTCCACATGCAGTTTCTGACCAGCACTGTGAAGCCTTTGTCACCCCCTTCGTTCAGGTTGAGGTCCTGGTTTCTGAAATTTTAGCAAAAGCATTTGATGGCTTAGGAAGGCCCTGAACCATAATGAAAGCATGGGTCCTAAAATAACCTGAACCCGCATTAGAATTCCGCCGTGAAGTGCGGACTAGGACCCTCCAGGGCAGTTGCACAGAAAGCGAGGTTTTTAGCGCCCACGGCTCTGGGCAACTCTGTGCAGCGGATGTTGAGGGCCTTCGCCTTGGCTTTACCCCATACAAATGTTCCCCTTCCTGACTCCTCGGGGGTCAGACCTGGATATCTAACATTTGATAGGGCATTTAGGTGACTTACGGTTCGGACGGGGGCCAGGAAAACATAATTAGCCGCTTGTGTTTTAAAATAAGCCAATCCCGAGTTTGGGTTCCCTTTAGAGGTACATGTCTCTCAGTGGGGCACTGCTCAGGTGCTCAGGAACCCACAGGTCTTCCTCACTCCGGCCTCCCGCACCCAGTTGTTCCCATCTCCGGACTCACCAGCAGCAGATGGCTCTTCTCCGGTCTGAAACGCCAAAAGGGAAAGCTGAATCTCCCACAAGGATCTCTCTATAAAGCGTGGCACAGGATTGCATGAGCCCTAACCTGAACCTGGTATATATACGCCATTAGAAGGCTCCACGTATTAACCACGCCCACCAAAGTCTATTGGCTCGTCCCCCACGAGGGAGGGGTGAACCAGGGTAAGGGGATTTTCAGTGCACTCCTGAGGCCAAAAAGGATTAAAGCTGTTAATATGCATGATCTCATTCGCCCCCTGGCTATTCTCTCTTGGTCCTCTCAGCACCAGGTATTTACCTACTTACATACAATTTTTTTTTTTTACAACTATCCTTAGGCCACACTTTTTTTTTTTCCATGACTAATGCAACAGTCTCTTACCTCATTTTTTTAAAAAAATATTTTATTGATTTTTTACAGAGAGGAAGGGAGAGGGATAGAGAAACATCGAGAGAGCAACATCGATAAGCTGCCTCCTCCGGTGTGCCCGCAACCAAGGTACATGCCCTTGACCAGAATTGAACCTGAGACCCTTCAGTCTGCAGGTGGATGCTCTATCCACTGAGCCAAACTGGCTAGGGCCGTACTCACTTTTTTTAAAAAATCTTTATTGTTGAGCCCTATCCAGTTTGGCTCAGTAGGTAGACCATTGGCTTACAGACCTAAGCGTTGGTCAGACTCCATTCGGCAAGGGTGCCTACCTTGGTTCAAAGGTCTTCCGCTGCCTTGGCCCTGGTTGTGGCATGTGCAGGAGGCAACCAATCGATGTGTCTCTCTCACATCGATGTTTCTTTCTCCCTGTCTCTCCCCTTCCTTCCATTGTCTCCTCTCTAAAACAATGAGCAAATATCCTCGGGTGAGGAGTAAAAAAAAAGTAATAAAGAGTGCTAATGTTGCTAAGGGTGTGAAAGTGCTCACAAAACAACAATCATGGGCAACTGAAAAGGTACACAAACTGGTTGTTAATTAGATAAATAAAAGCCAGTGATAGCATTTCCAAGACAGCTTCATATAAAAAATCTTTCAGGATAGTAGGGGGTGATTGGATCAATTTAAGAAGTATTTATTTATAAATTAAACAGTACATGAGACCTGTACTGTGTTTATAAGAAATGTTAGAACAGAGAATCATTTGAGGGTCTGCTGGTATTAATTCAACTTACATTATTTCTAATGGGACTCAGTTTTAGGACTCAGAAATAGGATTCAGTTTTTGAACAAATCGCTTTTCCAACAGGCTACCAGGATGAATTAAGTTAGGGAACCTAGGCTCCACTATATATCAAAATTTACTTGCTTTTCATTTATACTTCTCAAATGCAGGATATATCCAACTGTAGTACCTAAGTCGGTGGGATTCGGAGCAGATTAGATTTACTCTGAACTCCAAGCCACCTAGGAGAACTGATTTATCACATGCATAGAATGCAATTCAAGGTCAGGAATTCAATGTGAGAAAAAGCTGGGAAGCAGATACACACTCATTAGTCTTTGAAGTTGGTGAGCTACAACTAGTCAAGATAATTGAGCTTTCCCCTACAGTCAGCACTGATCTAAGTAGAGACCAAGAAGAGGCTGAAGTGACCTCCATGTTTGGTGTCCTTGGTTGCCACAGTGTTGAGGAACAGTAAAAATAGTATCATGAATTTTTTTCAACTCATGTTGCAAATTCACACACATTTGATGACCTCAATTCCCCATTACTGTAACCTCCCTGTGATCATTGCCATGGCTATATCTCCAATTATCACCTCAGTCCCTGTTTAAAGCTGTTGAATAACTAAAATACTGGCCAGGTCTCTGCGTTTCCTTTAGGGATTGAGAGACTTTGGGCCACCTGCTTATACTGTGGGTGGCTCTCTCCAGGCCGATTAAGGAAGATCAAATCAATACTGGTTCTGAGAATCTGGGATTCAGACCCATGGCTCTAACCTCTCCCCTGCCCTCCTATACACAAACACTCTCACCTATCTCCGCCTATACACAAACCCGGCCTCCCTGAGACATAATGGAAGGCAGTCCACATGCAACTCCAGGCCAGCAACATGAGGCTTTTGTCACCTGCTTAGTTCAGGTTGGGATCCTGGTTTCTGAAATTTTAGCAAGCATTTTATGACTTAGTACAAAACTCCCCAAAGGACCCAAACCATAATAAAAGCATTCGTCCTAAAATAACTTTAATATGAAATAGGATTTTCTTTCAAAGTGAGGACCAGGCCCCCATAGAGAGCAGCTGCACCCAAAGCGGGGTTTTTACCAACCACGGCTCTGGGCAACTCTGTGCAGCGGGTGTTTGAGGACCTCCGCCTTGGCTTTACCCCATACAAACGTTCCCATTCCTGACTCCTCGGGGGTCAGACCTGGATATCTAACATGTTAAAGAGCATTTAGGTGACTTAAGGTTCTGACGGGGACCAGGAAAACATAGTTAATTTCATGTGTTTTAAAATAAGCCAATCCTGTGTTTGGATTCTCTGGAGGTACATGTCTCTCAGCAGGGCACAGAGCAGGCACTCAGGAACCCAGTGGACTTACTTCACGCCAGCCTCCCACACTCACTTGGTCCCATTATCACGTAAAAAATCAATAAAATATATTTTTTAAAAAAAGAATAAAAAAATATCCATAATAATGGTTGGAAGCTCTATCTGGTTTTGCTTAGTGGAAAGAGCATCAGCTTGTGGACTGAAGGGTCTGGGTTCCATTCTGATCTAGGGCACATGCCAGGGTTGTGGGCTGATGATCAATGATTTTCTCTCATTATTGAATTTTCTATCTCCTCCTCTCTCTTCCTCTCTGAAATCAATAAAAACAAATTTTAAAAATAGTTGGAAGCAATCAATTCCTTACTCTCAACACATGCAAAAATATTAGAAACCCACTGAGAGTCCCACCATTCTATCTTCTTTCCCACCTGGAATATGTAATGTACTTATGCATAAAGCCACATCCTGAAACATAGACAAAATTTGTAATACATGTAAATATACAAAAACTTTATTGAAGCTGTGACTTACAATCAATACATTCTAGTCCTAAAATTTCAGAAACACTTTAGAAAGAATTGATGAATCAATATTCCAAATATTTCACACTTCCATTTGTTCCCACACACCTTGCTCTTGAAGAAAACTGGGTGGAAAAAGATAGATAGATAGATAGATAGAGAGAGAGACATATCCCAAGTGTTCAGGTCACAGAAGTGCTTTTTACAAAATTTTGGTGCTAGCCCAGCACAGTGAAGCTCAGTTAGTTGGAACATCGTTCCATGTAACAAAGGGTGGGCAGGTTTGATCTGGGTCAGGGCACATACCCAGATTGGGGTTCAATCCCCAGTCTGGGTGCAATCTGGAGGCAACCAATCAATGATCCCCTCTCACATTGATGTCTCTCTCTATTCCTCTCTAAAAATAAACAAAAAAATTTTTGGTGCTAAATCACTGATACTCATACAAAATTCTACCTACACAAAGAAAGACCTATGTACTACTTTCAACAATATAGATTAAAATATATCTATACTAATAAAAGGGTAATACGCTAATTAGACCAGGTAGACTGGACATCTTCCAGTCATCCAGGCCTCCTTCCAGACAAAATGACGGTGGTGGGGGCCAAGGCAGAGGCAGTTAGGAGTGATCAGACCAGAAAGGGGTCAAGGTAAGAGCAATCAGGCCGGCTGGGGACCAAGGTAAGGGTGATCAGGCTGGCAGGCAGAGGGGGTAGGGGTCATCAGACAGGCAAGCAGGGGAAGATGGCCACCACAAGATGGCCAGCAGGGGAGGGCAGTTGGGGGTGATTGGGCTGGCAGGGGAGGGAAGTTGGGAGTGATCAGACCAGCAGGGGAGCAGTTAAGCATCAATCAGGCCGGCAGGGGAGTGGTTAGGGGGTGATCAGGCTGGCAGGCAGGCAAGTGGGTAGGAGCCCGTGGTCCTGGATTGCGAGAGGAATGTCCGATGGACCTGGATTAGAAAAGGTGCAGGCTGGGCTGAGGGACCCCCTCCCAATGAATGATTCTCTCTCATCACTGATGTTTCTATCTCTTTCTCCCTCTCCCTCTCCCTTCCTCTCTGAAATCAATAAACATACATTCAAAAATAAAACTAAAATAAAATTATGACTAAAAAAAATTCTACCTACTGTCTGTAAATCACAGGAAGAAAATGAAACTAAGTGACAGTTCATCCTTCCTAATCTTTTAATGCAAAGACAGTAAGAGGTTTTGGATCACATCCGACATAGAAGTAAGGCTTTAGCACCTCAGAAAATGTATCCCTGAAGGAATGGATGTGAGACATGTCATTCAAACTGTAAAAGGAAACCTGACCCATCTCATAGTCCAGGTAGATGCCAATCTCTCTGGGCATTTCCTTCAGCACAAGGGTGACAGGAACAGGCCCTTGTGCCAAATAGTCACCATCCTTCAGCTGAATCGTCCAACATCTCTTCTCCTGTCTGAGCAGGGGCTGCTTTTCCTCCTTGGAAAGGGTGTCTTTACAGACCCCCACGGCCCACTCAGGCTTGTCATCCACCTGGACCTCCCAGTAATGTCGGCCACAGTCAAACCCTTCAGAACCCAGGACAACTGGGTCGACTGCAAATCCCTTCGGATTTTTATGAACTCTTTGCTTTTTCCTCACAAATGTCACAGACTTTTTATCCTCAGACACAAGCAGATGAGGATGTGCAGTTTCGGGATCCAGGGTAACTTCTTCTCTAAATCTCTGTATAATTTTCTGCAGGGCTGAACACTGTGGCGGAAGACTGAATTCTTCTCTGCTAAACTGGAAGCAATAGACACCTGGAGGTTCTAGGTGTTCACAATGGCAGAAGACACCCTTGATATTCATCAGCATTTTCACATCTGACATCACGCTCTTCTCTGCCATCTCCTTTAGTGTAACTTTAAGTTTGGAAATGTGGTCTGAAAATGCAGTTTTGTTTGCAATGAGATTCCGTTGAATGTGCTTCTCTTCTGCAGCTACCCTTGACAGAACTGCCTCTTGCTCATGTTCTACAGATTGTATCAGATTCTCAAATTCAGAGGCTAACTTCGCTCTCCGGTTTTCCACCTTTTCTCTCAGTTCTGATAGCTTCCTGTCTTGGGTAGCTACTAATTTCTGAATGTCTGCCACCTGCTTCTTCAGAGGCTCAATGTAACTGCTGAGCCTTTGCCTGTGATGAGAGGCAGCCTCCTCCACGGGCCTCACCTGGTGGCCCTGGTGGTCAGGAGGCTGAGTGCACAGGGGACACAACAGCTCTTGGTCCTCCTCACAGAAGAGGGTCAGAGACTTGTTGTGCTTCTTGCAGAAGTGCCTCTCTTCCTGCTGCTTCATCTTGCCCCTGGTGATCTGGAGGAGCCTGGTGATATCAACCATCCTTCCCAGCTGGGTGTTGCTCCTCATGTGCCTGTCTTGGCATCGGTGACGACACACAGGACAAGGGAACCTGTCCTGTACATCAGCCCAGGACTGCTGGATGCAGGAGCGACAGAAGTTGTGCCCACATTCAATGGTGACAGGGTCTCGCAGGTCATCCAGGCAGATGGGACAGTTGATTTCTGTCTGGAGTACTGCCAGAGCTGCTTCAATTGCCATTGGGCCCTGAATGAAGGACGGACTGAGGTGGGTGGGTTTCTTCAGGAGGTTGAGCTCTGTGAAACCTCTCCACTGAGAAGCAGATGCACCTTCAGATCTTACTGGCCTTCCTGTGTAAATTCTCTTTATCAATTAAGGTCAGCCCTTGGTGCCCTGTGAGGTCCTTAGCTATAGAGGTAGGTGTCCAGAGGAGCTCCACTGCCCACCTGCAGCCAATCAAAGTCGTTGGAGGACTACTGTCCTTGACAGCAAAGAGGATATGAATCCACGTTCAGCAATTCTCTTGGTCAGAGAGCAATTATGACTCTTAAGTACCTATTAGTTCCTGTGGATGAGAAAATATGGTTTCATGTAAAAAATAAATAAAGAGATTACTATTTGTCTTATGGCCCTGCCCTATTAACTATCATCTTTGAGGGAACCATTGATTTCTTTTCCCCAGCCCTATAGGTTACCTACATCCACATTAATCACTGTGGGTCTGCATGTAACTGCAAAAGTGTGAGAATGTTTCCTGCTAGATTCTCTGTCCCTGGGCTGTTTCAGCTTTAGTCACCTATTATCTAGGGCAGCAGTTCTCAACCTGTGGGTCGCGACCCCTTTGGGGGTCGAACGACCCTTTCATAGGGATTGCCTAAATACATCCTGCATATCAGATATTTACATTACAATTCATAACAGCAGCAAAATTACAGTGGTCAAGTAGCAACAAAAATAATTTTATGATTGGGGGTCACCACAACATGAGGAACTGTATTAAAGGGTCACGGTATTAGGAAGGTTGAGAACCACTGATCTAGGGGATTAGGGAAAGTGCTTAACATCCTTAACATTAAGAGAGGTTAAGCCCTAAACTGTTTGGCTCAGTGGATAGAGCATTTGCCTGGGGACTGAAAGGTCCCAGGTTCGATTCCGGTCAAGGGCATGTACCTTGGTTGCGGGCACATCCTCAGTCGG
>NW_006296222.1:2639928-2641511 GCF_000327345.1 Myotis davidii
ATTGATTGGATAAACGAAAACTGGTTAACCACTGATAGCATTTCCGAGGCAGTTTTATATAAAAAAATTCGTTTAAGCCGAAACCGGTTTGGCTCAGTGGATAGAGCGTCGGCTTGCGGACTGAAAGGTCCCAAGTTCGATTCCGGTCAAGGGCATGTACCTGGGTTGCGGGCACATCTCCAGTAGGAGATGTGCAGGAGGCAGCTGATCGATGTTTCTCTCTCATCGATGTTTCTATCTCTCTATCTCTCTCCCTTCCTCTCTGTAAAAAATCAATAAAATATATTTAAAAAAAAATTCGTTTAAGGCAAGTATTGGGTGATTGGATCAATTTAAGCAGTGTTTATTTATAGATTAAAGAGTACATGAGGCATGTACTGTGTATATAAGAAAGGCTAGAACAGAGAATCATTTTGGAATGCATTAAATCAATTCACATTATTTCTAATGGGAAAAATATGATTCAGTTTTTGAAAAAATCGCTTTTTGAACATCCTTCCAGAATGAATTAAGTTAGATACCAAGGCTTCACTATACTGTATATCAAGATTTACTTGCTTTTTTCATTTATACTTCTCAAATGCATGGTATATCTAACTGTGTACCTAAGTAGGTGGGAACTGGACCAGATTAGATTTACTTTGAACACCTCCCCACGTTGGAAAACTGATTTATCACATGCATAGAATGCAATTCAATCAATGGAGAAAGATTCTCAGGTAAGGATTAACAAACAAAACACAACAGTTATTTCTGACAACACTGAATTCATGATACAGTCAAACCTCATCTCCCATCTCAAACAATTCAGTTCTCTTGACCAAACTGTTCAGAGAAAATGTCTCAGTTGTTGACCAAAACTTCAGTTTTCCACCTGATGACAGCTCTTTCATGTTGTTACCTCAGAATGACAAAAAGTGTCTTGGACAAAAAACAAAGGAAAGCATGCTTTTGCTACTGACTAAATCAATGATTAGCACAAATATAAAATATAAAGTGACCATCAACAGTGCTAATGTTGCCCTAGCCAGTTTGGCTCAGTGGAAAGCTGATAGGAATTAATTTCCATTGAAAGAGCAGTGATACATATTTGATTCATGTCAAGGGCACGAGCTTCCTTTGCAGGCTCTTCCCTAGCCTGAGCCTTCATCAGGGTGTGTGTAGGAGGCAACCAATCCATGTGTTTCTCTCACATTGATGTTTCTCTCTGTCTTTTCCTCACTCTTCTACTCTCTCTAAAAATCAATGGGAAAATATCCTATGGTGAGGATTAAAATAAAAAGAGAGAGAGTGCTAATGTTGCTAAGGGTGTAAAAGTGCTCACAAAACAATAATCACAGGCAATTGAAAAGGTAGAGCCTGGCTGGCATGGCTCAGTAGTTGAGCGTTGACCTATGAACCCAGGAGGTCACAGTTCAATTCCCAGTCAGGGCATATGCCTGGGTTGCAGGCTCCATCCTCAGGGGCATGAGGAGGCAGTGGATCAATGATTCTCTCTCATCACTGATGTTTCTCTCTCTCTCCCTCTCCCTTCCTCTCTGAAATCAATGAAAATATATTTTAAAAAGAACAGGGAGTCACCT
>NW_006296222.1:2642038-2644201 GCF_000327345.1 Myotis davidii
TGTTAAAAAGACTAGCCCAGCCCTAACCGGTTTGGCTCAGTGGCTAGAGCATCAGCCTGCTGACTGAAGGGTCCTGGGTTCACTTCTGGTCTAGGGCACGTATCTCAGTTTCAGGCTCTTCCCTGTCCCAGGCCCTAGTCAGGGCCCTGCAGGAGGCAACCAATCGATGTGTTTCTCTCACATCGATGTTTCTCTGTGTCTTCCCCTCTCTCTTCCATTTTCCCTAAAAATCAATGGAAAAATATCCTCTGTGAGGATTTAAAAAAATAATAATTCTTTATTGTTGAAAATATTTCATAGGTCCTCCTTTTCCCCTCATTAACCTCTTCCAGCCTCTCAACACCTTTAATCCCATCTTTGCTGAAGAAGAATAAATTTGAAAGACTGAGGCCTGCTTTTTCTCACCCAGGAACATACAACTTCAAAACTCACCAGTTTCACCCTCTCTGTGCAATCCTGCCCTCTCTCTCCATGCTCAGGTTATGACATCCCCTACCACTGTACTTTGCACAAGCAGGTTTTGTCCATGGCAGCTCCTTGCCCCTTACACACTGTTTACTCCCTTTTTACTGGCATTTTTCTTCAGATCCCAGCCAAATTGTTACTTTCTTTGAGAAATATTCATTGAGCTTTAAAATTCTGCCTCACAATTTATTTTTGGCAGATTACTTATTAGGCAAGTTGGTATTCACATCGATTACTAAAAAATTACCCACATTCTCTTCTTTATTTTTCGATTATAGTTGACAATACCCACATTTTAAAAAATCAAAACATTTATTATATGCTACCAATCTGTAAAACAGTGAGTCCTATAAAGCAAAAACCTAGTACAGCGCTGGCCAGTTTGGCTCCGTGGATAGAGTGTCAGTCCTAGGACTGAAGGGTCCTGGGTTACACTCTGATCAAAGAGATGTACCCTTGGTTGCAGGCTCCATCCTGGCCCTGGTCAGGCCTGTGCTGGAGGCAACCAACTGATGTGTCTCTCTCACATCGATGTTTCTCTCTCTGTGTCTCTCCCCCTCCCTTCCACTTTCTCTAAAAACAGCTCCTAGGCAACATATCCACAGAAACATTTCCCAATTGAGCTCCCCCCTCCCCCATTCATTCCATTATATTTAGACTTTACTCCCAATGACTCCTTCTCTAATGAGTATTACAAATGCAGGATGTTAGAGTACCACGGCTTCACTGTGGACCTAAGGCTCCCGGGTTCGATTCATGTCAAGGGCACATACCTTGGTTGCAGGCCCCTTATTTTACTTAAAAGAAACATCTCCAGTGTTGAGGAAAGTTACTGAACAACTGCCATACAATTAAGCCAAAATAATGCAAATTTCTGTTAATTTCTTTACAAGTTCTAAGTGGAGAGTTTTAATTCTAGCACTCATCATTACTATAAATGCCACAAAAGTTTAATTGGATTCAGAAATTATGGCAAACAGAAGCTTTTCACTCATGTATTCTTGAATTTTTGTGTGCATGTATTTTTTACCTGGCCCTTGCTGATAAGTGGGACTTTACAGTCAGTTTTACAAGATGGAATACAAAAAAATGCGTGTCAATAAAAATATATAAGAAAGAAAAAGAAAATGCGTGTCAGTTCACGGTGTTGGCCTTCAAGTCTCAGCGTGCTCCCTCTTTTCTTAGTGACAGTGACCCTTCGCTCTGATAACCCATGACTGAGGGGTTGGACCCCTGGGCGGGTAATGGCGGGGCGCCCTGCGGGCCTGCACTGCACTTGACCGGCAGCACCAGGCTGTCTTGCTAAGCACCTGGGAGCAGCACAGCCTATCGGGGCCCTCCGGTCAGTGCAGTGGTCCCGGTACCGCGACGAAAGCCCTGCTGAGCATCTACAAGATCCGGAGATAGACGAACAGTACAGAGATAGGCAAAGAAAAGCTCTACTTGCCGACACTATAACCAATACACACACAGACTGCCAAACGGAAGCATGTTCCAAAATGTCGGCCGTTTCACATGTGAAACACTAAAGTATCCACTCTGCCGCCAGAGAACCTGCTCCAAAATACCCAGTGAACGAAAATAAAATAAAAACAGAAGAAAACAAACAAACACACAAACAAACAAAATACCCAGTGAGAATGTCCGGCCGCCGGCAGCCCTCACAGCGCTCTGACGGCCATTTCCGCCATGGCCGCC
>NW_006296222.1:2644403-2648380 GCF_000327345.1 Myotis davidii
CTCGGCGCTGAGGGCGGAGCGGAGCTGTGTCCTTAAGGCCTGAGGGCCGCTGTGGGCTCCTCTCTGCCCGCGAAGCCAGGGGTCTTCCACGTCCGGGTCAAAGGGCGCGACACCACCCCAATTTCCTGTTCACGGTTGTGAACCGAATATGAACCCGTCGGCTGTACAGTCCTGTCGGCAGCGTCCGGAAGGTGACTGGCCCCTACGACAGGCAGCGTCCGGAAGGTGACTGGCCCCTACGACATTCTCCGTCTTCCTCTCTGACTTTCCACCTCTGTCTACGGTGGCAGTTCACCTCCGCTCCAGTTCCAACAGTGTCTGGTTTCTTACTCCATTCTTGAATATCTTGAAAAGCCCCCATTTTGTTTTTCTCAAATGAAATTGCCTAGGGTGGGAGGGAGGGGAGGCCATCAACAAGAGAACTTGTGTGCACATGTGCACAACCCATGGACACAGACAACAGGGCGGTGAAGGCCAAGGGGGCGGGGGCGGGGGCGGGGATGGGCAATAGGAGTCAAGGGGAAAAAATCGGGACACAAGTAATACTTTCCGCAATAAAGATTTAAAAAATAAAAAAGAAAGAAAGAAAAAAAATTGCCTAAAAGTTTCATCCTGTTTCTTTAGAGGTTCTCTTAATAGCTTCTTCCCTGCCCGGTTTGGCTCGGTGGATAGTGTCGGCCTGTGACTAAAGGGTCCCAGGTTCCATTAGCCAAGGACACATGCCCCATTGCTGGCTCGATCTCCCCCTGTAGGGGGCGTGCAGGAGTCAGACAAGCAATGATTCTCATCATTGATATTTCTCTCTCTCCCTTCCTCTCTGAAATCAATAAAAATATATTTTTAAAAAAACAGCTTCTGCCCTTAAAGGAAGTGTTTCCACAATCTGTCCTTGTCTCTGTTTTTGTTTTTTAAATATATTTTATTGTTTTTTTACAGAGAGGAAGGGAGAGGAATAGAGAGTCAGAAACATCGATCAGCTGCCTCCTGCACACCCCTGCTGGGGATGTGCCCGCAGCCAAGGTACTTGCCCTTGACCAGAATCGAACCTGGGACCCTTCAGTCCGCAGGCTGAAGCTCTATCCACTGAGCCAAACCGGTTAGGGCTTGTCTTTGTTTTCTGATTCACAAAATCATTCTGCAGTTCTCAACCGCCACAGGCTCCCACGCAGCAGACAAGCTCCCAGCAGCATCATTTCTCCTTCCCCTGCTCACTGGGGAGACGGCGGCCTGTGGGGGTGCGGACGGACTGTGAGCGGGTGGGGGCTGTAACAGGCCCTAGGTTCGCCTGCCGGATCCTTGGAAAGAAAGGCCGGTGCTCGCTTGGGCAGCGCATATACTAAAATTCGAGCCATACAGAGAGAACTGGCATGGCCCCTGTGCAAGGATGATATGAAAATTCGTATCATTATATACTAGTATTTTTTTTAAAGGCCAGTATTCAACAGATCAGAGTTTGGGGCAAGTACAGATTTATTGATGAAGGAGATGGGAAGACTAATTCTCAAATCCATTTCAATAGTGTCTGTAGCCGAAACCTATTTGGCTCAGTGGACAGAGCGTCAGCCTGCGGATTGAAGGGTCCCAGGTTCGGTTCCGGTCAGGGGCATGTACCTGGGTTGCGGGCACATCCCCAATAGGAGATGTGCAGGAGGTGGCTGATCGATGTTTCTCTCTCATCGATGTTTCTGACTCTCTATCTCTCTCCCTTCCTCTCTGTAAAAAATCAATAAGATATATTTAAAAAAAAAAAAAAGAGTGTCTGGAATCCAGGCATTTTTTATTGTTAAGGGAAAGGATGGGGTAGGGGTCGGGGGGGAGGTGTGAGTTGTGGGTGCTGGCCCCTTCCTTCCATAAAATGCAGAATGTTGGAAAAGTTTTTACTCTATATATTTGTCGGCAGATCCAGTAAAAGTATGCGTACATTCTATGCACGTCCATCAGTCTATCGAGGATAACATTTGTTTTTTTAAAGAAAACACTATAAATAAGGTTTTGGAATAAATAACTCCTGAAGTCTGCCGAAACCGGTTTGGCTCAGTGGATTCGATGTTCCTAACTCTCTATCTCTCTCCCTTCCTCTCTGTAAAAAATCAATAAAATATATTTAAAAAAAAAATAACTCCTGAAGTCTTTTTGTACTCTGAGGTTTTTTTAAAAAAATAATAAAATATATATTTTTTATTGATTATAGAGAGAAAGGAAGGAAGATGGATAGAGAGATAGAAACATCAATAAGAAGGAAACATCAATCAGCTGCCTCCTGCACACCCCTTAAAGGGGATCAAGCCCACAACCTGGGCATGTCCCCTGACCAGGAATTAACCAGTGACCTCCTGGTCCATGGGTCCACGCTCAACCACTAAGATACACCAGCCAGGCAAAAAAAAATTTTTTAATCTATTAATTCCTTACTCATTTATTTGTCATGGGGCACTGACCTAATGCTCGTATCATTTATGGAATAGTTATTTTTATGTCTGTTACTAAGATAGTGTATATCCTCTTCCATTATAAACACCATCACTATGACTTTTGTCAGTGGAGGGGGAAAGAAGAGAGTAAGAGGGTTCTATGGATAGTAACCTCACAGGGTGATCTTGATCATAAATTCCTAACTGGGCAGGTCATAGTGGGTAGTCAGGTCCCAAGCATATAACATATATGTGTACATTCTCACCCGATGATATGTTGTTATTGAATTTATTTATTTATTTATTGCGGGGTAACTAGTTTATTCAAACTGTTGGACAGAGCTCCTACCATGGGAGCTGAGCCATGGGGCTGACCTGTGTGGGGATGACCAGGTATCAGGAGCTCAGCTGAGCAGCAGGAGCAGCATGAGGGCCAGGCCACGCAGGAGAGGCCAGGCCCCATAGAGCCCAGCTCCATTCATGGTCTCCGCATAGAACCTGGCCACCTCCTCGTTGGGATTGCCCTGTGCTGGGTCAAACCACAACTAGATGCAGCGGCCACTGCCTCGGCTGTAGTTGCTGACTTTGTAGGAGTGACGCCAGATTTCACTGCACAGAGCAGCAGGCGTGGGGAAGTAGAAGTCAAAGCGGTGGCAGGCAGCCTTCACCGGGCACTCATTAGACCCTGAGGTCCAGTTCCAACCCTTGTGCCAGTTACTCTTGCAGGTGTAGGAGGTGCAGCAGTCTTCCCACCAGCTCTCACAGTCCTCTTTACACAGGGGCACGTTCAGGATCTGGTCTTTGCGCCAGCTCTGGTTCACCTCCTGGATCCAGGGCCCCAGGTTGGGGGAGCACTCATACAGGCAGGTGTCCTGGATGGAGTGGCGCTTGCAGGAGGGTTTCATCGGGCCGCAGTGGTCCCAGTTGAATCTGTACAGGGAGGAGGCGGTCCCAGTTGAATCTGTACAGGTAGGAGACATCCTTATGGGCTTCCTGGCTGGTGTTGACAGAGCAGCAGGCGTTCTTCTTCCAGGGACTGCACTGCTCATGCAGCTTGTCCTCCGGGCTTGGCTTTTCCTTGTGGTGCTTGGCATTCATGCAGACATTGAGAAGCTCAGTCCTGGGCCCGGCTGCCCATACTTTGGCCCCCGCACCAGAAGGAGCCACAGCTGTGTTGTCATCGTTCGAGCCATGTCAGTCCCTCCACATTACACCCATCTCCTGTAGAACTAGGGTGTCTTATCTGGGCCTCATAGACAGGACCTGAGCTGAGCAGCGGCTCAGTGGGTAGAATGTCAGCCTGTGCACTGAAGGGTCCCAGGTTCAATTCCAATTAAGGGCACATACCTGGGTTGTGGGCTCAGTCCCTGGTAGAGGGTGTGCAGGAGGCAGTCCATCAGTGATTCTCTCTCATCATTGATGTTTCTATCTCTCCCTCTCCCTTTCTCTCTGAAATAAAAAGATATTTTTAAAAAATAATTTCTTTTGGGGTCTTTTTTTTTAAATTGGTTTTCGAGAATAGAAGGAAAGGACACAGATATGAGAGAGAGAGAGAGAGAGAGAGAG
>NW_006296222.1:2648395-2653477 GCF_000327345.1 Myotis davidii
ACGGGAGGGGAGGAGAGGGGAAGGGAAGGGAA
Source organism: Myotis davidii (assembly GCF_000327345.1). Lineage (NCBI taxonomy): Eukaryota > Metazoa > Chordata > Mammalia > Chiroptera > Vespertilionidae > Myotis > Myotis davidii. Next base: position 2,648,428 of record NW_006296222.1, read on the forward strand.
GGGAGGGGAGGGGAGGGGAGAGAGAGAGAGAGGATACTCTATTCATTGTATCATGGTCACTCCTGACCCTTGGAAAGAACATGCCATCGTTTGATATACAGTGGGGCCTTGACTTACGAGTTTAATTCGTTCTGTGAAGGAGCTCGTAACTCAAATTACTCGTGTGTCAAATCAATTTTCACCATTACAATGACACGTGATGCTGGGCTGATGTTGTGGCGTTCACTGTGACGTTCGCTGCACCAACTAGCGGTGGGGTATCTGAAGCTGTCTTGTAACCCGAATTTTAGCAACTCAAAACAAAAAATCGGCCGAGAGATGGCTCATATCTCGAAAAACTCCTTAGTCGGGACACTCGTAAGTCAAGGCCCCACTGTACAAGAAGATGCTCCAACCTACTGAGCCACACAACCCAGAGTTGGGGCCTGTTTTCTTGTGCTTAACATGTTTATTAGAATTAGTGGGATTATAAGGGCAAAGCAACGATTTTTCAGTTATTGATGGATAATTCAGCATGGCTTTATTATGAAAAGGTTTCCACTCCAGCTGTCTGCAGCGCTGGAAGGCCTACCTCCCAAAGCCAAAACAGGGTACTACCAATTTGTTCCATCTTCCCAATACAATAAGCTTAGTAAACAGGGCAGACATGTAATTTCATATTATTAATAGGTTTCTGCATTTTTTCCGTAACTGTTGCTTCTTTTTCTACATGGGGAGTTGTGTTTTCATGGTTGTTTATTTCTTTGACTTCTTTGTATTGTAGGCATTCTTTATTTAGAGATCATATTTTATTAGTAAATACTGAAAATATTTCCCCTGGTTTTGTTTATATTCAATTTGCATGTTTTGAATGTTTTTATTCTCTGGATCACATTTCACAAATGAGGCTTTTGGGGCACATACTGCAGTTGAAGGGGAACAGAATATGCCACCCTAACATATGCCTCTTTGGGGGCTGATGATTTTTGAAAGGCTGCTGGTGCTGCAGAATATCTGAAACCGGTGAGGCTGCCCTTTTGTGAAGGAGATTTACATTTATAAGGGAAATCTCCACGTGTAAGGGTGTTTCTGTGTCAGGAAAAGGATGACTCTGAAGCTCTAGAAACTGTTTATCAATGGAGAAGGCACCCCTTGAAATCTGCCTAACAATCTTTCCCCTGTTCAGTCCACTTTGCTTGGTAACCCACCATAACTGCCCCACCCCCACCATCCTTATTTTGTGTTTCGCTGAAAATTATATTTAAGGTGATGGCTTAGGCCATTCTGGAGAGAAAATCTATTCCTGGGTCTCTTCCATGTGTATAGAAGGTGTACATGTTATTAAACTTGTTTTTCACCTGTTAATCTGTCTTTTTATTACTGAGATGTCTCAGCTCAGATAGTAGAGGGACAATTGTATTATCTTACACAAAACTAGAGAGTAGGGTCTCTAGGCCTGGCCGACAATCAGGGCTGATGGGGCCTTCTAGCTGCTGGCCAAGGCCTTCCTTCGTTTCACGCCATCCCCTGGTGGTCAGCACACATCATAGGGAGCAATTGAACTCCTGGTCTCCCAGTTGAACTCCCAAGGGACCACTTTGCATATTAGCCTTTTATATATATACTAGAGGCCCCGTGCATGAAATTTATGCATTGGGTGGGGGTGTCCCTCATTTTATCCTGTACCTTCTCCAATCTGGGACCCCTTGGGAGATGTCCGACTGCTGGCAGTCTGACATCCCTCTTACAATCAAAAAAAAAGTATTTCCTTATACAACATACTGTAGAAGAGTAAGGATGAAAAAAAGCAAGCTGAATTTGGTAAATGTGAATTTGGAGCCATCATAAATACTGTGTTTTAAGCCTGGGGCTTTCCTTAACATCTATGTCTTCATAAGTAAAAAAAAAAAATTATAGTGATATTATTATTCTTATATACCCAATTCCAAGAATTTAGGATTGTAGGAGAGAAAAAAAAATTCCCTTCTACCATTGTAGGTTCTGTGGCTGGTAAGAATTAAATTGACATAAAATACATTTGTTGTGGGCTGTGTGAACAGCACCAGGGATCTGACTGGTGGGGTCCATCCAAACCTGGGTTCAGTAACCTCGGTACTTGGGTTCTGGGTGGAAAGAATTCAGAGCCAAGACCCCAGACTGTAAGAGAACGTTTATTTGGTAAATCACAGAGATAGAAGTAATTCTTAGAACAAATGGGCTTAGGAACCAATTGTGGAGGTAAAGGAAGAGCCCTTGGAGCTTGGGAGTGAGGGAGTTAGTGGTCACATGCCTGGGACAGGGAGCGGGAGGGGAAAGAGCAGGGGTTGCTCTCAGGAGGGTCCTCTGTCCTAAAGGATTTAAGTGCTATCTGTAGGGAGGAAAAATCAGTGGGTCCAAACTGCTTAATCAGTATTATGCAAGGTAAGGAAAAGTCAGCCTGAGGGAAGGGTCCCACCCTACAATTGATTGTACCTTGTTGTGGGCCTGGGGCTTTCCACCCTGGTGACCTGTACCTGGCCCTTGATCTTTCTCTGCTCTTATCTAACTGCCTGCATACAACAGATTAACAAGAGACAAAATATTTTTAATTACATTCTTTTATATGAGGAATTTCACAAAGATTTGAGAAGTGAGACTTCCATACCATCTTGAGGTGAGGACAGGCTAGGCGTCTGGAGCTCCTGAGGTTGTGGGAGGCAATTCACTGGAAGGTGAGAGGAAGAAATGTTTGGTAAGCAAAGGTGATCCTGTTAAACATGTAAGCCAAGAAGAAAGTTTTATTTTGTTTCAACAACACAGGACAGATACCATGGTCTGCAGTCTGCAAGCAGGAGACCCAGGAAAGACGGTGGTGCAGTTGGAAGGCCTGAGAGTCTGAGAGTAGATGGTACAGATTCCAGTGCGGGTCTGAAGAGCTGAGACCCAGCAGCACCCAGGCCAGGAGGTGGGTGTGCTGGCTTATTCATCCAGCAGAGAGAGAATTCAGCCCCTCCTTCCCCAGCTTTTGTTCTATTCAGGCCCTCAGCGGAGTGGATGATGCCCACTGACATTGGGGAGGGCCATCTGCTTTGCTCATCCACTCATTAAAATACTAACCTCTCCCAGAAATCTCACAGTCACACCCAGAACAAGTGTTTCGCCTGCTATCTGGGCGTCTAGTGGCCGAGTGAAGTTGGCATGTAAAATTGACCAGTTCACCCTTCACATCTTTCTCCATCCCTTCTATTTCTTGTAAATAGGTAATTTGGAACTCTGTTTGTTAGGTTCATTTTACTTACAAATATTCTTCACAAATAATAGTATATAGGCCCTTCAACAGTTCTATGATATCTGATTGTTATTTATTTATTTATTTATTTATTTATTTATTTTAGAGAGGGAGAAAGATAAAGAGCCATAGAAATATCAGTATGAGAGATACCTTGATTAGTTACCTCTCTTAGTACCCCAACCAGGGATGGAACCCATGACCTTGTGGTGCATGGGACAACACTCCAACCAACTGAGCCACACCAGCCCCATATATACATATATATGTACATATTTTCCTGAGAGGAACAGGGGAAAGAGAGAAAGACAGAGAGACAGAGATTGATTTGTTCCAGGAGATCAGGTTTAGTTGACAAAAGTTCAGCTGCTACTTAAAAATCTAGTGAATCATGTTTAACAGTATTATTTTGACAGGACAGTAGTTCCCAGTCTCTGGATTATACAACAATCTCTCAATTTCAGATTCTAGGGAAGCCCAGCCAGTGTGGCTCAGTGGTTGAGTGTCAGCCTATGAACCAGGAGGTCAGGATCCCCAGTGTGGGGTTGTGCAGGAGGATTCTCTCTCATCATTGATGTTTCTATCTCTTTCTCCTTACAAGTCGCCATCCCCAGTGGGGGAGTGCAGGAGACAGCTGATCGATGATTCTCTCTCCTCATTGATGTTTCTATCTTTCTCCCTCCCTCTGAAATCAATAAAAATATATTTTAAAACAAGATTCTTAGGGAAAACTGTTATGTATTAGGCACTTGACCTGCCTGCCTGACCTCCCCTAACCATTCTGCCTGTGTGCCTGATCGCCCCTAACCTCTCTGCCTGACTGCCTGATCACTCGTAACTGCTCTCCCCTGCTGGCCTGACCGCCCCTAACCACCTCTGCCTTTGCCCCCACCACTGTGGGTTTGTCTGGAAGGACGTCCAGTCTAATTAGTATATTCAATTTTATCATAGGCTAATTGATATCCTGCAGAGGTAAATTTCTAAGGCATCTCATCAGTGTTATTTGAGGAACTGCTGTACTTTATTGTCCAGTGGATCCGATAGGATATATAGTAAAACCATACAAATAGCACCCCATCATTCTCTAATTCACATCTGCAAGTGAAAGGCGATGGGAAGATGCCTCCTGAATACAAATAATTTCTTCATTTTCCCTATTAATAACTACATTCCTTCCTGTAGAAGCTATATCTTGTTTCTGCCCAGGCTGTATCTCTTCTCTCTTCTTTTGTGACAACTCTATTTTCTTTGGGGACTCACCATCTGCCTTTACATCAAGTCTCAGTGGGAACATCTTTCAACACTCTGCACCCTCCTCTGGCCTAGGGGTGGTCATGGAACTAAAGAGAACTGGGCAACTCAACTCTGTGAGCAGCAAAGCCAAAGGAGACCCTGGCTAAGGCAGATTCATTCCAGGGCAGACCCTGACAGGACTTGAGCTGCCCTTGGGTCCTTTCAGAGGCCTGTGTTCATCTGCCCTATTTCTGAGAAATGCCTGCCTTCCTTAAGTTAGCCAAAGTCTGTTTCACTGCTTGCAAACAACCTCAACTAAAAAGCCTTTGCCTTTCTGAAGTCATTGAAGTGTCTGGGCCTATACATGGCAGGTCATTTTTAGCTTTTTACTGAATGGTAGAATTCATACCCACAAAATACCAAAGCAGGCAACTTGCTCAGACTGAAAGTGACCTAGCTATGTAATTGTTGGTGAAACAGGTTTCTGGGATTGTACTCATTCTAAAGCTAAAAGCTACACAGATCCAAGAACCCTGGGGTAGCTTAGCATCAGCCATGAAGCATTTGCTG
>NW_006296222.1:2654297-2662274 GCF_000327345.1 Myotis davidii
GTCTGTGTCCATTGGTTAGGCTTATATGCATGCATACAAGTCCTTTGGTTGATCTCTCCCCCTTACCCCCACCCTCCCCTACCTTCCCTCTGAGGTTTGAGGGTCTGATCAATGCTTCTCTCTGCTGAGCATCTTTTCAAGTTATGGAGACAAATAGTCAGAGATATGCAAACTACAATTTTATTTCCAAACATTATTAACAATACACATACAGGAATATAAACAGAAGTGTGTTCTAAAAGGTTGTAAATTTCGCATAATGTAAAAAAAAATGAGTATGTTACCTTTGGAGGCCATACTGGGATTGTCAAAGGTATGTTTACAGCCCTGGCCAGGTGGCTCAGTTTGTTGGAATGTGGTCTCCTCCACCAAAATGGCTGCAGATTCTGTTCCCACTCAGGGCAAACAAGTTTTAGGTTTAGCACCCCTTCAGGGCACATAAAGGAAACAACTGACTGATGCTTCTCTCTCACATAGATGTTTCTCTCTCTCCTTTCTGTGTCTCTATATCAATAAACATATCAGTTGAGGATTTAATTTATTTTACAAATGTTTTTAAATATAATTTTTATTGGTTTTAGAGAGGGAGAGTGAGATAGAAACATCAATAATGAAAATCATTGATCTGCTGCCTCCTGCACACTCCCTACTGGGGATCGAGCCTGCAACTCCAGGCATGTACCCTTGACTGGAATTGAACCCAGGACCTTTCAGTCTGCAGGCCAATGCTCTATCCACTGAACCAAACAGGCTAGGTCTCAAGTGAGGATTTTTTTAAAAAAGTATATTTTTATTGATGTCAGAGAGGGAGTGGTTCCTGGGTCGACGCTCATCCACTGAGCTACACCCAGCTGGGCACCAAGTGAGGATTTTAAACAAAGTGTATTTAGAGTTGATAATACACAAAAGTTTATTCCTGTATTATTTGTTATTTATTACTGTACATATTTGTATCACTACTGTCGACCTGCTTTTGCTCAGCCCTATACATGAACATTTTATAAAACATGAGACAACAAGACAATTAGGATTCCAAAAAATTATATGAAAAATAATAATAAGCAAATAAAATGAGTTTCTCTTTAAAAATATATATATTTTATTGACTTCAGAAAGGAAGAGGTAAAGAGATGAAAACAGAAATGAGAGGCAATCATCCATTGCCTGCCTCCCACACATGGCCTACTGGGAATAGAGCCAGCAACCAGGGCATGTGCTCTGATAGGGAATCTAACTGGGACTCCTGGTTTATACTGACCAGGCTAGAATGTGTTTCTTTTTTAAATGTGTTTCTTATGAAATTTCTGACTTAGGTCAGTCAAATCTACACAACACAGCCTCATAGAACTCAGCAAATGCAGCACAAACTGCAAGGACACCCTTGCCTAGGGAACCAGAGGTGTTACCACACAAAGCCAGAGGAGGAAACCCCGGTGTGGGTTGGGTGGCGGGGGGGGGGGGACTGGAAAATCCTGCTCACAATGCCCATGGTGGTGACCAGCTTGCTGTCAGGGTGGAGCCATCCAAAATTGGTTTCAAATGTTCACACTGATGACTCACCGCATACCTGAAGAGTATGAAAGTTTATTACTCACATGATAAGGTTTTGTGGGAAGGGTGGGAAGGGTCAGAGGATCTTAGAATAGGAACCAAAATGACTGAGAGCACAGGGAAAAGGGACTGGCTTATGGTGTTCATGTTGGTTACTGGGTGCTGTTGTTGGGAGCCTGCTGACACTGATAGAAACTTGCTTGATTGGAACTTCCCCCCTGCCCCCAAGGATGGAGCACCTGGACTTTCTCATTAGCTTTCCCAGGTGTAAAGTCAGGGAGGGGAGAAAGGTGAGTCCTTGAAGTTTTCAACATTCAAACATCAAAACCAGAATCAGGATCTTTATTATAAGTTTTTTTTTTTTCGATAACAAAGGAAGGGAAAAAACACATACAAAAATCCATCCAAATTGTCATCACTTGCCTCAGATGACATTGATTATAAGGGATGCTGAAGAAGATGCAATGGAAAAATAAGGCATAAGTTTTTCTGTAAATGTATCAGTGATTCCATGCAAGCATGACCTGTTATTCAAATTATAAAATGAAACCTCTCCCAACTCATAGTCCAGGAAAATGCCAATCTTCAGTTGTCCTATGGGGGAAGGGCCACTTGTAGGAATCCAGAGAGAAAACTGCCAGCATCCATTTCTTGCTGATGGCGGTATGTCAGTATTTCTGGGGAAAGATTCCTTACACACACCTAAAAAACATTCACCTGTGCCTGTTATTTTTACCGCCCAAAAATGCCTGCCAGCATCAAATCCCTCAGAACTCAGGACAGCTGGGTAAGAAGTAAGATCCTGGATATTAGGAAAACCATTTGGTGTCCTATATGTCACACTTCTTTTATCTCTTGACAGAATGAAGTTTGGATGGGCAGTTTCAGGATCCAGTGTCAAATCTGCCCGAAACATTCGGATCATTTTATGCAGGCCCAAGTAATGTGGGGGGAGATTGTAAGTCCCCTTCTTTAAATCACATGAAAACACTGCAGGGGTCTCTCGGTTTCCATACCTGTTGTGAATGCTTTCAATGCCTGTGAGTAAATCCTCATCTGTCTGCAAACACTTGTCTTTTGTTTTACTTAACAGACTGCTTACCCTGAACCTATGGTATGAAATTTGCCTTCCATTTTCAATTAGTTTTTCTTCAACATCCTTCTCTTCTATAAGTAGATTGTTATCAATTTCATTTTGCTCGATTGCTAAGAAACACTTAATTTCTTGACATTCATTGTCCAACTCCTCCCCCCATTTTTCCATCTTTCTCTTCACTTCCCAAGTATTTTCAACTTGGTTTTTATATAACATTTCTACAACTTCAAGATGATTAATCTTGGCCTCAATGTTCCTTTTGAGCATCCCCCTGTGACTAGCTGCTGCTTCCTCAATGGGGACCAGGGGCTGATCCTGGTGGTTGGATGACACCCTGCACTGGGCACACAGCAGCTCCAGGTCCTTCTCACAGAACAGGGTCAGAGCCTCACGGTGCTTCTTACACAGGGGTTCCTCTTGCCTTTTCCGCTTTCCCCTCATGCCGGGAATCTGCTGAGCAATCTCAGTCATGTGACATAATTTCTGCTGAGCTCTCACTCATGTGACATAGTTGCATGTTCTTTATCAAGCTCCTGTCAGGGCAGTGGTGGAGGCAGACAGGACAGGGAAAGGTGCCCTGTAGACCTTCCCAGCGCTGGTGGATGCAGGAGGGACAGAAGTTGTGCCCACACTCAGTGGTCACTGGGTCTCTCAGGTAATCCAGGCAGATGGGACAGCTGGCCTCTGTTTGGAGCTCAGCCAGGGAAGCTGCAAAGGCCATGGTGCAGTGAAGGTGTCTATCAGAAGAGACTCCCGTCGGTCAGTGTGATTGTCCAAGAGGGAGGAAACGTGAGAAGCTGAGGTTGGCTCAGGTCTACCTGTCTGTGGAAGTCACTAAGAGCTTCCAAGCAGAGTTCCAGTGGGCAGCTGACGTCCAGTCTTCTGTCACCTACTCCTTCTGTGTTTAATGTCACATTGCCAAGTGAAAATCAGCTGTGGACTCTGGTCAAAAACCCAGCACCATCCAAGTCATAAGTGATTTCTGTAGACAAAAAGATATCACCATTTAAAGGTTCAATCAGCATTAATCCTTTCCTCCCTGTATGAACAGTAGGTCAGGTAGTCCAAATCATTTATCATGACAATACTTAAGGAGGAGTTAGAAGTAAAGTCTATTTTGCAACTTAAAAGGAATTAATCAATCTAGGCAAATTGATGATAGGCCTCAATCTGAGAAGGCAGGAGAGGCGGGAAAGAGATCAACCAGTGAACTCATGTGTATATATACATAACCCATAGACACTGACAGTGAGTGTTGAAGGCTTGAAGGGGAGGAGGGTGGAAAGGGCAATGGGGAAAAAAAGGTGGCATATGTAATACTTTCAACAATAATGATTTATTTTTTTAAAAAGGAATCATGTGCTGTGGGGAAGACAGAAGGATTTGTAAATCCAGGAGCGAGGTCCTGCCTACCTAAGGCTGCTTCTGTGTGGAGACCTCAGGTAAAGCACCATCACCATGTCTGACCAGGAGGTAAAACCATCAACTGAAGATTTGGGGAATAAGAAGGAAGGAGAGTACAAAGTCATTGAACAGGGCAGCAGTGAGTTTCACTTCAAAGTGAAAATGACAACACATCTCAAGAAACCCGAAGAATCATGCTGTCTAAGACGGGGAGTTCCAATGAACTGGCTCAGGTTTCTCTTGGAGGGTCAGAGAAGTGCTGATAGTCACACTCCAGGAGAACTTGGAATGGAGGAGGAAGATGTGCGTGAAGTTTATCAGGAACAACAGGGGCTCATTCAATGGTTTAGATATTCTTTTTCTTCTCTCCCCTCAATCCTTTCTTATTTTTAAAAATAGTCCTTTTGTAATGTGGCCTTCACAATGGAATTGAAAAGTGATCACACATCCCCCCATCTCTTTAAAACCTGTGGTAGTTTGAATTCTAGTGCCCATTATTCATTATTGTTGGTTTTCACTGTGCTGAGTGTTGGTGATCAAGCCTCAGCCTCCTTCATATCGCCCTCTCCTTTTGAAATATTACGTGTGTGCACAGGGAGGCCACCCTTTTCAGGACGGTGCATTTTGAGGCTTGTGATAAATGAGGTGGACCAATGCAAGTGTTCATAATACTTCTAATTAATTGTCACAATAGTTCTAGTATGTGATTGCTTCACTCCTGGACTATGACTTTCAGTGGGAGGTGGGAGTTTTTCAGTGAACTGAACTGTGGAATTATGACCTTTCATCAGCTTGAAGCTACTTTTAAAATCTGAAGGTCTGACCAAAAGAAGAGGAATATCAGGTTGGAGCCAAGATGACAGATAAGGTGAGAGTAAGACTAACTCCAAAGACGCTTCACTGAAGAGAAAGCATTTTTTTTTTTAAAGAATAGATTTTTTAAAATATTTTTATATTTTTATTGATTTCAGAGAGGAAAGAAGAGGGAGAGAGAGATAGAAAGATCCATGATGAGAGAGAATCATGGATTGGCTGCCTCCTGCAAGTTCCCCACGGGGGATCAAATCCATGTGCCCTTGACTGGAATCAAACTGGGACCTTTTGGTTCGCAGGCTGACGCTCTATGCACTGAGCCAAACCGGCTAGGGCAGAGAAAGCATTTTTTTTAAAAAAAGATATCTTATTGATTTTTTACAGAGAGGAAGGGAGAGGAATAGAGAGTTAAAAACATTGATGAGAGAGAAACATCAATCAGCTGCCTCCTGCACACTCCCTACTGGGGATGTGCCCACAACCCAGGTACATGCCCTTGACCGGAATCAAACCTGGGACCCTTCAGTCCACATGCCGATGCTCTATCCACTGAGCCAAACCAGTTAGGGCAGAGAAAGCATTTTAAGAGTAAAGAAAAATCTTGTCAGAAGATCCCAGAAGTTTTAATTTTCATTAGCATTTCATAAATTTATTCATGCAAAAGTTTGTGCAGCAGAACACTGCTCTTTTTTATTTTATTTGTATTTTGTGTCCTGGGATGGGGGTTTTAAATAGATATTGATTGTACCAGCTTTATTAAAGTAAGCAAAATATTTTTTGGGAAAAACAGTGATCTTGGCCAGGTAGCTCAGTTGGTTGGAGCATGGTACAGATGTGTCAGGGTTTCAAGGTCAGCTCGTGGCCAGGGCCCATGTAATAATCAAGCAATGAATGCAAAAACAAGTGGCACAAATAGATCTCTCTCCCTCTCTCTCTCTCTCTCTCAACCCCCCCCCCATTCCTCTCAATCTAAAAACCCATTACTAAATGGAAAAAAGAATATTTTTTATAAAAGAGTGGCCAGTTTTGCTCAGTTGGTTGCAGTGTTGTCCCACATACCACAAGGTCACGGGTTCCATCTGCAGTTGGGTCATATAGAGAGGCAACTAATCAAGGTATCTCTCTCACACTGATGTTTCTCTGGCATTTTCTCTTTCCTTCCCTTTCTAAAAAAAATAATAATAACAAAAAGATATCATAGAACTGTTAGAGGGAGTCTACCATTATTTGTGAAGAAGTTTTGCCAGATAAATGAACCTAAATCTCATCATCGTTCCAAACTATCTAGCTACAGGAAATATAAGTGATAGAGAAAGGTCTGAAGAATAATCTGGTCAGTTTAACCTGTCACCTTGTTTGGACCACTGCATAGCCGGTAGCAGGTGAAACACCAGTTCTGGGTGTGACTATGAGGAGATCTGTATTTGAATTGGATGAGCAAAGCAGATGGTCCTCCCATTGTCAGTGGACATTATCCAATCCACTGAGGGCCTGAAGAGAACAAAACCTGGGGAAGGCTGACTTCACTCCCTGCTGGACTCAGTAAGCGAGCACACCCACCCCCTGTCCTGGATGCTCTGGGTTCTCAGTCCCTCAGACCCATCTGTCCTCAGACCCTCAGGCCTTCAACGACACCACTGTCTCTCCTGGGTCTCCTGCTTGCAGACTGCAGACCATGGGACATCTCAGGCTCCATAACCTTGTGAGTCACCTCTTTTTAAAAAATGTCTTTCTAGATACATACTATTGGTTCTGTTTCTCTAGTAAACTTTTAATAACACGCGGAGTAAGTAATCAGTAAAATCCTGACTGTAATAAGCTCTACTGAAAATTCGATCTTGTTGCTTCAACACAAATATAAATAGAAAGTAAAATCACATGGAAGTAGGTTATAGGAATTAAAATAGACTTACAAGATATACACATCAGTTATTACTAGCATGTATAAATCTAATATCATTTCATTTTGAAAAATATTTGATCAAAATTTAGTTGGATATTTGAGGATCAAAAAACTGGTAGGTAATTATGCTACATTGATGTAATTAATGACATTAGAGGTATGTACATTGCCTTGGCCTGCTTTTCCAGTTAGTCCCAATATGCTGAGGTTTCAAGTTAAATCCAAGATCAGAGGACATAGAAGGAGCAACCAATGAATGCATGACTGAATGGAACCACAAGTCAATGTCTCTTTCTCATTTCCAATCTCTCTCTCTCTCTCATCTTGCCCCATCCTTTCACTCTGTAAAACAAATAAATTAAAACAAGAACATGCCCTAACTGGTTTGGCTCAGTGGATAGAGCATTGGCCTGCAGACTGAACGGTCCCAGGTTCAATTCTGGTCAAGGGCATGTACCTTGGCTGCAGGCACATCCCCAGTAGGGCGTGTGCAGGAGGCAGCTGATTGATGTTTCTCTCTCATAGATGTTTCTAAATCTCTCTCCCTCTCCCTTCCTCTTTGTAAAAAATCAATAAAATATATTTTAAAAAAAGAACATAATTTTAATGCAGAAGTATGTAAATTAAGTTTCTTTTAGAAATGTACAATGAAAAGCTTAGAATTAAAATCTTAGAGATTTCCTACACAGAAATGGCAAAGTTTTGATATGAATAGAAGTTGTAAAAGGGTTAGATATAGAATATGGGTTCTTTTTTAAAAATATATATTTTATTGATTTTTTACAGAGAGGAAGGAAGACGGATTGAGACTTAGACACATTGATCAGCCGCCTCCTGCACACCCCCTACTGGGGATGTGCCCTCAAACAAGGTACATGCCCTCAAACAAGGTACATGCCCTTGACCAGAATCGAACCTGGGACCCACACTGGTATTGAGCCCACAACCCTAGCATATGCCTTTGACTGGAATCCATCCTGGGACCCTTCAGTCCTCTGAGCCAAACCAGCTGGGCAGAAGCTCTGTTGTTGTTGTTTTTAAAATATATTTTATTGATTTTTTTACAGAGAGGAAGGGAAAGGGATTGAGAGTTAGAAACATTGATGAGAGAGAAACATTGATCAGCTGCCTCCTGCACACCCTCTACTGGGGATATGCCCACAACCAAGGTACATGCCCTTGACTGGAATCCAACCCGGGACTCCTCAGT
>NW_006296222.1:2662304-2664173 GCF_000327345.1 Myotis davidii
TAGGGCAAGGCTAACTGAGGGACACCAGCAATAATGAAAGCATGTGTCATAAAATAACCTGAATCCAAGTGATGATTGGCTTGTGAGGTAAAGTCAAGGTCCTGCTAGAGTAGCCACCCAGAAAGCCAACTCCCAGCTTACCTGGAGCCTGCTCCTTTGAGTGAGTCCCTGAAGTGTGTCTCCAAGAAGAGTCTCCGAAGCCAGACTCCTACCAGATAAATGCTTAGTAATGTGAGCCTGGCCTCTTTAAGATCTCACCCACCAAAGCCTCCTCCCTGGAGGTTGGACACGGGTGGGTAGGGTATGGGTAGGAGGAAGTTCAAAAGTCTGGTTGGTGGGATCTCCTCTTATTCCTGCAGGCTAGGGAGGACTAACCTTGTTAATAAACATAATCTAATTTGTTCCTTGGTAATCCTCCCTTGAATTTCTCAACACCCTTTAATTCCATTTTGCAGAAGAAGAAACTGAAAAGTCAAATCTTGTCCTAACTGGTTTGGCTCAGTGGATAGAGCATTGGCCTTCAGACTGAAGTGTTCCCAGGTTCGATTCCAGTCAAGGGCGCATGCCTGGGTTGGGGGTTCTGGGTTGGGGGCTCAATCCCCCATAGGGTGTGTGCAGAAAGGAGCTGATCAATGATTCTCTCTCATTGATATTTCTATCTCCCTCTCTGAAATCAATAAAAATATACTTAAATAATAATACTAATAAAAGGAAAATCTTTGCTTCCTTTCCAAGTTGGGCCTGGCATAGTGGCTCCCGTAAAGAAGGGTGGAGAGAAGAAGGGCCTTTCTGCCATCGAAGAGGTAGTTACTAGAGAACACACCATCAACATCACAAGCACATCTATGGAGTGGGTTTCAAGAAGCTTGCTGCTCTGGCACTCAAAGAGATCCAGAAACTTGCCCTGAAGGAGATGGGAACTCCAGATGTATGACTTGATGCCAGGGGCAAGCTGTCAAGATCAAAGGAATAAGGAATGTCCCATACCGTAGCCGGGTGCAGTGGTCCAGAAAATGTAATGAGGATGAAGATTCCTCAAACAAGCACTATGCGTTGGCTACCTACGTACACCACTTTAAAATATCTACCAATTGTTAATGTGGGTGAGAACTAACTGCTGACTCTCAAATAAACATATAAAACTGCAAATAAAAGTAAAATCTTTATAAAGAAAGGTAGGGGTACAGTACTTACTGTTTCTTGAAAGAAAACTGGCCCTAGCCGGTTTGGATAGAGCATTGGCCTGTGGACTGAAGGCTCCCGGGTTCAATTCCAGTCAAGGGCACATACCTTGGTTGCAGGCTCCTCCCGGCCCAGGATCTGGCCAGGGCAGGAGGTAACCAGTCAACGTGTTTCTCAATATTTCTTTGTCTCCCTCTCTCTTCCACTATATCTAAAAATCAATGGAAAAATATCCTCGAGTGAGGATTAAAAAAACAAAGAAAGAAATCTGACAAATATAATCTCCTTTGGCTGTAAAGTGAAGCGGCAATGAATGCTTAAAGCAATCCATGAAATATATCTATGCATGTGGGTGTGGAAAACCCCCCAAAACCTCTAGATATATTTTTTTGTAAAAAGCAAATTGTAGGGAGCATTTGAGATCTTGCTTCCCAGCAATTGTTATCAGTTTGGGGTCAAATAAACAATTTTTTTTTAAAAAGGAAAGTGTAGAACACAGCACATAGTAGTCTCATATTGTATTATTAATTAATTAAAATATAATGAGTGTTCATGCTTGTGTGCTGTGTATGATTAGGATGTTTTGGGATGGATACAGAAGACACTTACGGATGTTCAGGCAGGGAAAGAAGGCGCTGAGCTGGGAACGCGCCGGGAGAGGGCGAGGGCGAGGGCACAGGGGCGCCC
>NW_006296222.1:2664321-2670769 GCF_000327345.1 Myotis davidii
GGGGAGCGGCGGCCTCGGGGCTGTGGCCTCCCGCGCCCTTTCTCTCTAGTTCTCCGGGCTCCGCGCGCGGCGCTGGTCACGGAGGGAGCCCGGCCCGTTTCCTTGGTCCCTCGTTCGCGCTCGCTGTCAAAGGCAAGGAAGGACCCGCCCCCACCCCCATCATCTTCAGGGTCTCCTGTACGCATTGCAGGTGCTCAATAAATGTTAAATCTTACCTCTTAAAAAAAAAAGGATGGTCAGGCAGGAAGGGTAAAAGGAGGTTGGGTGACCTCTCTCCAGGGTAAGAGAGCACTTTGGTTTTCAGTGTGCCCTACTTAACAAGTGATTTTTTTTTCTTTATTGATTAAGGTATTACATGTGTGTCCTTATTCTCCCATGGCCCTCCACTCCCTCACTCATGCCCTCACCCCCGCTCTTGACTGTGTCCATTGGTTAGGCCTATATGCATGCATAGAAGTCCTTTGGTTGATCTCTCCCCCATTCCCCCATACTCCCCTACCTTCCCTCTGAGGTTTGAGGTCTGATCAATGCTTCTCTGTCTCTGAATCTGTTTTTGTTCATCAGTTTATGTTGTTCATTATATTCCATAAATGAGTGAGATCATGTGATATTTATCTTGCTCTGACTGGCTTATTTCGCTTAGCATAATGCTCTCCAGGTCCATCCATGCTGTTGCAAATGGTAAAAGTTCCTTCTTTTTTATAGCAGCATAGTATTCCATTGTGTAGATGTACCACAGTTTTCTAATCTATTCATCTGCTGATGGGCACTTAGGCTGTTTCCAAATCTTAGCTATGGTAAATCATGCTGCTATGAACATAGGGGTGCATATATGCTTTCTGATTGGTGATACTAGTTTCTTGAGATATATTCCTAGAAGTGGGATCACTGGGTCAAATGGGAGTTCCATTTTTAGTTTTTGAGAAAACTCCATACAGTTCTCCACAGTGGCTGCACCAGTCTGCATTCCCACCAGCAGTGCAAGAGGGTTCCTTTTTCTCTGCATCCTCTCCAGCACTTATCGTTTGTTGATTTGTTGATGATAGCCATCCTGACAGGTGTGAGATGGTATCTCATTGTCATTTTGATTTGCATCTCTCAAATGTTAACAAGTGATTTTTACTAAATTTATCTATATTGTTCTAATTTTTAAAATGCTTCCCAACAAATAAACCTAAATGATGTTCATTGGAAAATAGCTACAATCCAGGTGTTAGTTTTGCTTACTAAGGAAAACATTTATCCTATTCCCTGTTTGGACAGCCATTCCTGTGGAGGAAGTCCTCAAGTCACATGATCTCTGTTGTCTGGAGGGTCATTTCTCTCAGAGTGGGGACTCTGATGTGATCTATGCATCCAGGCTTCTGGCTCGATGCCCCACATCTACTGAGGGCTCATAAAACATTTTCTGGATGGCCCTAACCCAGTGGTTCTCAACCTTCCTAATGCTGCGACCCTTTAATACAGTTCCTCATGTTGTGGTGACCCTTAATTTCATTGTTACAAATTGAACATAATTAAAGCATAGTGATTAATCACAAAAACAATATGTAATCATATATGTGTTTTCCGATGGTCTTAGGCGACCCCTGTGAAAGGGTCGAGACCCACAGGTTGAGATCCACTGCCTAACCGGTTTGGCTCAGTGGATGGAGAGTTGGCCTCAAACTGAAGTGTCTGGGGTTAGATTCTGGTCAAGGGCACATACCTTGGTTGCAGGCTCTGCCCCAGGTTCTGGTCAGTGCTCCAGGAGGAGGCAACCAATGGATGTGTCCCTCTCACATCGATGTTTATCTTTTTCTGTCTCTCCCCCTCCATTCCACTCTCTATAAATCAGTGGAAAAAGTTTGCTGGATGCATAATTCAATGATATCTCTAAGTGGGATTGATGAGATCAGACAGACCTGGTTAGAAATGCAGATCTGACAGTTTCCAGCCTCCCCCTGCAGATGATTTAATCAGGATCAATGGGCAGAACATGACAGTCCTATCCCAACCAAACCAAGGGTTTGCTATTACGCCCCTAGGGAAGCCTGGATGGCTGCTTCCCCGAGGCTGCTTGGTAGAATATCAGTGCAGCGCAATGAAGGTGTAACTGTCTGGCAGAACCTGTTCGTTCAAGGAGGCCTGGGCTGAAGAACCAAAGATGTTATCTGAGCATGGAGCCATGATAAGAAACCTGGGAATTCCACACTTTTTAATCCTTACTTGAGGGCATGCTTAGAGAGAGGGAGGGAGAGAGAGAGAGAGGCCAAGACTGTGGGTGGAACCCACAACCTGCGCGTATGCCTGACCAGGAATGGAACCCATAATGGGATGATGCTTCAAGCAACTGACAAGGGCAATACATCTTCAAAACAGAACTAGAGTATTAACTCAGTAATGGTCATGGTATTAATATCATAACCATCTCCCATCGAGCCCTGTGCTCAATTACATTTTAAGTGGTAGATTCAAACCCAAATGATCTGGTTAAATAGCTTTAGTCTTGCCCTGATCAGAGAGGAAGGGATTGGTTAGAGAATCGTCCCATACACCAAAAGCTTCTTGGTTTGATCCCATGTCAGGGTAAAGGCCTATATTTTCTATTCCAACCCCAGTGGTGGCATGTATGGGAAGCAACCAATCAATGTTTCTCTCATATCAATGTTTTTCTGTCTCTGTCTTTCTAAAATCAATAAGCATATCCTCAGGTCAGTATTTAAAAATAAGAAAAATACGTCTTATTTTTTAAAAATATATTTTTATTGATTTCAGAGAGGAAGGGAGAGGGAGAGATAAAAACATAAAGGATAAGAGAATAATTGATCAGCTGCCTCCTGCTTGCCTCCTACTGAAGATTGAGCTCCCAACCCGGGCATGTGCCCTTGACCAGAAGCAGGTGCCCTTGACTGGAATTGAACCCAGGACCTTTCAGTCTGCAGGCCGATGCTCTATCCAATTAGCAAAAGCGCCTAGAGCTCAGGTGAGGATTTTTTTTTTAAAGTATGTTTACAGTTAATATGCAAAAGTTTACTCTTGTATTATTTGTTATTTATTACTGTACATATTTGTATCACTACTGTCGACCTGCTTTGCTCAGCCCTATACATGAACATTTTATAAAACATGAGACAAAAGCAAGACAATTAGGATTCCAAAAAGAATTATATGGAAAATAATAACAAGCAAATAAAATGAGTTTTTAAAAATATATATATATTTTATTGATTTCAGGAAGGAAGGAAGAGGTAAAGAGATGGAAGCATCAATGATGAGAGACAATCATCCATTGGCTGCCTACCACACGTGTTCTACTGGGAATCTAACCTTGAATCCTGGTTCATAGGTCAATTCTCAATTAATAAGCTATACTGGCTGGGCTAAAATGTATTATTATTATTATTTTTTTTTTACATAGGGAGGGGAGAGAATGAAACATGGATTTGTTGTTCCACTCATCTGTGCCCTGGCTGGGGATCAAATCCCTAACCTTGGTGTAGCAAGACTATGTTCTAACTAACTCAGCTACCCTGCCAGGACCAGATGACGTGAATTTGAAAGCAGGAAGAATTTTCACAGAGGCAGTAGGGAGCAACAAGAGCATCCCAAAGCAGACCAAGTTTGTGAAGCAGAAATTTATTTCTATTTAAAAATGCTCAAGACTTTAAAAAGGCCCAGAGCCCAAAGGTGTCCAGGTTTAATTTAAGATCATCCTGACTTGGTGTCCTTCTGTTTCTCCTTTTGTGAGGCATTAATTTGATCCTTGTTAATGAGACGCCTTGGTAATTCTAGTTGGATTGTGGCGACATCTGGTGACTCCCAGTATCTGTCATAAATGGCCACCAGGTTATGAACGATGAGAAACATAATACCAGAAATAATCACAAGATGTCTGCAGATTTTACTTGAATATCCTTTCTGAATTATTATTTCCAACCAGGCGCAGTGATCATCAATTTGAGTAGGGGAGATCATGACGCCACCTGCAAAGACTGGTGTTAAATGCAATTCTTTCAGAAAGAAACCAGCAAATACCCTTCAAGATGAAACAACAACTGTATTTTTTAAAATATATTTTTTTATTGATTTCAGAGAGGAAGGAAGAGGGGGAGATAGAAACATCAATAATGAGAGGGAATGATTGATCAGATGCCTCCTGCACGCCCCCTACTGGCCCAACCAGGCGCAGTGATCATCACTTTGAGTAGGGGAGATCATGACGTCACCTGCAAAGACTGGTGTTAAATGCAGTTCTTTCAGAAAGAAACCAGCAAATACCCTTCAAGATGAAACAACAACGGTATTTTTTAAAATATATTTTTTTATTGATTTCAGAGAGGAAGGAAGAGGGGGAGATAGAAACATCAATAATGAGAGGGAATGATTGATCAGATGCCTCCTGCACGCCCCCTACTGCAGATGGAGCCTGCAACCAAGGTACATGCCCTTGACTGGAATCGAACCCGGGATCCTTCAGTACGAAGGCCAACGCTCTATCCACTGAGCCAAACCGGTCAGGGCTAAAATGTATTCCTTACAAAACTGACTTAGGTCAGTCAAATCTATAACACAGACTCCATAGAACTCAGCAAATGCAGCACAAACTGCAAGGACATCCATACAGGAAACCGGAGTGCGTACCACACAAAGCCAGAGGAGGAAGCCCGGGAGAAGGGTTGGGGGGTGGGGGTGAGGGCTTCATATCTGGAAAATCCTGCTCACAATGCTGATGGTGGTGATCAGCTTGCATAGTCAGGGTGGAGCCATCCAAAATTGGTTTTAAATGTCCACACTGATGATGACTCACCACATACCAGAAGAGTATGAAAAGGTTTATTACTCACATGATGAGGTTTTGGAGCAAGAGTCAGGTGGATTTTAGAATAGGTCCCAAAATGATTGAAAGCACAGGGAAAAGGGTCTAGCTTGCGGTGTTCATGTTGGTTACTGGGTGCTATTGGTGGAAGCCAGCTGACACTCATGGAAACTTGCCTGATTGAAACTCCCCCCCCTGCACCCATGGATGGGGCACCTGGACTTTCTCATCACTTTCCCAGGTGTAAGGTCAGGAAGGAGAGAAGGGTGCATCCTAAAAGCTTTCAACATTCAAAGATCAAAACTGGAATCAGGATCTTTTAATAACACGGGAGGAAATAAGCACATACAAAATTTCGTACAAATTGTCATCACTAGACTCTGATGATACTGATTGTAAGAGATTCTGAAGAAGATGCAATGGAGAAATAAGGAATAAGTTTTTCTGTAAATTTATCAGCGACTCCATACATATATGACCAGTTATTCAAATTATAAAACGAAATCTCTCCCAACTCATAGTCCAGAAAAACGCCAGTCTTCCGTTGTCCTGTAGGGACAATGCCACATGTCCGAGTCAAGAGCTGATATTGCCAGTATCCATTGTTTGCCGATGGTGATATGGGAGTATTTATGATGAAGGATTCTTTACACACACCTAAGAAATATTCACCTGCACCTATTACTTTCACTGCCCAAAAATGCCTGCCAGCATCAATTTCCTCAGAACTCAGGACAGCTGGGGAAGAAATAAGTGCCTGGGGATTAGGAAGACCATCTGGTCTCCTAAAGGTCACAGTTTTTCTATCACTTGACATAATGAGGTCTGGATGGGCAGTTTCAGGATCCAGTGTCAACTCTACCTGAAAGGTGACGATCATTTTGTGCAGGCCCAAGTAATGTGGGGGGAGAGTGAAAATCTCCTTCTGTAATTCACATGAAAACACTGCTGGGGTCTCTCGGTTTCCATAGCTGTTCTGGATCCTTTCAATATAGCTGTTGTGGATCCTTTCAATGCCTGTGAGTGTAAATCCTCATCTGTCTTCAAACACTTGTCTTTTGTTTTACTTAACAGACTGCTTACCCTGAACCTATGGTATGAAATTTGCCTTCCATTTTCAATTAGTTTTTCTTCAACATCCTTCTCTTCCATAAGTAGATCTTTATCTCATTCATTGTGCTCTACTTCTAAGAAACTCTTAATTTCTTCACATTCATAGTCCAATTCCTCCCTCCGTTTTTCCATCTTTCTCTTTACTTCCCAAGTATTTTCATCTTGTTTTTTATATACAGTTTCAGCATTTTCAAGGTTATTAGTAAGGGTCCCAATGTGCCTTTTGAGGATCTCCCTGTGACTGGCTGCAGCTTCCTCAATGGGGATCAGGGGCTGATCCAGGGGATCTAAGGAGCCCTTGCACTGGGGACACAGCAGCTCCAGGCTTTTCTCACAGAACAGGGTGAGAACCTCATTGTGCTTCGCACACAGGGGTATTTCTTCCTGCATTTTCCTCTGGCTCCCGGAGGTGGGGATCTGCTGAACAATCTCAGTCATGTGACATAATTGGGTGTTCCTCTTCAAGCTCCTGTCAGGGCAGTGGTGGAGGCAGACAGGACAGGGAAAGGTGCCCTGTAGACCTTCCCAGCCCCTAGA
>NW_006296222.1:2673728-2676020 GCF_000327345.1 Myotis davidii
TAAGAGTGATTCCCACAAAGCAAAACATTAGTACAGAATCACAGCTGATTCTAGTCAATCTCATTGCCAAGAAAAGAGTCATTAAGCAAAGTGACCTGAAGACTAAATAGTATTCAAGGGACTTTGCTGTGAGGTGACTAATGAAATCACTAAAAACTGTTTCAATCAAGTTGTAAGCTTACGTATAAGACTGCTTTTGGTTACAGTGTGAAGAGGAGACCAGGATATAAATATGTGAAATTTCCTATTCTAAAAGATATCATCCATGTAGAACAATTGTCTCCTTAAGTCAATTCCATCAGGCAAAGTATTTCTGTATCCTAACCCTTCCTACACACAAAAATGGGATTTACCAGACCAACAGCAATGCCCTTACAGATAGTCCTGGAGAAGACATATTTTTCTGGAAAATGAATGTGAAAGGTCCTTTTGTGACAACTCAGAGGAAAATGAGGAAAGTGTCATATGCTACGAAGAAAGGGTGATTATTGTTATATAGTGACAGAAAATAGCTTAGTTGTGTAGTACTGTTGTGTGGAAGGCAGACTTTGTAAGTGATGAACTGCTGAGGAGAGTAATTTTCTAGGGGTAGATATTCCATCCTCTGGATCCATATTATTCCTACTTTAAGAATTACAGTTAATGTACCATGTTTCACGGAATTTTTAACCAGTGATGTACTTGGGTAATTTAAGTAACCATAGCAAATAAATTGTGTGCCTGTTGAAACATTATTACATGTGAATTGAACGTGTGTCTACTGAAAATATACCCTATTGCCATCACTGGATGTCACAATGTCACACCATCATTTGAGTAACTCCAGTGTGGCTCAGGGGGCTGAGCACTATCCCATGGCCCAAAAGGTGGCCAGTTTGATTCCCAGTCAGGGTACATGCCCAGGTTGCAGTTTCAATCCCAGGTTGGGCCTTGTATGGGAGGTAACCAATTGATGTTTCTCTCTCCCTCTGTCTGTCTCCATTCCTCTCACTCTAAAAATCAGTAAAAGCATATTTTTTAAAACAAACAAGTCCTAAGAACGATTTGTTTAGGATTATTTTTTTATATATATTTTATTGATTTTTTACAGAGAGGAAGGGAGAGAGATAGAGAGTTAGAAACATCGATGAGAGAGAAACATCGATCAGCTGCCTCCTGCATATCTCCCACCGGGGATATGCCCGCAACCAAGGTACATGCCCCCTTGACCGGAATCAAACCCGGGACCTTTCAGTCCACAGGCTGATGCTCTATCCACTGAGCCAAACCTGTCAGGGCTAGGATTATTTTTTTAATAAAGAAGTGTTTTTTGACAAATAGAGAACCAAGGTGGCGGCATAAGGTATAAACTTGTACGTGCTGCCCCCCACAACAACATTAAAACTACAACTATAAGACAAAGCAGGTATCTTCCAGAACCACAGGAGAGCTGGCCGAGTGGAAGTTCTACAACTAGAAGGGAAGAAAGAAGTGCCTTGAGACTGGGTAGGAGGTGCAGAGGCACCAAGAACAGAGGTACGGAGGCACATGCGCAGGAGGCGGCTGCACCTGGGTGTGCAGTTTTTTGCAATCAGAAGGGGATACAAGCTTTCAAATGTGCTGAACCCATTTATGGCGAGACTCTAGGGTCCCAGACTCCTACGGGGAGAAATTGGACTGTCTTGCAGCAGGTCAGAAAGCGAGGGTGGCTTTCTCCCAGAGCTGCTCGCAGGGATCATTGTTGCTGTCGGGGCACAGGACTTGGGGACGCAGAGGGACTCAGGACGCAGAGACACGGAGTCGTGGAGAGACGCGGAATCATGGAGAGGCTGACGACAGCCATTGCTGTTTGTTCCACCCTGGTGATTCTCTGAGACCCCGCCCCATTCAATTTACATCCCCAACCAAGCTGTGTGCAGCAGCGCAAAGGAATCACCTGTACTTTTTCAGCCTAACCTAACAAACTGCAGCTGGGTCAGAGAGCTCCAAAACTTCCAAACCTCAAACAAAGAGGAGAAATCTGCTGATATCACTGTAGCTCCTGATGGGTGGACTCACACAGTGGTTGACTTGGAGATCCAGGAGCCAGGGTACCCAGTGGTCAGATACCAGATTTCAACTCCTCACATCCATAAGGGACACACTCAAGAAGCAGACTCAGGGAGCACCAAAGCCCCACTGAAGCAAGTCCTACCCCATAAGTGTGTCTCCAGCACAGCAGTTCTTCCACTGTAGAAGCACAGCGGGTCCTCCCTGTCAGCCAAAAATGCAGATACAAAGAAACATATCACAAATGAAAGAAATGAAGGAGAG
>NW_006296222.1:2676528-2677547 GCF_000327345.1 Myotis davidii
TGACAAAAATCGTACACCTATGGATGAGGACAGTGGGGGGTGTGAGGGCATGGGGTGGGGTGGGAACCAGATGGAGGGTAGCTGTGGGGGAAAAAAAGAGGAACTTCTGTAATAATCTGAACAATAAAGATAATTTTAAAAAAAGAAGTGGTTTTTTTTTTTAAGGTAGCTTCTCAAGCTATCTGCTTTGGCTCAGTGGATAGAGCTTCAGCCTGCTCACTGAAGGGTCCCAGGTTCAATTCTGATCAAGAGCACATGCTCAGGTTGCGGGCTCCATCCCCAGTGGGGGTTGTACAGCGGCAGGGGATGAATGATTCTCTCTCAACATTGATGTTTCTATCTCTCTCCCTCTCCCTTCCTCTCTGAAATCAATAAAAAAATAATTTTATTGTCCACAGAAGTCTCTCCCAATTATGTTTTTTATCCCATTGTGCATAGAATTAGTCTTCATGATTCATTTTCTAATGAATTACCAAAATGTCAAAATAGTGCTTTATATTTCTACCTAAGAGTGTCTTAAGACTTTACTTCAAAGAAATATCTTCTTTATCGCTGACTTATTGAACAACTCCTATAGGATTAAGTCAAACTACTGTAAATGCCTATGGTAATATTTTTATGAGCTCTACTGAAAGACTTTTCATTCTAGCACTCAGCAGTAATGTACATTTCACTGATGTCTAATTGGATTCGGGAATCATGGCAAACAGTAGCCTTTCACCTCCCAGTACATGCATTCTTCACCCCTTGCAGCGAAGTAGGGCCTTGCAATTACTTAGAGAAAATGGAAAAGGAGAAAAGTGCGTTTCTCTTCCTGGTGTTGGCCTTCAGTGCTCAGGGTGGCCCTTCAGTGCTCCCTCTTTCTCTAGCTGTACTGACCCAGAGCTGTGACAACACATGACTGAGGGAGTTAGATCCCTGGGTGGGTAATGGAGCAGCGCCTGCTGGCCTACATTGCACTTTACAACAATAAGCTCTGCCGGGAGCTGGTCCATCCTTGCTGTTTCAAGGGACCTGGA
>NW_006296222.1:2678243-2685258 GCF_000327345.1 Myotis davidii
CATCTTTTCAAGATATGGAGATAGACAAATAGAGATATGCAAACTACAACTTTATTTCCAAACGTTGTTAACAATACCATACAGACATTCATACAGAAGCATGTTTCAAAGGTTGACAATTTCACATAATGTCAAAAACGAGTATGTTACCTTTGGAGGTCATACAGTGGTTGTCAAAGGCAGGTTTACAGTCCTGGACAGGGGGTTCAGTTCATTGGAATGTCTTGTCATTCACCAAAAAGTTTACAAGGTCGATTCCAATCTCTCTCTCTCTCTCTCTCTCTCTCTCCCCCTTCCTCTCTATATCAATAAACTTCATCAGGTGAGAATTTAAAAGAGGAAATATATTTATAGTTGTTAGTAGGCAAAAGTTTATCCTTGTATTGTTACTAGTTACTGTACATATTCAGTTCATTGGAATGTCTTGTCATTCACCAAAAAGTTTACAAGGTCGATTCCAATCTCTCTCTCTCTCTCTCTCTCTCTCTCCCCCTTCCTCTCTATATCAATAAACTTCATCAGGTGAGAATTTAAAAGAGGAAATATATTTATAGTTGTTAGTAGGCAAAAGTTTATCCTTGTATTGTTACTAGTTACTGTACATATTTGTAACACTACTGTCAACCGGCTTTAGCTCAGCCCTTACATGAAATTTTTGTAAAACATGAGACAAAATCAAGACAATTAGAATTCCCCAAAAATTACATGGGAGAGAATAAATAGTAAATAGAATGTTTTTCTTATAGAAACTTGACTTAGGAAAGTTAAATCTACAACAAAGATACCATAGAACTCAGAAAATGCAGCACAAGCTGCAAGGAGCCAAGGTGTGTTAACACACAAACCCAGAGGAGGAAGCCTTGGTGGGTGTGTTTCATATCTGGAAAATTCTGCTCACAATGTCAATGGTGACCAGCTTGCTGTCAGGGTGGAAGCCACCCAAAATTGGTTTCAAATGTTCACACTGATGATGACTCACCACATACCAGAAGAGTATTAAAGGTTTATTACTCACATAATGAGGTTTTGGAGGGAGAGTCAGATAGATATTAGAATAGGTCCCAGAATGATTGAGAGCACAGGGAAAAGGGACTAGCTTGTAGTGTTCATGTTGGTTACTGGGTGTTATTGGTGGAAGCCAGCTGACACTCATGGAAACTTGCCTGATTGAAACTCCCCCCCTGCACCCATGGATGGGGCACCTGGACTTTCTCATCAGTTTCCCAGGTGTAAGGTTAGGGAGGAGAGAAGGAAGAGTCCTTAAAGCTTTCAACATTCAAATATCAAAATAGGAATCATGATCTTGATTATAAGTATTTGTTTCAGTAAAAATGGAGGAGAATAAGCAATACCAAATGGTTCATCACTTCACTATGATAATACTGATTGTAAGAGATTCTGAAGAAGATGCAATGGAGAAATAAAGCATAAGTTTTTTGTAAATATATTCGTGAATCCATACAAGAATGACCTGTTATTCAAATTATAAAATGAAATCTCTCCCAACTCATAGTCCAGAAAAATGCCTATCTTACATCGTCCTAAAGGGAAAAGGCCAAATGCACCAGTCCTTGCTGATATTGCCAGCATCCATTGCTTGGGGATGGTGATCTGAGAGTATTTCTGAGGAAAGATTCTTTACACAGACCTAAGAAACATTCACCTGCGCCTCCTATTTCTACCTGCCAAAAATGCCTGCCAGCATCAAAGCCCTTAGAACTCAGGACAGCTGGGTAAGAAGAGTGTGCCTGAAGATTATGAAGACCAAATGATGTCCTATAGGTCACACTTTTTCTATCTCTTGAGATAATGAGACATGGATGGGCTGTTTTAGGATCCAGTGTCAAATCTACCTGAAACGTGTGGATCATTTTATGCAGGCCCAAGTAATGTGGGGGTAGAGAGCAACTCTCCTTTAATTCACATGGAAACACTGCTGGGGCCTCTAGGTTTCCAAGGCTGTTGTGGATACTTCCAATACTTCTCTGTATTTCAGTTAACAGATGGCTTAGCCTGAACATATGGTATGAAATTTGTCTTCCATTTTCAGGTAGTTTTTCTTCAATATCCTTCTCTTCTCTAAGTAGACTGACATTAACTTTATTGAGAGCACAGGAAAAAGGGACTAGCTTGTAGTGTTCATATTGGTTACTGGGTGCTGTTCATGTTGGTTACTGGGTGTTATTGGTGGAAGCCAGCTGACACTAATGGAAATTTACAAAGGAATACTTAAGTTCTTTACATTCATAATATAATTCCTCCCTGAACTTATCCATCTTTCTTTTCACTTTGAAAGTTTTGCAACTTCGTTTTCATGTTCCATTTTAGCATCTTCAAGGTAATTAGTCAGGAACTCAATGTAACTTTTGAGCATCCCCCTGTGACTAGCTGCAGCTTCCTCAATGGAGATGGGCTGATCCTGGTGGTTGGACGACACCCTGCACTGGGCACACAGCAGCTCCAGGTCCTTCTCACAGAACAGGGTCAGACCCTCACAGTGCTTCTTACACAGGGGTTCCTCTTGCCTTTTCCGCTTTCCCCTCATGCCGGGAATCTGCTGAGCAGTCTCACTCATGTGACATAATTGGGTGCTCCTCTCCAAGCTCCTGCCAGGGCAGTAGTGGAGGCAGACAGGACAGGGAAAGGTGTCCTGTAGACCTTCCCAGCGCTGGTGGATGCAGGAGGGACAGAAGTTGTGCCCACAGGCAATGGTCACTGGGTCTCTCAGGTAATCCAGGCAGATGGGACAGCTGGCCTCTACCTGGAGCTCAGTCAGGGAGGCTGCAGACTCCATTGTGCAGAGAGGGTGTCTGTCCCAAGACAGTCTCTTCATTCAGTGTGATCCTCCAGGAGGGAGGAAAAGTGAGAAGCTGAGGTCTGCTCAGGCTTCCGTCCCTGTGGAAGGCACTAGGAGTTTTAAGAAGAGTTCCTGTCATTAGCTGATGTCCAGTCTTCCTGCCTCCCTCTCCTGTATTTAACACCACATTGGACAAGGCTGTAGAGTGCTCCTGGTCAAAAAACAAGGGCAATACTGAGGTCTGCTCAGGCCTCCCTCCCTGTGGTGTCCAAGAAGAGTTCCAGTCACCAGCTGATGTCCAGTCTTCTTGCCACCCTCTCCTGTATTTAACACCACTTTACACAAGGGATGTAGAGTGCTCCTGGTCAAAAAACAAGGGCAATCCAAGTCATATGTGGTTTCTGTGGACAAATGATATTGCCATTTAAAGGACCGTTCAAGTAGAAGTAACATCAGGTAAACAAAATCATTTATCATGACAATTTCTAAGGAGATGTTTGCAATCGATTCTGAGATCTATTTTGCAACTCTAAAGGAATTAATCAATTAGAGAAATTTATCATTGGCCTTAACTATCACAAAAAGAGTGACAGATATCATAGAATTGTTGAAGGGATACCATAACATTACTTGTGAATAATAGTTTTCCAGAAAAATGAACCTAAATATCTTCAAACATGTTCCAAACCAGCTACTTAGATGAAATATAAGTGATGGAGAAATATGTGAAGAATTTCCTTCACATGTTTCAATTCTAACATGTCAACTTGATTGGTCCACTGGATAACCAGGGAGCAGGTGAAACACTAGTTCTGGGTGTGACTGTGAGATTTCTGGGAGAGGTTAGTATTTTAATGAGTGGATGAGCAGAGCAGATGGCCCAACCCAATGTCAGTGGTCATCATCCGCTCCACTGAGGGCCTGAATAGAACAAAAGCTGGGGGAGGCTGAATTCACTCTCTGCTGGATGAATAAGCCAGCACACCCACCTCCTGGCCTGGGTGCTGCTGGTTCTCAGCTCTTCAGACCCGCACTGGAATCTGTACCATCTGCTCTCAGACTCTCAGGCCTTCCAACTGCACCACCGTCTATCCTGGGTCTCCTGATGGCAGACTGCAGACCATGGGACAGCTCAGGCTCCATAGCCTTGTTAGCCAATGATTTTTTTTTTAATTGAGCCACTGCTTTTTAATAAATGTCTTTTAAAATTTATATTATTGGTTCTGTTTCTCTGGTAAACCTTTAATAATACACTAAGTAATCAGTAAATTCCGGACTGATTACTCTACTGAAAATTCTATCATATTGCTTCAACACAGATATAAAGAGAAAAGAAAAACATGGGAAGAGCCTGGCTGGTGTGGCTCAGTAGTTGAGCATCCACCTATGAAACAGGAGGTTGTAAAAAGAGAAAAACAAAACAAACAAACAAAATAATAGGTGGTTGCAGTTCAATTCCCAGTCAGGGCACATACCATGATTTCCGGCTCCATTCCCAGTGTGGGGTGTGCAGAAGGCAGATGATTGATGATTTCCTCTCATCATTGATATTTCTATCACTCTCTCCCCTTCCTCTCTGAAATCAGTAAAAATATATTTTTAAAAAACACAGGGATGGAGGTTGTAGAAATTAAAAGACTTCAAAGCCACACTACTCAGTAATTATGTATAAATCTAATCCCATTTCATTTTGAAATATTTGATCATAATTCAATTGGAAGTTGGGTATTTGAGAATTAAAAAAAAACAAAAAACCTGACTGATAATTATGTGCCATTGAGATATTGAATGGCATTAGAAATATGTAAACTGTCCTGGCCCTGTAGCTCCATTCCCAATATGACAAGGTTAGATCTCAGGTCAGGGCGCTTAGAAGGAGCAAAGAATGAAAGCCTGAATGGGACAACTCAATGTAAATTCCTCTTAATCTCAATCTCTCTCTCTCTCTCTCTCTCTCTCTCTCTCTCTCTCTCTCTCCTTCTGCCTTCCTATCCTTCTAAAAAAAATTTTTAAGCAAGTAATTTTAAAAAATATTTTAAGGTGCAGCCTGAAAAACCCAACCCGAGCAGGCAAGTATCAGCCGCAGCGGATCCTCTGCCCCTTGGGAAAAAAATTTTTTTTAACATGGAGCTATGTAAATTAAGAGTCACTTTTAGAAATATGTAATAAAAATTTAGAAAGTAAAACCATAGCTACAACCTGCACAGAAATGGGGAAAGGTTGGTACAACTATAGGTAGAAGTGCAAAAAGATTAGTTATACCATATAGTTTCTTTTTCTCTCCAATTCTGGATACCTAGAATATTCTATAACTTAATTTTTTTAAATTGACCTTTTGAATTATATTTCAGTGTTTCTCTGCTCTCTTCTAGCCAAAAATTTTTCTCCTACTTCCTTCCTTAAGCTTCATCCATGTCCCTTCATCTCAGAGTTCTCAGCTCCATCCATCTCCTTCCTTCCTCACAGTTGTTTCAAAATGGTCCCCTTTTTCCTCTACTTCAAATCCATCATCTTCTTTCCTTTTTTCACTTCCCATTCCCACCAAACAAATCTCTTCTGTGGAGATAAACTGAAATAAGGAAATACCAAGGTTGGCATTAGAGTTCCATCTGCATGTAGGTTATGTGGGCTGGATTTCAGGTCTAAACTGACTGCCTGTGTCCTGGGGATGGGTTTTTGGTCCCCAATTCTTTCAGAAACACATGGAACTAGGAAAATAACCCTCAGCTTCCCTGTCAGGTTAGAGTCAGCATACACTTCAATTTAGGTAAGCCTCTTACAACCTGTCATTTAAAAAATAAGAATTTATCACTAGACACACCTGACATTCTGGAAACCAATTCCACACAAGGTTTCAGACCATCACCTCTGGGCACTTTATC
The DNA here is from genome assembly GCF_000327345.1 of Myotis davidii. Lineage (NCBI taxonomy): Eukaryota > Metazoa > Chordata > Mammalia > Chiroptera > Vespertilionidae > Myotis > Myotis davidii. The sequence continues at coordinate 2,683,923 of NW_006296222.1, forward strand.
ACACATCCATATTAGTTACCTCTTAGGTCAGATGGAGGTCACAGTAACTGTATTTTTACCAAGTACTTAGATGAATTACGTCCGGCTCACGTAAAAACTCCCACAATAATAAAGACATATGCCATATATGTACCTGAATCCAAGTTAGGATTAGCCTGCCAGTTGAGGTCCATGTCCTGCTGGAGCAACAACATAGGAATCCAAGGCTCTCACAGAGCTCACATTTCCCGTGCGCACATACCCAGGATTCCCAGCTCACCTGGTGCCAGCTTTCCTATGGCCAGTCTGTGGACTGAGTCTCCAGGACGGGTCTGGGATGCATTTTGTACCAGTTGTGAAGTTAGAGCTGTGACCCTGGCATCTATATATAGTGCTAGGAGGGTGGAGCTATGAGGACTTCCTTGATCAGAATGGTGGCTCTGCCCTGGAGGAGGGGCATGTGGGGTTTAGCAGCTCTTCAGAGTTGCTGGTGGATGGGGAGGGGGGGGACTCCCTGAGATAATCAGCTCAGCAGTGGCCTGCAGCTCTTCATTTGCATGATCTACCCTGGACTTTTGGGATTCCCAGACCACACTCTCAACACCCTTTAATCCCATCTCTGCTGATGAAGAAATAGACAGCTGAAGGCTAAGGGAGGCCCATTTCTTTTCTCACCTTGGGATGTGAGAAGCCCACCAGTTTCACCCCGTCAACTCCAGCACTCTGCAGTCCTGCCCTCTCTCCACACTCAGGGCATGGCACCCTTCAGCCACAGCACTTTTGTGCAGGTAGGTTGGTCCATGGCAGCCCTGTGCCCCTTATATATTGTTTACTCCCTTGTACTGGCATTATCTCTTCAAATACCAGCCTAATTTTTACTTTCATTGAGAGGAATTCTTTGAGCTCTAAAATTTTTTATCAATTAAATTGTGTCATATTGCTTATTAGGGAATTTGGTTTTTATATTGACTGCCAAAAATTTACCGAGTTTTCTTTTTAAAAACTTATTTTCAATTATGGTTGACACCATCCTCATTCCTTAAAAATTAAACATTTGCTGAGTTGGCGTGCCTCAGTGGCTGAGCATGGACCTATGAACCTGGAGGTCAAAGTATATTTCCAGGTGATGGCACATGACTGGGTTTCCAATTTGATCTCAATGGGGGGCATGCCGGAGGCAGCCTTTCCATGATTCTCTCTCATCCTTGATGTTTCTCTCTCTCCCTTTCCCTTCCTCTCTGAAATCAATAAATTTTAACAAAAATTCAAATATTATATGCTACTAATCTATAAGAGAGTGATTCCTATGAAGCAAAAAACTAGTAGAGAAACAGTTGATTCATTTCAATCTCATTGC